>NW_028317994.1:3022000-3351000 GCF_062004578.1 Staurois parvus | reverse complement strand
TATGGATTGAGATTCACTGGTATGAGTGATTTTGAGCAAATTAATTTTTTGGATCTGGTCCTATATAAAGATAATGGCCAAATTTGTACCAAAACTTACTTCAAGGAAGTGGACAAAAACAGCTATATACCTATTTCTAGTGGACATCATCCAAATTGGTTATATAGCACTCCAAAAAGTCAGTTTACCAGATTAAAAAGAAATTGTAGCGCTAACAAAGATTTTTTCGATCAATCTGAGGTATTAATTGAAAGATTTATAGAGAAAGGGTATGATAAGACCTTTTTGATTAAAGAGAGAAATTCGATTAGTATTAAAGATAGGGAGACGTTTCTTGGAAATAAAAAGGCTCATTTGGAATTTGAAAATAATGTACCCTTTATTACTAACTATAATATGCAATATAAAAATATTGAACGAATTTTTAAAAAATATTGGCCCATTTTATTAAAAGATGATATACTAAATAAATTCTTATCTAAAACTCCTAAATTCATTTATAAGAAAAATAAGTCTCTTAGGATGAAACTGGCTCGCAATGTCATCGAACCCCCAAAAAAGTTCGATCTGTTTCCAAATTTAAATGGTTTTTTTCCTTGTAGGAAGTGTAAAGTTTGTAGGACTGTAAAAGTTGGTAATAATAAAAAAAGAAAGTCATTCTGCTCTTCATTTTCCAAAAAAGAATATGATATTAAATCCCTGATTACATGCAATTCTACACATGTGATTTATGTTTTAGAATGTCCATGTCATTTGAGATATATTGGGAGAACTGGGAGATGTTTAAAAACAAGAATAGGCGAACATATAAGAAACATAGTAAAAGGATTTGATAAACATAGTGTATCCAAACATTTCAAATTGGTACATAATTGTGATCCGAGCTTACTTACCTTTTATGGGATCGAGATGGTAAAACCCCATTGGAGGGGCTCGGATTTGGTTAATGAGATTTCCAAAAAAGAGACGTTTTGGATTTATGAACTAAATTCCTTGCAACCATTCGGGTTAAATGTCGATATAGATTTGAATTGTTTTCTCACAAATTTTTAATTTTTAATTTTTATGTCATTTTAAGTATATTTTTATATAGGCAACTGTTTAAAGATGATGTATGGGAGATTGTATGTTTTTGTACAATTTTTGCATTATTTTTGTATTATTACTAGAGTTCCCCTTTATTTGTGTTTAAAGTGTTACTGGCCCTTTAAGTTCCCTTTTTGAAACACAGTCTTAGAGGGTGCAGGCCTGTTAATGTGTTTATTTATTTAATTTATTTATCATTAGTGTTTTATTTAAATTTCTTTTTTTTCTATTTTTGTTCTCTTGTTTTAAAGTTTTTTTGCTTGTGATGGCAAATATATTGGATACATTGTATATCCTTTGTGGACTCCTGTCATCTGTGGGGCGGCTTGCTTTGCTTGATTCCCCATTGATGTCAGCTGTTCGTTTCCTGTGAGTGAATATTTAAGGAGGTTTAGACGTCTCACATCTATCCGCTCCGTGAGGACGTCGATGACGAAACGCGTAGGGCGGAGCTTGATTGATGTGACGTCATTACGTTTTTGGCTGCCAGCTACTGCGCATGTGCTGAGTAGCCAGGCTCGTTTATGTGATTGCTGTTATGCTGTTGATGCTGGTGTCGGCTGGGACACCTCTTGAGTAAGTGCAATGAGTACCTAATAAAGGAATTGGTTTTTATAATATTGCACCATGAAGTCTTTCTGTTTCTCTCGAGTGCTTGGCATTTCCCCCCATGGATACGTTTGAAGGTGGTCCTTTATCTATTGGAGAAGTGGATTTTCGATTAACTACAAAGTTTTTCATCCTGTTATTTCGATCGATGAGGATCGGTGTGTTGCAGAGTTTCCGTTTCTGAAGATATATTTATGGATGATCTGCCATTATATTATCAAGGTTTTTTGGTGAAATTTTTTATATTTAGACACTTTTTTTGCACAAAAGTTTTTTGCACTTAAAAGTTTTTTTATATTTTTTTGTGGTATTGGCATATATATATTTTTTTCTGGACTTATGATTTGATGATTTTTTTATATACATTTATATATTTATACACATTTACTAGCGCAAATTATTTATTTATAAGTTTCCTACCTTGGTGTCATTCTTGATACTCCTCAAGAGATTACAGAAGTCTTTGCTCACTTTGTCATAATCTCTTGCCTTTCTTATTGCAACATTCTCATGACTGGTATACCTCTAGTATCTCTAAATTGTATCTTGCTTCAGTAAGATTATCCACCCCTCCCACCTCTTTTGAAATGTTGCACCTTTCTGCCAATTCCTTCACTGTATTCCATTCAGCTGGGATTAGAAGTGGAAGTCACTTTGCTTTGTATCCTATGCTTCATAGCTCACCACCTACCTATATTTCTATCCTTGTAAACTAATACTTTCTAGACTGGACTCTATGAACCCATTGTCCTCCTAAATTATATTGTCACCCCATGCATGACTGCATATTCGTCTACAGCAGTCGTCACTCTCTGGAATAATTTTTTTCATACTACAATATACTTCTCTTTTTTTCTCATTTTTGATCTGGTATATTCACTATTGAAAGTGTAAGTGCAAAAAAATTCTGTTTGTTTAACCAGAAATCATGTAAGATGATAACTTCCTGTGTTCTCTGCCTGTGCACAAGAAGGGGTTGTGAAAATGGGGGCAAGAGAAGCTGAGTAGAGGCCCATCTTTTTGTAATCTATTAGAAATAAAGTAGGCAATGCTGACATCATGTGGTTAGGGATTCACTCCTGTGTTTCATGTAAGAAATGAAAGTATGAGCATACTATTTTTGTCTAGTCAACTTTTTTTTTTGCACAGCATTTTAAAATGAATAAACATGGAGAAAGTGCAAGTATTCTAGAGAAGTACCAAACATGTTTTTTCTTTTTTTGCCATGGCGCATCATCTCCCTTACCTCTTGTGTCCAATTTTCCCCACCTCCTAAACGACAAGATATATCTTCTTCTCCTGTAATATCTCTTTGTCCTTTTTTAATGCCTGAAGTTTGCCATCTAAACTCTTATATGGTGCTCTATTGATTTTGTGGCAATTTATACATAAAGGAGAATTATCATATTTTTTATACCATATTTTTTTCTATATCACATATCTTTGAATTGCATGCTGAATGTAACTTTTAAACTCTTATGGTCTGTAAATTATTTGATTAGCATGTCTGTATTTTTGTTAATAATATTTAGACCCTCAGGAAAATACTTGAACAATATCTTGTGAAACCTTGTGAAATATATTACAACAGGAATAGTTTCCAGTAATCATGACACTATTTGTTTTAGGCAACAGAAACCAAAACAGAGTCTTCTGTGAGATTAACTTCTAAACTCTGCAGAAACCTGGATGCCTAAATTTAGAAAATGTAATTTTACTCTGCCACAGGGTGTCACAACAGTCTGACTGAGATTAAAACCAGAGTCAAAATAGATTAATTCATTGTGTTTTTACATGAATATTTTTAGCAAAGTTTTGGAAAAGTGCTGAATAATAAATAAATAAATAAAAATCTAAATAACCACGTGAATTAATATCCCATTATAGAGGTTGGGCTTTTCATTCCATTAATGTAAATAGTACATATACAGTATACAATATATAATAGAATATATACATATAAACCGCTGGCTACAAAAGTGAGTACACCCCTAAGTGACAATGACCAAATTTGGCCCAGTTAGCCATTTTCCCTCCCCGATGTCATGTGACTCGTTAGTGTTACAAGGTCTCAGGAGTGAATGGGGAGCAGATGTGTTCAATTTGGTTTTATCGCTCTCACTCTTTCATACTGGTCGCTGGAAGTTCAGCATGGCACCTCATTGCAAAGAACTCTCTGAGGATCTGAAAAAAAGAATTGTTGCTCTACATAAAGATGGCCTAGGCTATAAGAAGATTGCCAAGACCCTGAAACTGAGTTGCAGCACGGTGGCCAAGACCATACAGCGGTTTAACAAGACAGGTTCCAGTCAGAATTGGTCCCACCATGGTCGACCAAAGCAGTTGAGTGCACGTGCTCAGCGTCATATCTATATATCTATATTATGATTATTCTTTTAACCTGAGAAGGTAAACAAGAAAAACTATGGGTCACTTACAAAAAGCACTAACCCTAAACTTCATGCCATCTATCCCGCAATATCCCCAAATTGTTTTCTAAGTTGTCCTCTCCCTGGTACTTTCACATATGTATTTTGGTCTTGCGATAAAACAGTACCAGTTTTGCATAAAATTAATTAACTTTCCTCCAGGATAGTTGGTAAATCTATTACGTTGACTATGGTCCTAAACGCTATGCCATCTATCCCCAATCGTTTTCAAGGTTGTCCTCTCCCTAGTACTTTCACACATGGATTTTGGACTTGTGACAAAATAGTACCAGTTTGCCATAAAATTACTGAGCTTTCCTCTATGATAGTTAGTAAATGTATTACTTTGGCCAACTGTTTACTTATTGCACCCATGTGGGAGGCCTCTCGTACCTCAAAAAGACTAATCCATACAGCTTGCATATGATTTGCACTCAGTAGGTGATGATCTTAACCTCCCTAACGGTATGATTATGTCAATATTTCTGTGCTGAAAGTGGTACTTTTTTTGCATGGAAATATGTATTTTTTTTATTGTAGGCCTGCACTCACTGAAAACTCACTGAAATCTTTCCGAACAAGAATCTAGTAAACATCCCGGGTATGATAAAACTTGAAACACGAAATCATAAATTATAATTTAATAAATAATCATAAAAAATAATAATATAATAATAATACATTTAATTCATTAATATAATCAAACCAAAAACACTGAAATTTGAAATATAGCGCCAAGTTCGCACATTACTGAGCTCAGTCACAGAATCGTTTTCAGTGTCTGATGACGAATTTCCCCACAAATCATTATCACTCAATTCTGAACGTTGTTCTGATTTACTATCGCTGTTCTCTAGCTGGTCTAAAACCGATTTTGACCTAAAGGGACGTTTTGTGGACGCCATGGACTAAGTTTCCAGACAGAAAGAACAGTCAAAATGCAGACAGGGCACAGGACAAAGCAGTAGGGACAAAATGTATGTGAAATGCTTTGAAACAGTAATGTTTTACTATGTAATATTCGTTTATTAGAAAATAACAGTTTTTTAAATTTTCAAATTTGCCGCCACTTCCCGTATGTCCCAACACTCGCAGGGAGCGGAACACGGAAGCCAGATGCCGGCATCGGCCGGAGGAGATGGCCGGGGATGCTCCAGGGGACACATCGCGGGAGCAAAGGACAAGGTAAGTGCTGCAGGGAATCCCTGAGCAACGCCGCATGGTAAGCCCGAGGGGTTACCGCTTTTGGCACTGAAACTTTACCCCGAGCTACACTCGGGAATACTGCCAGGGAGGTTAAGCAAAGCTGTATGCTTTAATGAATGCAGAGAAAAGGATTTCATGACACAGTGGCTAAATGGTTATCTCTTCTGCCTGGTGGCAATAGGGTCATTGGTTTGAATCCTAACCATGACACTACCTGCCTGGAGTTTGTATGTTCTACCTGTGCCTGTGTGGGTTTTCTTCCACACTCCAAAGATATGCTGGTAGGTTAATTGGATCCTGTTGTGGAATGTTGAATTTGAATTAGGGATCTTAGATTGTACGCTCCTTGAGGGTTAGGGACTGATGGGAATGTACAATATATACTGTATATGTACAGTGCTCTGTAAATTGACAGCGCTACATAAGTACCTTAAATAAAATAAATCAATCAGTTAAACAAATCCTATTTTTCATTTGCCATATGACAAATAGTTCTCAGATCATTAACTACATCCCAACCACCCTATAGCAGATATACTGCTACAGGGCGGCAGGGGTGCGCAAAATCACGTATATATATTTCTGGGAAGGGGGCACAAGCGTGAGACATGGCTGTCAATCATCGGGTCTCCGACGGGAGGAAGGCTGCTTTGTTTACTAACAGTCCTCCCCCTTGTCTGCTCAGGCACACTGCTCAACACAGCTATCCAGAGCAGTGTGCTTACAGTGAAGCACCAACACACCGCCCCTCAGTAAAACACTCTCAGCACACAGTTAACCCTTTGATTGCCCCTCATGTTAACCTTTTCCTCTCCAGTGCCATTAGTACAGTGTCAGTGCTTTTTTTGTGTCACTGGGGATGTCAGTGACACCAAGTCAGTTCCCTGCGGTGTCAGAATGCCCCCCACAGTCCCGCAGTCCTGCTATATAAGTCACTGATCACCACCATTACGAGTATAAAACAAAGTATAAATACCGCCATTTGCAAATGCTTTCACTTAATTTTCACGTAAATTAATTAATTTACATGTATTGGGATTTTTTTTTTTAGAAAAGACATGTAGCAAAATACATTTTGGCTTAAATTTAGGATGAAATTAGATTTTTAAATTTTTTTTCTGGACATGTTTAATAACAAAAAGTAAAAAATGTTTTTTTCTCAAAATTGACAGTCTTTTTTTATAGCACAAAAAAAAGCAATATTACTAAAAGAAAGCTCAATTAGTGGGAAAAAATAGACGTAATTTCATTTGGGCACATAGTTGCATGACCGCACAATTGTCAGTTAAAGTAACGAAGCTCTGTAACGCAAAAAATGGCCTGATCAGGAAGGGGGGTAATCCTCAGGAGGGCAAGTGGTTAATGGTTAGCTAAAGTGATAGCAATGCAAAACAGGATTTTTTTTGCAGAAACCTACTACTAAGCTGATTAGAGAGTTGATGCTCAATGGGCTTATTACAGCACAGCTGAAAGGTAATCATTCTAATGATGTTAACATTTGGAGTTACTTCCACTTGGATATAATGTTACATAATATCATCATATGCAATATTTCAAATTTACTTCACTAAAAAAAAAATTACTTGAAATGTTTTATTACACCCAGCTAATATTAAACAATGAAAAAAATATGTACAAAACCTTTATACATTTCCTTTAAACTGAAATAGCTGAGCCATGTTTTTCAGCAATAATGAAGAGAATGACGGCTTATACGGAGAGATTTATTACAAATTCATGATTTTTTTTAATCTTACTTTGGTTTATCCATGAAACAGCCATAGGTCAATCATTTTTCAGTGAACCTAGAAAATGCTGTAGTCTTAAGAATATGAATTTGAAATAAGGTCTTACCATTTCAGTAGCTTTTCTTGAGAATATATAATAATAAAAATATTTTACAAATTAGATTCCCATTTAGATTCCAAATATCCTATAATTACCAAGGAAGACAGATAAATGTTTCATAATATGACTTTTGTGACCTTAACTATACTGCCTTATTGCTATACTGAACACAATGAACATTTAAAAGGGCTTTGCTGCTATGATTTCTGTTGTCGTGGCAACTGAAGATTGAAGACAATTTGTCAGCTGAGTGCATGTAAGATTTCAGCTGTATGTGCTCACTTATAGAGTAAGGGAAAGGGAATAATCCTATCAAAGACCATCACCTCCTATGCTTTCAACAAGTGTACTCCTGGGCAACAAGACTCCAGAACAAACAAACAGTTCTGATAAGATAAAGTACAATTATCTGCAAGCAGAATAAAAAGTTCCAGTGTAAAATCACATGGTGTTTTATTATCTTTTTCTTTTTTGCCTATAAAATTCTTTAGATTCTATATATGTATTTACCATAATAGATATTTAAGGTTTATACTTATTACTGATGTTTAGCATATGCTTCAGTACAAATGTCACCAGGACCTTGTAACAACAGTGTTGTCTATGAATATAAGATCTTATATCTTAGAGGAAAAAAATCTGCAAGCCACATTATTGGAGCAATTGATCTAGTGTTAAGAAAGATAAGTCTGATGTCAACAAGGTTTTCTATTCATGTTTTACACATTCTTATTTGATATGAGCATGCAAGACTGCAAGCTACCTGTGAGATGAATGGTACGTTTCACCCCTTCAGGAGTGAAAGAAGTGTTTTCTTTCCATATGTTGGTTCTTAATTGGATCATGTTTACCTTCATAGACTGTCCCAGAATATCATGTGTCTTATTTTGGAACAGGTAGGGCATTTATTTAATAGAAGGTTTAAATGTATATTTGGTTTAAAGGTTTGATCAGAAAGAAAGAGGGAAAATAGAAACAAATCCTAACTAGGAGTGCATGGAGAGATTTTAGCAAAATGATGGATTTTGCTAACATTTCGCTGAAGTGCATACTTGATCATAATGTGTGTACTATTTACATTTTCTATTTTTCTTTTTGCTTCTCTGTCTTTTATTTAATTTCTGTGAAAAAATTAGACTTATGAAGGGTCCTTTTTTAACAAACCCCAGAACAGTTACAAGATGGTTGAAAAAGATCTTCTGTAACCCCAGAAGCTATTTGAAATCCATCACATCTTTACAATCACATTTCCATCAGCTCCAATACATTTCTCCAAAATGCCAAAATTGAATGATTATTGCCAGAATTTCAGAGCAATTTTACATATTATTAAATCTAATATTGCTTTAAAAAGACCAAGTTGATTTCCTAAAGAAAAGTATGCTGTTCACTTTGCTGGGAATTTTTCATTTTGTAAGGGAGTGTTGCCTTAGCTTAGTGAATATGGTGAAAATTCACTTTCCAAAGAACACCCTCACAAGCAAATTAAAAATAAGTATTTTTGCTTGCACATAATTGAATGATGGAAGTCAATAAAGCTTTACTTCATTCCCTATGAAAAGTGTCCCTTTAGTAAAGCAACCCCAATGAGTACATCCCTAGATAGTTACCTTTTTATAATAAAAAGGTTACTACTTACAAATCTGCACTTGCAGAATCAAAGGAGGATCCAGATGTTCAATAGTGGTGTCTTATTTACCATACATGTTCCCAAATCAGTCAGTTTAATAATCCAGTATGCTAGTACTAGTCATCCCTTTGCCATCTTTCATATTAAACAAAGTTGCATTGCAGATTCACAAATTGAAGGATGGAAAATATTAGTTCCATAACACTATGGGTGCCAGTATGTTTTTGTTCTAGCATTTTTGCACCAGAGTTTTAGAGAGTATACATTTCTAGATGAGCATACATTGTCAGATGAGGATCATAAGACAGAAAACACAATATTATTACTACTATGAAGCAGAAACATTTCTTTATCAACTCAGTAATCAAAACAATTCTGTTAAAAGCTTATCAGATCCTTTAAAAGATGCATTACAAACTATCCTTTCATTCTTCGATTTTTCAAAAGGGCTCAGTTTTTTTTTTTTCAATCAATCAACTAGTTGAATGTAAAAAAAAAACTGAGTCGATTACTATATTCACACAATCAAAGCAGATAGAGGAATCCTCCCCCACTGAGCTATTGTATTCTGAAATCAAGGGAACCCCTGCACTGTCACACAGATCAGTGCTGCAGCCATTGGCTGTAGCCATTGCTCAAGCATCTTATTTCCAACAGGAATCATGATAAATCATCTTCTGTTGTTCTTCACTGGCCACATACGGATAGAAGTTTGGCCAGTGCCTGCTGAACCTGCCAAATTTCGATCCATCTATATCTACCTTAAGGCTCACCTTGATTACCCTCATAATAATAAATACTTTACCTTTTACTTTCTCTTTCTGGTTAACACTTGCTGAACCAAATAAAAGCTCAATAAAACTTAATACAATTATTAAAGCTTATACAATTATACATTTAGGTTATAATACCTCCATATTAAACATTTGTTTTTTTTCTTGAGATCTCTTCTACACTTATCTGCACTTCACCTTTTTAAAAATAATTTTGAGCTCTTTGTTGGAATCTAGCTGGTTTGAGATTTGCTGTGAATTTATGTGCAAATTTGCCAAGCAGTATTTTTTTAGCCATAATTCACTAGGGGCTTTTTAACTATGACCAGCAGGCATAGAAGGACAAATAAGGGGACTTTTGGCTAAGCCAGCCTTCCTACTGTAAAAGCTTTGGCAAGAAAAGCTAAAAAACTTCATAGGGAAAGGTTACAGTCAGTTAGGAAACTGTACTTTAATCCTGATTACTAGCTCTTTGGACAACCAACCACTTTGCTTCCCCTTTTTGTCTTTCATTTTAAAGTGGAGCTCCACCCAAAAGGGGAAGTTCCGCTTTAAGGACTGGTCCTCCACTCCCCATTAAGGATTGGAAGCTTTGGGGAGTGGGTACCCAACATTGACAGGTACCTGCTCCCAATTCCACTGCAATTGCCTAGGTGATCAGAAGCAGAAGTTGTCCTCCCCCTCTCCCTCCCTGTCTTGGATACGTGACAGGTCCCAGAAGACTATGGGACCATTCACAAAGTGCAGCGCTTCTCGCGCACGCACACTGAGCACCCGGCTGTGAAGCCACAAGCTGTCACACCTGAGTGCCCACACTGAAGATGCCGATTCTGGTGCTGGGAACACAGGGCAGCTGATGAAACGGGCCGTGGGGGGGACACTGCAGGATTGAGGGACAGGTAAGTGTCCATTTTTTAAAAGTCAGCAGCTACAGTTTTTGTAGCTGCTGACTTTTATTTTTTTTATTTTCACTGGAACTCCACTTTAAGCTTGATTAGAGGTCTCTGGTCACTTTTAGCTGTTGTCCCATCCGTAACAAAGTTTAGTTTTATGCAGGGCTTCTCTTACAAAAAAAAGCTTTTGTGTCAGAAGTTTGGGGTTTTTTTTGAATACTGATGGTCACCGACCATCTCTTATTTCAGCTGTTTTTTGTACACAGCACACCGCTGCATTGAAAATAAAAGTGCACCTAATCACCTCACATTTTAATATTTACAATCACTCTATCCCCTAGTCCCAAAGATAAAATAAAAGCTAGGCATACATCAGTTATGCCTAATATCTGTGATTAAAACTGTCCTGCTCCTGACTAATTTTACAATGCTGTAAACCTTGTAGTATTTAAATTTGTGTAGTAAATCTCCAAACTGTGCTATTTGTCTTTAGTAAAATATTGCAAGCCTGAAGTTAAGGCTGGAGTTCAGCTTTCATTGCCAGTTTACACCTGAATCACACAGGAACAAAATCCACATTTCTGTGCAATTTTCAGCCCATTGTACTACTTTTCAAAAACACACTGCGATATCATGCAATCTGGCACAGGCAATTACACTGCATTTGCGATCTGTGTTTGGGGTGTTGTTAAAAATATATTGACACCCGCAGCAGACCACACATCCAGTGCATTTTGAACATGGTGCCAAAAACATGTATGGAACACACCTTTCCTTCACCACATTCTGAGGAGATTTACTAATGCTGGTGCACACAGAATTTGGTGCAATGTTGCATAGTAACCAATCAGCTTCAAATGTCAGCTTGTTCAATTAAGCTTTGACAATAAAACTTGGAAGCTGATTGGTTACTATGCAAAGTTGCACCAGATTCTGTGTGCACCAGTATTAGTAAATCTCCCCCATGTGTTGCAAAATCCTCAGATTAAAAATGTATTTCTCATTTCACAGTGATCCTGAAATCACTTTAAGAAGAGGCCTTTTGCTGAGACTTTTTGTTTACATGTAAAAACAGTAATTTTCTGATAGAAAATTACTTAGAACCCCAAAATACAATATTGTTTTTAGCAGAAGCCCTAGAGAATAAAATGGTGGCTGTTGCAATTTTTGTATGTCACACGTATTTGTGCAGTAGTTTTTCAAATGCATTTTTTAATACACTTTAATGAATTTGAATGCACAAAAACACAATATACTGTATTACTCAATTGTTATGTAAAATATAAAAGATGATGTTACGACGAGTAAATAGATACCTAACATCTCCTGCATTAAAATTGTGTGCTCTCGTAGAATGGTGCAAACTACAGTACTTAAGAATATCCATGGGATATTCACGTGTGGTGCGATTTCCATTTACATATCAGCACGGGCACGACCTTGGTGGGATGGGGCACTTTAAATTTTTATATTTATTATTTATTTTTATTTGCACTGTCTCTTTACATTTTTTTTATCACTTTTATTGTTATCACATGGAACGTAAACATCTCTTGTGAAAACAATAAGGAGCTACAGGGCCTCTTTATGGAGAGATCTGGGGTCTATTAGAACCCAAAACTTTACTCTGCCCTAAAAAGCATCTGGTCACACCAAGATCAGATTGATCAGATGCTTTTTATAAGTCAAAACTGACTTGTTTACATGCTGGAGGAACTGGAAGTGACAAAATACTTGGTTTCTAATATCATAGAGATAGAGGGAAGGTCAGGTCCCTGATCACCTCTATGATAAGTCGTCAGAAGGTTATTAGAGGCTCCGGAAAGGCGTCAGGAGTGGGGACACCTTTTTGCCACCTGTAAAAAGCAATCCAGAGGCTAATTAGCTAGGATTGCTTTTACATAAAAGTCCATGCCCCCCTAAACAAGCAAAATACCGGGTTTATGCCTTTAAACTGCACGTTAGACATTTAGAAAGTAAGTAAGTGTGGTCTTAGCAAAACTCTTTTTTGTACGAATTATTTTTATTGAAGAGTAAGCATTTTCAAAATAACATACTTATTTATACATAAGAATGATGAGGAAAAGGAATAAATACTTTATATATCATCAGAAGGCACAGCTTCCTTGCAGAATGCAGTTCACTGTTTTCCCTCAAGCAATTGATAGAAAATTGGAGAAATTATAGGTGTTCTGTATAAGATTAACTCAAATGCATTGTAAGCTTTATATACTTGGCATTCCATTGCATTGTGTATAAGCATAACAATCCATAGTTACACAGTGCACACATTAAAGTCTACATTATAAAGAACTGGGAAGAAGACCTGGAGCAAACATGCAACATGTAATGTCAGAATGAAGTGAGAACACTTGTTCTAAATATTTGTTATGGGTCAGTGATTTAGAAAGTACTGAACACAGGCTGAACATGGCAGAAAGGCAAATGTAATTTTCAGGAGAGGTTCTTAGTGGTAGTCTTCATAATTATATCACCAAAGGTTCTCCTGAAGGGAAAGAAAGTTCTTCCTGCTTGGGATAGTGTCCTCAAGTGATCATGTTAGCAGTCTCCTAGGAATTAGAGATACCAAATTGTTTAAACCTCCATATTTTCATATATAGATTTTTACATTCTCATTTGAGTAGCTGTTAATGTATGAAACATTATAATTACCAAATATGCTAAAGTACTGCTGAAATAAACTCCCACATGAACATGTCACAGTTCCATATTTTCAAAACTCTAGTCTCACACTAACACACACAATAATGATGTCTTACTGTTATCAAAGTATTTTTCTGAACTCTTGACCATCCAAACATTTTTGACTTAGGTATGGCCTTTTACCCTTTGTTTCACATTCATGAATAACAATGCTGAAGTGTACTGACTTGCCTCTTTTGAATGTAATAGAATATAACTGTTGCCCCATGTGACCTTCTAAAGTGATCCTTAGAACCTTAAAAAAAAACAAGAGTTTGAAAATCCAGTAGACTTCTAAATGTGCTGGATTTTAGCTTATCCATAGAATTTCTTGTTTTACAGTTATATGTTATTATATTATTATATACTTCTTCTATACAGCCCCCCTGGTGTTAAAGAAAAAACAAGACCCAGAGATTACTATATTTAGGTATATTAGAATCTACATGTTTCTATAGCAAAAAGCCCATAAGGTAAACTGGAAAGAATCTTTTACCAGTATACTAAATAACGGTTAGGTTTAAAGTTCACCTGTGCCCAGACTATGAACATTAAAGTATTGACATTTTCTTAACGAGCAGTAAGAGAGTTTTAAAACAAGCCATTGCTGACCTCTTTAGCCTCTTGAAATCTAAACGTTTCCCTCCTCAAAGATCACAACACTCATAAAGTCACCTTTTAGTCAGTTTCTAACAGCTTAGAAATATTCATAGCTTGTTTATATCAGAAGGCTGGCAGGCTGCTAAGATTTTGTTTTTGGAAAGTTGAAAAGATTTCTGTGTCTCTGTTGTAAAGGTTGAAGACTAATTTCTCCATTATTCCTATACCTATAGAGGTGGATTCAGGCTCATTTTTAAGTGTTCAGTATGCTAGTTCAGTATGTTTATATACTTTTGTGTCCAAAATCTGGGCACATGTGTCACTTTAAGCCCTGGTGCGCAGTGGATCTGACTTTGAAATTGTGTGATTTCACTTGAATTTGCATGATTTTAAACCAGCAAGTCAGTGAGATTTCAGGTGCTACTTGGGTGACATCTGTGCAACTTAATGCACTAATGTCTATGCAATTCACACCTGAAATTACAAGAAATAGTGCAGTGAATGTTTTTCAAATCAGTGTGGCACCACAAAGTCGGAGTTAAATGGTTCCATTGCCGACAATAGGGTACGACTTGTCATGCTATTTGAAAATGTCAAATCTCATGACAAGTCTCACCTGTGTGAACCAGGGCTAATAAGCAGGAGCAGCAGTTCTTCTTTCTCAAGTGTTTGAACTTTGGTAAACGAAACTCTGGGGGGTTCTTTCAAATGACCTGTCAATCATGATTGTAGTGACTAAGAAAAAGGACATATTGTAAGATACTATTTCCTTTTATTAGATTGCTGTGGGGGTGAGTGATGTGGTCAGTTCACAAGATCTAGTATAATACCACACAGAGAACATTTTTTTATTCTTAAGCTGAGGCAATGAGCAGATTTTTTTTTTTAACACAAGGTACCAAATTGATCTTCTAAGGGGTCCTGAGGATCACATTACAATATTACTGAAAAATATAAAATCTTATGTCATGGAGATGAGCAGAAGGGTAGGTGTTATCCTGTTGTCCAGCAAGAGATAACTGAGGCAGGGCCAAAAACCTTGCTTTTGATTTCAGTGCAGCAGAGAGTTGTCAACTCACTATTAGGGCTCATGTACACAGGGCATTTGGAAAAGTCTTCTGAACAATGGAAACTGACTGCTGGAAAACGTAGGTTAAAAAACATCAGTTTAGCTGCGTTTGCATACCGCGGTTATGCGTGTTTATGTGCAATTGCGTTTAGAAGCGTTTTTAAAAGATAACCTCAGGTGACCCTCCCAAATGCCCAGAATACAATGAAAAATTAACTATTTCAGACATTTTGAGAAGAATAGAGAGAGCAGTATGTCTTGAGATGACCTGTCTTTTTGGTTGTATTCACTATGGATCCCATCATGAGTATAGTGCGGCACGTTCTACCATTTTTTTCTTCATGCGAAACATGGAACTGACTGCGCTGGTGTACTGGGACCATTTGAATACATGGAAAACGCTTTGTATGCATTCCTGATGATGAAAAAAGGCTCTGGACAGCATCTGGACATGGAACAGTTAAAAAACACTTCAAAACGCAAAGGTTTATATACACGGTTAAGCGCATTTACAACCATTTGGCGTTTGAAACCGAAATCTACTCCTGAATGCAAGTTTGGTGCTTTCAAAAAAACAACTGTAAACTCAACTGCCTGTAAATGACTGTAAATGACTATGTGTACATGGACACATAAGAAAACATTATAGAGAGTTCAGGGGCTGCTGAAAAAAATGCAGAAAAACTCCTCAATGTTAGTTTAGGAGCTGCAGTGTACATGAGCCCTTAGAAGTTGGGAACTCACTGGCTTTCTGGTAGAATTAGCAATTTCTTTTCATGAAAAATGTGCATGAATTGTAGATATGTGTTACATGTTTTTATTTTATATTTTGTCCAGAAATACAGTTTAATATATTCAGTTGTTCTGCTGAAATGCAACAAATCTGCCTAATGCATATTAGATATATGTATCAGTATTTACAAATCAAAGGGGGGGATTTACTTAAATTAGTGCACTCAGAATCTGGTGCAGCTGTGCATGGTAGCCAATCAGCTTCTAATTTCAGCTTGTTCAATTAGGCTTTGGCGATAAAACCTGGAAGCTGATTGGTCTCTATGCAGAGATGCACCAGATTTTGCACTCTTTAGCTTTAGTAAATTCCCCCCAAAGTCTTCTAACTGGTTTAAAAGCTCCGATTAATTCTTCTGTTAATAATATTTTGGGAACATTTTTTGATTTGTCATACAAGGGATCTCATCATAAGTCCCAGTTATTCCCCAGCAGTAAAAAGACCAACCATTTCTGCAATTTCAGAAAAAAGTCTGCACTTACCTAAAAAGCTAAACAGCATTTGACATTCATAATGCAGAGTGAAAGAATGTGTGTCATCACTGTATTATTAATAACCCCCACATAATGAATCTCCTGGAGATGTGATTTCTTTACTGTTTGATCACTACAGCTGTGGAATATTTTTCTTCAAAGCCACTGATCATGTAATAATGCATGTAACCGCATCCTCACAACATAATAATTGTCCCCAGTGTTCTTCCTATCAAGCTGCTGTATGCACTTGTCCATCCTTCAAAGCATAAGTGCCTTGTTTTTTAACCTTACACTATCTGATATTTGGTCCCCTGAAAATGCAGTGCTAATATATTTATAGTTTTTTTTGTGATGGTTTTGAAAAATATGTATAACTGCAGGGTCGAACTGCAAGAAGTAGCAATGCCATAAACAAATGATCATGGCCCACGCACATCATTGCTTGAGCAACACAAAGTTTCTCATTCATTCTTCCAAACAATAATGAATGACAAGAATCTAATTAGTATATTGTTTCATGTTAAAAAAGTTTGGAGTTGAGATTTGGGACACTACAGTAGAACATATTTTTTTTCATGAATTTTCTATTATGTAATCAACATGTTATTTGAGAAAGAAAGACTTCAAAACTGACGTCTAATTTCAATTTAAGCAAAAGAGTTCTATGTTTATCTGTTGTCCTAAAAATTAAATTAGTGCTGTCTAGGTAGTTTAAAATAAGGGATGGATTATTTATACCAATTAGCTTGGGGAGTATATCAAGCCAGAAATGTTTTTTTCTAGTTTTGGATTGAGTTTGGAAGGTTTAGAAGTCCTGACAATTTTTATTGCTATGCAGGGTTCTGTAAGAAAACTTTCCCCTCCCTTCCAGTCCTGCTGACAACAGTTTTACCAGACAGGAAGTGAATGAAATCTACAACAAGAACAGAGACCACAATAAACATCTGACAGGGGTTCTAACCATCCTCCTACTCTACTAAAAAAAAACATTTTCATCTTTACCTGTGTTGCATAACTGGAGCTAGTACTAAACACCTGACAGGGGTTCTAAATCTTCCCCACTCTTTCTAAAACTAGAGAAAAATGTTTGGCTTATCATACACTTTAAAGTGAATCTTTATTTGAAAAATAAAAATGAGTGAACGTGCAGGATTTTCAATACCGAAGATACGTTTGTATACACCTATAAAAAACATTATGCACACTGTTTTTCCCCTTTTTTAACCACTTCCCATCTGGCCCATGTATATAAATGGCCGGACGGGAGCAGTGCAGGGGCAGGTGGCCCTTTATAAACAGCCTCCCTGCACCCTGCTTGTGCGTGCTCCCTGGGAGCGCGCAGCACCGCGATCTGGTGCCCGCTGTGTCCTCCGAAAACAGTGGAACACCTATCGTTGTATCGTTGTACTTCTGACATCATTGCTTACTACGTGTGAAATCTGTGAATGATGATAACAAGGCTATTCACAACAGCCTTGTACCATGTGACAAGCTGTGACCAATCACAGCTCACACAGTATTTCTCAATGGCTGCAAGAATGCAGCGAAAGAGAAGAAGACATTATTGCTTTTACAGCCTTTATGGGTGTAAAAGCAATCAGTGTAAAAAAAAAAAATCTTCATAACCCCCCACAAGTAGTACAGTGTCACTATGGTGACACTGTACTGCTAGGGTAACATTATGTAAAAAGAACCCATAAATAATAATATAAAAAAATAAAATAGAAATGTCAAAATGTTTTTTAAAAATTAGAATTTTTTGGTTATAACTAATTTGGGTTATTTTTTTTTTTACTAAAAAGATAACTGAATACATTTTGGACAAGATTTATGAAGAAAGATTATTTATTTGCAAACTGTTATGAGAAAAACACTTTTTTTCAACATTTTTGGACAAGTTTTATCTGTCTCAAAAAAATTCTAAAAAATTTATATGGGTACAGTGTTGCATGACCGCGTAATTGTCATTTAAAGTGTGATAGTGCTGAAAGCTGAAAATTGGCCTGGACAGGAAGGGGGTAAAAGTGTCCAGACTTGAAGTGGCTAAATAAGTGATTACATACCCTCTGTTCTCAGCTTCATAAGAGCTAGAGGGAGGAGAAATAGCAGGACACTGGTCTTACCAGTGCATGGCTGTGTGTGTGTGGGAGGGGGGTGGACAAAGAAGTCTGATCATTGGGGGAGAGCAGACAGAGTCCCAGGGGCGGACTGACAACTCATGGGGCCCCCGGGCAATAGGGAATTATGGGGCCCCTGTGTCTTTGCGCAAACTCAAAAAAGCTTATGAAAAAGGTGCCATGGGCATCTCATGGGGCCCCCTACTGACAACGGGCCCTCGGGCAGTGCCCGAGTTTCCAAACGGTCAGTCCGCCCCTGCAGAGTTGACAGCACAGACAGAAAACTGACCATGCTTTGCTCTAATGCATAGTGTAGTCAATTTTTTATAGGAAAGCAGAAGGACTGGCAGGCACACCAGGGATTTCACACAAAGGAAGCAATACAAAGAGAACAGGTTACTTTTGCATACAAGTACGTGGTACAGCAGGCACATATTAGGAATATGAAATATTGGGTTTACATAGTTTTTAAGTTGTTTATTGTCATAGTCGTCCTAAACAACCAAACAAAGCTGATACGTTTTGCTTAGGAGACAAACTATTATTTTATTTATTTATTTCATTTATTACAGGTACTTATATAGCACCATCAATTTACGCAGTGCTTTACATATCTATTGAACATTCACATCAGTATAAGCATTTATTTTCTAAACAGGCTGGGATCATGAGTTTTCAAAACATAGACTTCTGCCCATTTTGCAGCCCAAAGAATAGTTATTATTTCTAATTTGTGATAGCGTGTCTTGCTAAATATTAATAATAATAATACTTATTATTATTATTATGTTTTTACATTTGTTGAATGCACAGTTGAATTTTTTTTTTTATGGGGACCTATTTATATAGCAGTAAATGGGACATTCAACAAACATTAATGAAGGTAAATTGATCACTGTAATTTAAAACACACAAAAGTCCAAAAATACCTTGTGTTAAAGGTGTTCATTAAAGTGAAACCTCAGACAGCTGCTTTCATCAATACTTACACACAAACCACAATCAAACCAGATAAATACACAAAACGTGCAGCACTGTTAGATAATGCATAACTACAGCAAATAAATAAATAATACATTATGAAAAATTAATATGGATAAATAAATAAACATAAAAATGCCAATAAATATATGAATTAATGTGCAGAAATACAGATAAAAACATGTGCCAAAAATTCATCAAATTAGTTAATCAAATAAAAATCCTTCATGTGACTAAGTGTCTCTGCATTCATTGTAAATATCCAATGATCAATAAAAAGATGTGATTTCCCCCACCCAAAAAAAAAATTAAAACTGAGGGTTGTGTAAAGATCTTTCTTAAAGGCTACGTTCACACTAGCCTTGTGTGCAGGCGGCAGAGAGGCGTTTGGGAAGCGTTTTTACCGCTTCCCAAACACCTCTGCCAATTCTGCACATTACAGCACATGGTGCTGTTCTAACAGGAGCGTTTGCGTCGCGTTGCGTCGCGGCAAAACGGACCCCTCTGGTCGAGTCAGGAGGCTTTGAAGCCTCCTATTCTCGTCTATGGTGCCGCTCCGCAAACGCCCGGCCGGCGTTTGCGGTGCGGTTGCGACGCGGTTGCGGGGTGTTTGCGGAGCGGTAACACCACTCAAATGCATTATAGGCGTTTGTGGGGCGTTATTAACGCTCGGCAAACGCCTAGCAACCGCCGCTAAAACGCGCATGCGGAGTTTGCGGAGCGTTTGCCGAGCGTTAAAAACGCTCCGCAAACACCGGACCAACGCTTGCCAAACGCTATAGGGGCGTTTGGCAAGCGTTGGCAAAACAGCCTAGTGTGAACGAGCCCCAATACACCTCCACAGTGCAACAGCCACCAAATATCCACACAACTGCTTACCAGAAGGTTAGACTACATACGCTAAGAACTCAGGTGCACTAGATGGGCAACAATGAGATGACCCCCAAAACAGGAAAGGTTTTACAGGTGGAGGCTCCGTACATTTTTTCCCTACTCATCTTTTCTGACTGTTTTTCATTAGTTTTGCATTTGGCTAGGATCAGTGTAACTACTGGTAGCATGAGGAAATACCTGGACCCGACAGAAGTTGCACAGGAAGTCCAACTCCTCCAGGATGGTACATCAATATGTGCCATTGCCAGAAGGTTTGCTGTGTCTCCCAGCAGTCTCAAGAGCATGGAGGAGATTCCAGGAGACAGGCATTTATTCTAGGAGAGCTGGACAGGGCCGTAGAAGGTCCTTAATCCATCAGCAGAACCGTTATCTGCTCCTTTGTACAAGGAGAAACAGGATGAGCACTGCCAGAGCCCTACAAAATTACCTCCAGCAGGCCACTGGTGCAAATGTCTCTGATCAAACAATCAGAAACAGACTTCATGAGGGTAGCCTGAGGGTTTGACGTCCTCTAGTGGGACCTGTGCTCACTGCCCGGCACTATAGAGCTCAAATGCCATTTGTCATTGAACACCAGAATTAGCGGGTCTGCCACTGGCACCCTGTGCTTTTCACATGAGAGCAGGTTCACCATGAGCACATGTGATAGACAAGAAAGGGTCTGGAGAAGCCATGGAGAATGGTATGCTGCCTGTAAATCATTCAGCATGACTGTTTTGGTGGTGGGTCAGTGAGGGTCTGGGGAGGCATATCCATGGTGGTATGCACAGACCTCTACAGGCTAGACAATGGCTCCCTGACTGCCATTAGGTATTGGGATGAAATCCTTGGACCTAATGTCAGACCCTATGCTTGTGCAGTGGGTTCTGGGTTCTGGGTTCCTCCTGGTGCATGACAATGCCCGACCTCATGTGGCGAGAGTAAGCAGGCAGTTCCTGGAGCTTGCCTGACCTAAATCTAATAGAACATCTCTGGGATATCATGTTTTGGTGCATCCGACACCGCCAGGTTGCACCTCATACTGTCTAGGAGATCAGTAATACCCTGGTCCAGATCTGGGAGGAAATACCCCAGGACACCATCCGTCGTCTCATTAGGAGCATGCCCCGACATTGTCAGGCATGTATACAAGCACTTGGAGCCCATACAAACTACTGAGTACCATTTTGAGTTGCTGCAATGAAATTTCAGCAAAATGGACTAGCCTGCTGGATCATTTTTTTCACTTTGATTTTTGGGGTATCTTTGAATTCAGTCCTCTGTAGGTTGATCATTTTCATTTCCATCAAACGATGGGGCATCCTTACATTTTTAACACATTACCCAGTCCATATCAGTATAGATATCCAGCATGATATTTTTCCCCATTGAGATCTTAAAGTGTTCCTTTATTTTTTTGAGCAGTGTATTTAGACCAAAGTTCAGCTTTAAGTAGCTTTGCTAACTTGATAGTATTGTGCAGTTCTTGCAAATTTGAAAGCCAAACTTTTATGTTAGCAACCCAACATTCCATGTGTTCAATATTTGTGAGACCAGGCAATAACTTAACAGCCTTCGGTCTTCTGTTTTTTCCCCGATCCTACAATCATTATTTTGGTGATCCAACAGATATTTTAGGATCATTTTTCTTTTTTTTTTAGCTGACAATAGTGAACCTGGAATGATTTTCTGCTGCTTGAGCTTATTATCCTTAAGGTTCAACATGATGTGTATTCAGAGCTGCCCTTTTGCCCACTTCTGATGTAAAGAATAGTTATTTGTGCAGTTATGGACTTCTTGACAGCTTGAATAATCCTGGCTAATCTCATCTGACCTCTCTTAATAGCCACCGTGCAGCTGCAGCTTATTGGAAGTATTTTGTTTTTGGCATCATTCTCTGTAAATTCTAGAAGAGGTAGTGCATGAAATTCCCAGGAGGTCAGTAATTTCTGAGAAACTGTAATTATTGTGTGTGGCAATAATTCCATAGTTATAGTTCCTTAGGTCAAGCATCTTCCCTGTTGTAATGTTTGGTTAAACAACAGCTGAACCTCTTGGCCATTTTAGATTTGTGTTTGTAGTTGCAGCCACATGATTTGCTGTTTAGGTACACCTGTTTGTTTGTGTTACTTAAAATACTCTGTATCACATGTATCATAAGGCCTTAAAGCTTATAATATAATATGGAAGGTTCATGCAATATAGACTGGCTTGACATTTCAAAGGGGAAATAGAGGGGTAAGAATTAACTTTATACACTCTCGCTTGGTTTGTGTTGCATACCACTGCACTGTATATAGTACCTTAAGTCAAAAATCTCTGGTATTCCTATTATTCAGTAACACACTACAGCTTTTTGGGTATTACATTATAGATTTCAATTATAATAACAACTGTCGTAGTAAACTGTCATGGTAGACTTTGTAAACATTTGTAGTCAACGGCACAGTAATTGTCTTTTATATTGCTTCAGCAATCAGTTGCTTTTTATAAAAAGTGATGCTTATTGAAACAAGGAAAAATAGTGTAATAGTATAATAGTCTGTTACACTGCAAGGAGGATAAACAACCGCAAGGATACAAATTATAATTTAAGACAATAGAACAAGAGATAATGAAAACATTTAAGTGTGCACACGCCCCAGAGACTATAAAATTAAAACATCTGTGTTCTAGCACAAGGATGAATAAATTCCCCAATATGACAGTTGTGCAAAAGAAGACATGCTTCATACGATCCTTGTTCAGCTATTCAGACTACAATGTCATGTACAAAGCTTCAAAAAAATCATCAAAAATCAACCATCAAAAATCTAATAACATCTGGTCTACTATTTTCATTTGTTTAACCACTTCAGTACTGGACATTTTCACCGCCTTCCTGCCCAGGCCAATTTTCAGCTTTCAGCACTGTCAAACTTTGAATGACAATTGCTCGGTCATGCAACACTATACCCAGATTAAACCTCTATCATTTTTTTCACACAAACAGATCTTTTGTTTGCTGGTACTTAATCACCACTCGGTTCTTTATTTGTTGCTAAACAGATGAAAGAAGAGCAAAACATTTGAAAGAAAAGTTCTTCTTCCTTTCTATTTTAAAATTTTGCAAATAAATACTCTTACTTCATAAATTTAGGTCAAAATATAGTCTGCTACATTTCATCAGTAAAAAAAAAAACAAAATCAATCATATTTAATCTGTAGGAAAGTTATAGAGTACACAATTTATGATATATACTGTATATATAAAAATCCTGATGTACTTACAGCTCATTTCCTGAGGCTTGAAAATGTCATGACAGTACAAATACCCTCCAAATGAGCCCTTTTTGGAAAGTAGACAGTCCAAGGTAGTTAGGAAGAAGCATGGCAAGTTGCAATTTTTCTTGTCACTTTTTTTGGAAAATTAAGATATTTAAAAAAAAAAGTTTTTTTAATGTTTCTGATGACAGTATGTAAAAAAATGTTTTTTTCAATTTTTAAAGTATTTTTTTTTCTTTACCATAGTCACACTGTTCTACTCTGGGGAGGTTATCAGTTTTTTTTTAACACACTATGATTGCTTATTACAATGGTAATCACTGTTATAAGCAACCATTTTTGTGTGAACAAAATCAATTCATCCAGTGTGTACTATTGTGATTAGCTGAGATTGGCCACAACCATCACATGGTACAGAGGCACCGTAATTACCCCTGCCTGTACCATGTGATCAATGTGACCATCAAAGAGATCATCACAATAGTACACAATGAATGGCTATGAATGAAAGCCATTTATTGTGTACAATTGCCATGTGATCTGCTGTGATTGGTCACAGTAACCACATGGTACCGGCAGCAGCCTGATACACTGATATGTCATCCTCTGTGTCTGCTGGACACAGCGGGTGACAGATCATGCCACAGCATGGCCCATGGTGTGCTTGAGGCGCGATCCTGTGAGGATGCCTATAGTAATATGATGGCTGAGAGGGAGGCAGTTAAAGATTATGGGGTGGATTAACTAGAAGAATTGTATTGTGTAAAAATGACCTGAAAGATAGGGGGGGGTCAGCAAAAATAAAAAAAACAAGAGAAATTGGGGGAGTTCAATAGAGCTGCTGTGCCACATTGCTCTTGTTAATGTGTTTTTTGACAAACAGAAGTGCAACTTTAAAATATAAAAACAAAAACCCTGTAAACTCTATTGGCTGTAATGCCATTGTACATATCACCTAACTATATAAACTTTAACAGTTCTCTGTTAATAATGAAAACAAATAACAAGTAACATCTATATAAATAAAATCAAGTTTCGTAAACAAACAAGAAGACTGCTTTTTTATGTCAAATTTCAATTTAGTATTTGTCATAGTCTTTTAACTAAAATGCCATTTTAGTTTTAGCCATTTAATAATCTGAATTGAAACTGAATTTTATTTTCATTTAGTTTTTTTCACTAAAAACAGCAGATGATGAAAACTATGATGAAAATATTTTTGTTGTCAAAATAAACACTGGTTTTGGTTATGACAGCCACTTGTGCAGAAAATTTAGATAGTTCTAATCTGTGCCATTTCTACATTTTGCTTTACCTGTGCCAAATTTAAAAAAAAGACAAAAAAACAATTTGTATCTTATAAAATGGAACTAATTAATGCCAACTCTCTTTTGGTGTACAGAGATAGGGGTCAGAATGGACCCACAAAGATATGTACACATGTACTTGCAATCAACTCTCTAGTTGAGACCTTCATATCAACTGTCATAAATATAAATACGTATGCTTGTAAAATAAGAAGCCCCACTACTGGCCAGTGAATCTGTCCATAATGAAGATGGGCCAATAATAAAGCATAGGAGGTTAGTCAAGGTGCATCAGAAGCACATTGGGCATGAACCTAGAAATCATAGTTTGTTTGCCGGTATCCAGAGGTGACTGTTACGTAGTCATAGTAAGGAATAGGCATTTTTTGTTATACTTCAGGTTTTCTTTAAGTTGAAAATATATTTACTGATTTCATGGAGATAGCAGGAAAACTTCTTGAAATTGAGCATATAGTTTAAAAATGCCAAAATAAACATTTACTTAACTGATCCTTTCCTACGTTTCTTTGTAGTATTATATGATGGTTAACACACTTTTTATTCAATATTAATTATAAAAAATTGATTGCTGGTAAATGTCAGCAAAGCCATCTTTCACTTTTTAACCTAAAGTTGTTGGTGTCTGTTCTTTTCCTGCTTTGTGTTTGTTTTTTATTTTATTACCTATTTAACAGTGAATACAATTTGGATAATTGTATTTAGAAGTCTCAGATGTTCTGAGGAACTATGCTAAAAGCCACACAATTAAATCACATTGTAAGAAGCACTTTACAACCCTGCTAGAAACAAAGGAACGTCCTTATCGTGCAGCTGCACTGAAACAAATTACGAGCAATGAATAAAAGCAAACACATTTACCAGAATAAGCTGTGTTCTAGTGTCGGGTATCTCACTCCGTGATCTGGCATCAGCCAAGATTAACAGCATGCCATATTGGGGCAGAAAAGTCCATAACTCAACCCAGATCTTTGTCAGCATTTTGTGAAACAAAATGTATGCTTATTATACTATGCAGTGCTAAAATAGAGCCACAAATATAAAAATAAATCCATGGCAGTCACATAGTCACAGTGTGGTGTGGCACTCATCTGATAAACTCTTCAGAGTATACTGTAAACAACTGAAAAATCCAGCTATGAGAACTTTGCACAATTATGGCATTAAGAAAATGGTCCGAAAGACAAACTACCATACTGCTGATGTTTTTAGAAAGTAAAAGGAAGCCTGTAGATAGTTCAACCCACCTGTGCCCTGTAAAAATGAAATATTAATCTTGGATGGAGTTGGACATTACAAAGTCAGTCATCTATTGTTATAAAGTGTTTATTTATTATTTAGGGTAGGCCTAAGCACTACAGAAGTCCAGGCGAGCCTCTCACACTGCAGGAGAATCACATCTTCAAGCATAAGAAAACATAAATAACTGATATAAAGAGACCCAAAACTCACCTTTCCTCTCTCCCACAATGTAGCAGTTTTGTCTTTGAGTTTTTATTATGTGATGTTAAATTATAGCTTATAAAGAACAGATTTAAGGAATGTAAAATTTCATTGGTGATTAGCATATGTCATAATATGCTTAGCACCTTTTGTGCTTGAGTCTAAACCCATGAATTCACAGCTTAAAATAAAATAGAACATATATGCATTTACTAAAATCTATAACAAAATTAATAATACTGTAGTTAGCCTCCTACAAAAACTATAAAAATCACATTGTTTAAATGTATTGAGCATTACACTTAAACACCAAATAGCTATTTCACTATAGATTGATTAATTTCACTGTTCAGTGTAGTTGAAGAATTTGTTTACGCTTTTGCTCTTGAGCTCTGTAAGCAGCAGATTTTTTTCAACAGAGCAGCTAAACTGAAAAATGTAATTGTAAAAGAATATTTACCTGATCACTGGAACTGAGCATACAAACTATTAATACTCAAAATTGTATATGTTTCTAACTAAGAGTTTTTTATGCAATGTTTTGGTTTGATAATAAACCATTTTTGTTGTGCTGTCTCTTTAAATATGTAAATCAAATATACAAGCAAAAACATATATGTATATACGCCCCAAAGTGAATAAATCATCATAAATGCGCAACATTAAATTCCACTACAAAATCCACTATACAATCAGCCAAGATGCGCATAAAGAAGCCATTGAGACTACTTATGATCCCCCAGGATCACCACCACTGTCAACCTTTGCCTCTTACCAAGAACAGGGGCTGACTGACAACTCATGGGGCC
This sequence comes from Staurois parvus, assembly GCF_062004578.1. NCBI lineage: Eukaryota > Metazoa > Chordata > Amphibia > Anura > Ranidae > Staurois > Staurois parvus. The sequence goes on along the minus strand of NW_028317994.1, from coordinate 3,324,076 downwards.
CCCAGGCAACAGGGGATCATGGGGCCCCTGTGTCCTTGCCCAAATTCAAAAAAGCCTATGCAAAAAGGTACTAGGGGCATCTCATGGGGCCCCCTACTGACTCCGGGCCCTCGGGCAGTGCCCGAGTTTCCAAATGGTCAGTCTGCCACTGACCAAGAATTAAGACCCTCAAGTCATAAGTAGGTCTAAATTCGCTCACAGGCACCAGAAAAATGCTGCAGCAATCATCTCACAGAGACTGGGAAAGACTCAGGGCACATCTGCAGAAGCTACATCCAGTCACCTTTTCCATTCTTTTTCAACCTTCTCACATGAGGTCTTGCTGAGTTATCCAACATCAAAGGAAACTATTCATTAAGTCCAATAGAGAAGAGCCACTCTCCCTGGACTCTGACACTTCCAGAGATCCCACTTGTAGAGCTCCACTCTTTCTTCCTCCTCTACATAGCCCTGGACCTCCCAGTGCTTCTGAACACTCTGTGCCTGTTTTAGTTTGAAACACAATACATGTAAATTATAATGACTGAGGGGTTGCAGCAAAGAGCAATATTTATTCCTCATTAAATTCAAGTAAAACACAGCAACATACTGTAAGTAAATATCAATTTCTGTGCTGTGATACCTCTCTCTTTTGCTTTTTTTGGTGGTTGCCAGTAACACACTTGTATTCATAGGCTTACATCGCCTTCTACTTGTCCTGTGCACCCTCAAAAACCTTATACACAAACACACCCTTCGATGCATTAGGTCCAACTGGTCCTCCTACAGCAGTCCTTTGCAGTGTTTTGATCCATCGTTACTCCTTCTATACTATCCAGTGTTTAAACATTGTTCCATTGTATCTAATCTCTGCATATTGCTCCCTTTCTTATCATTAGGGGCTGCATTCCCACTACTTTTAAATGTCTTCAAGGCACCCTTTAAATCATTGCTACTGTTTCCCATTTTTATGTTTACCTGTCAGTAACCTTTGTATTTTTTATCCTTCAATAAGGAATTTGAAAAAGAATCTCAACTTGTAGTCACAATGGGGGAGATTTACTAAAACGGGTGCACTCAGAATCTGGTGCAGTTGTGCATGGTAGGCAATCAACTTCTAGCCTCAGCTTGTTCAATTATATTTTGGCAATAAAATCTGGAAGCTGATTGGTTTCTCTGCAGAGTTGCACCAGATTTTGCACTCTCCAGCTTTAGTAAGTAACCCCCTCTGTGTAATATCTGAGTTTATTGAATGGCAGTGAGCACTTAAGGAGAATAATGGGTTAACTGTTATTATCTTACTTCCTGAATGACTCTAGAACCAATCATGCATAGCTTATGCAAATCAACCCCCATGTTTAATTGACTTTAAATAATATCTACAAAATTATAGCTGAAAGCAATATGACTAAATGGCCATCATTCCTAAAAATATATGGATTTCTATAGATAAAGGGTTTATATATAGATTATTAGATGTTTCAAATCTATTCTGGTGATAATGTTTCTTTGTATATAATGAATACAACTATTGCAGACCATTATTATTGAATATAAGAGAGTCAGATAAGAAAATCTGTTAAAGTGACAACAGTCTGTCAGTTTTAATGTGATTTCATGATTTGGCATCCAGGCAATCCATAAGTTTAGATGTATACCAAGAGAAACAGTTTGCTCCTATGACGTTCAGGCATTGTAAATGCAGTATAACTGAATCATTTTTTTAACATAATTTATTTTTCATTGGAACATTAACATACATTTATTTAATAATTCCTGCTGTCTGTACTCAAAATTACATTCTGTGATCCACATACTGTGTGAACTTCTGACACTACTGGTTTTAATAGAAGCATAAGAGACAAAGCAATGTAGCCACAGATCACTTGGAAATGTTTATAAATCTACTCATAGGGGATTCTTTGCTCTTTTTCTGTCACTATATACATGTATGTACTATCTGAATATATATACAGTACTATGCAAATGTTTTAGGCAAGTTTGGAGAAATGCTGTAAAGTAAGAATGCTTTCAAAAATATATATTTTAATTATGTTATCAATTGGCAAAATGCAAACCTAGCAAACATAACACTAATCTAAATCAAATCAATATTTGGTGTGACTACCCTTTGGCTTCAAACCAGCATCAATTCTGTACACTTGCAGAAAGTCAAGGATTTTGTAGGATTAGAGTCAGGTGTATGATTAACCAATTATTTCAAGCAGGTGCTAATGATCATCAATTTCATATGTAGGTTGAAACACATCCATTACTTGAAACAGAAACAGCTGTGTAGGAGGCGTAAAACTGGGTGAGGAACAGCCATGCTCTGCTACTAAGGTGAGGTTTCTGAAGACAGTTTTTCATGTCACAAATCATACATGTATGGCAAGACTGAGCACAGCACCAAGATACATGTTAAATGCTTAGTGGCCCCTGCTCAGGCTAACAAAGTCAAAAAAATTAGATGCCACTGACTTGTGAGGTTGCAGGCTGGGGAAACCCAGACTTGTCCAAACCCAGAGCTTAGGAAGAGATAGCCCGGCCACAGCACACCTTGCCCAGCCCAAGTGTTTAGCAAGTAATAGCAGCCTCATCTTGTTTCATCCAAGCCATGTCCCCATGACATGACTTGGATTTATCAAACTGAGATTGCTTTCACTTGCTAACCACTCATCCTGGGCCAGGCAAGTTGTGCTGCGGCCCTGTGATATCTCTTCCAATTTCTACAAAATAGTTACACTACATCAGCAAGGTATCTCCCAGGCTAATATTTCAAAGCAGACTGGAGTTTCAATATGTGCTGTTAAAGGTCTTTTAACCCTTTCACTGCCAGAGATGTTTTGCTTTTTTTTTTTTTTTGCACACACGTATAAAATATATTTTTAGGTCTGAAGATTACACAACCCCCCCAGACATTATATATTTTCTGAAAGCAGACACCTTAGAGAATAAGATAGCGGTAGCTTAAATTTTTTATATCACATAATATTACCGCAAAGGTCTTAGAAAAACAACATTTCAGAAAAAAACACACTAAAATGAATGTTAAGGCAAAAAACCCCAATTAATTACCCACATTTTTGGTAAAATATAAAACACGAGGTTTCACTAAGTAAATAGATACCCAACATGTTGAACCTTAAATTTGTGTGAGCCCGTGAAATGTGACAAACTTTGGTACCCTATATTTTATGTAGGCGACACTTCAAAAGCCCCTACAGATCATCAATTTAGTGTTATGGAGGAGATCTTATGCTAGAATTATTGCTTATACTCAAGCGTGCATGGCAATATGTAACATGTGCATCGCAATCAACGGTTTCATGCATAGGCACCCAACACGTGCATTTAAGTTCATACATGCATATATGTGGGGGTGCTGGTGCCTCACATTTTTTGTGGGGGTGGATGTTATGTGCTTGGGTGTAACTTTATTTTTTTGCAATAAAAATATTTTTTCTGCTTAATTTCTTTTTCATCAGATGGGGAACTTTATCCCCTATGTGATGATTTTTAGGTGATAGGTTCTCTTTAATGAGACATGCATGAGACATGGCTCCACTGAATGTATTGCAATGCACATTGTAGAGTGACAGGTTGACGTGGAAGTGATGTCATACACGTCACTTTCTGGGTCACGGCAAGAAGGGGAGGAGAGTGGATGAGTGTTTGCTCTCCTATCTGCCTTCCACCTGCACCCACCATGTCGGCCTCAGCCCCGCAGATTGGCAAGATGGGCAAGCTGAGCCTGGAAAACATGGCGGGGGCATGCATGTGAGAGGGCGCCATTACCTAGGTGAGTGGAAGCAATCGACAGGCAGGAGTCTCCCTGTCATTTTTATTGGATCGTGTGTAAAACTCCCCACTGTCAGGTCTGTACGAAGTGAAAGGGTTTTAAGAAACACAAAGAAAAGGGCAATGTTTAGGCCCATAGATGCAGTGGTCAGCCAAGGAAATTGAATGCAGTAGATGAAAGATGCATCATGTTTACTTCCCTTCAACAATGGAAGATGTCCAGCAGTGCCATTAGCACAGAACAGGTGGGAACCAGTGAAATCAAGCTACACTTATCTACTGTCCGGAGAAGTTTGGCCAGAATTGGTCTTCATGAAAGGCCAAAAAGCCATACTGAAAACAAGGCTAAGTGAATCAACTATGCATGAAAACATAGGAACTGGGATGCATAAAAACGGCAATGACATAAAAATGGCAGCAGGTGCTCTGGACTAATGAGTCAAAAATGTGAAACAATTGGCAGGAGGCAGTTTGTTTGTGAAGAGCTGAAGAGCAGGCAATAATGAGTGTCTGCAGGCAACAGTGAATCATGGTTCCTTGCAAGTTTGGAGCTAGATTTCTGCAAATAGAATTGGAGATTTGTTCACAATCAATGGTGTCCTCAATGCTGAGAAATACAGGTAGATATTTATCCATCATGCCATACCATCAAGGGGGTTTGTGATTGGCACCACATTTATTCTTCAGCGGGGCTACAACATCAAACATACAGCCAATGTCATTAAGAGCTATCTTCCGCATAAAGAAGAACAAGGAGCCCAGGAAGTGATGGTTTGGCCCCCACAGAGTCCCAATCTCAACATAATTAAGTCTGTCTGGGATTACATAAAGAGATAGAAGGATATGTGGCCAGTTCTCCAAGAGGTTTTGAACAAGCTACCTGCCGAGTTCTTTCCAAAACTGTATGAAAGTGTACCTAGAAGAATTGATACTGTTTTGAAGGGGTGGTTAAAGTAAATATTGATTTGATTTGTTTTTTTATTCTGTTCATTTACTCTTCATTTTGTTAATTGATAAAAATAAAATATTATATATATATATATATATATATATATATATATATATATATATATATATGTGTACTTCATGCCGTCTTTATAACTACCTTTTAAACGTTCTTATGTGGAAAACCCTACTAGAATATTTGCATATTATATTTTTTTCTACCAGCACTCTTCAAATTTAGATGAGGTACTCCAGATGTACCTTACCTTTTCCAGAAAATAACCTATGCAGTTAAGGGGGCCACAGCAGGTATTAAAAACATGTGCAGCTCTGGAATATATTCATTCATTGTATTCTCATACCTGTATGCCATGTTGGTCTCCCTGGAAGCCTGAATGAAAAAAAGTGAAGACCAATGATGTTCTTGTCCTAGCAGCAAGGCAGGAAGTGGGCTTGCTAACTAGGAGCTTTTGGCTAGGCTTCTGGGAGGCCAAAATGGCCTACAGGTAAGGGAATAAAATGAATGAACATTTTACAAAGCTGCACAGGTTTTTAATATCTGAAGCTTATTATACTGTATTTGAATAGTATATTTTTTGGAAAAAGTAAACAAAGGTAAATTAAAAGTTGATAGTATAAAGATTGTGAGATCAGACTGTAACATTTATTATGAGCTTGAGACGTTTATACACCAATAAAAGGAAAACTCCACTCATTAAAAATGTAATTATATATATAATTACCACACAAGCTATTTTATAATAATTAAAGTGAAACTATTAAAAATTATTTTCTGTTTAAATTTGCAGACCGTTTTTCTGATCGTTATAATACTACTAAAACTTAAAATGTCAGTTCCTTGCAATATTGCAAACTGGGTACTGCCTCAGAAATCTTCTTTCCTAACCTACCTTGTGTGGTTGGCTCAATGCTTTTCCCAGAGGTCTACAAGGAGCTGAAGGTCAAATCTGAGGCATCATCCGTAATGCTTTTTTTTTTTTTCTGGTATTTTGTAAAATTCTTAAGGGATGTAGAAGCTAAAGGGATGTAGATGATTCTTTTATTATTACAACTATGAGGTTTTTCTTGGTAAGGCAGGTCCTCCAATTAAGCACATTCATACAGTCATACAAATTCCATTCCTATGGAAACCCTATATACATTTATGACTATGTTGCACTAATTTGTGATTATTTTAGAGCCACTTGGCCTGATATGTTTATTATATTGTTTATTACTAATAAAAGTTACATTTTTTTCAAACTTGTGTCTCCAATTTGATAGGGGTACAGTCTGTTCAGAAAGTTTTTTGTGGTATTGGAATATTTACGGATGTGTTATCAGGCTATCCTACACCTTGTATTGCTTCTTATATCACTTGGAGTACTGTACTTACAAACACTTTGCAAAATTGTATAATGTTGTCAGTGTAACAGATCAAGAGAGTGAATATCTAAAGGAGTTATGAATCTTCACTCAAAAAATTCACTTCTATTATAAATCACGTGAAAAACAAAATATTGCTTATTTATTTCACCTGCACATTATGGCAAATTCAAAGTGGACATAGCTTTAGTTCTATTACTTATTATATAATAATATTCTACATCACTGAAGTGTGGCGTCCTTACCCTAGCCAGCTAGCTGTATATTGGCTATGATATACTTAGCTTATAACTCTGTGTCTATCCTCTCTTTTAACTCCTTAACACAGGTTCCTCCAGGCCTTTTAAGAGGTTTCTGATGCCAGGAGGCAGAGCAGGGTTTCTCATCATGATTGGCTGTCACATGATTGGAAAGGTCCTGATCACAAGTAGAGATCGGTAGCTTTCTGTTAGCCAGCAGTAACTGTTCTGGGAGCATACAGTGCACAAGCTCTCAACACAGTTCTGTTTACATCCTGGTAACCATACAGTATATGCGGCTTCTCGACGTTAAGGCCGACTCACCAAGAGGCCACATATATGTGTACTGCCGGTGCAAAGAGGTTAAGCAGATACCAGAGGCTGCATAGGACCTTATTCAAAATACAGTTCTTATTCTTAGGTACTAATTCTTAAAGTGGAACTACACTGCATCTGAGCACCACAAACCAAAAATGCTATTTAATTCACTTTTATTAATTAAAGCAAACGTATTTATCCATCCATGTCTACATGCTTTATTTTGCTGAGAAATCACTTTGAAAAACACCTCCTAGCATTTCTGGCCATCTTGAGTAAGGACAGATGAATCATCTAGCTATTACTTTATAGAATTCATGTGCCCCTAGCTCAAGCTCAAGCATGCATGCAGGAGGGTATGCTTAGCTGAGAGAACCCCTCCTTCACTTTTCAAGACTCATGGGATGTATGACACCATATTCCTAGGACTGGAAACCCGAAGTAATCAAAGAAATGTAAAAACAAAGTTTAAAACAAGTAAATATGATATACTTTCCTATCTATTTACTAATGCTAGCTGCATAAGGATTACAAATTGTCAATGTTGATTGGAAGAGTGAAGTTCTGCTTCAACAACAGTAACCCATAGCATCCAATCACAATTTACTGTGCTGAAGTCACTGGCATAATATTCCAAACTGGTGTGAATATACTGTGTTATAATCAAAGTTGATATTTGTAAGTTGCAGTGGAACTGTGAGAATTCAAGGAAGACATTTTATACTTGTAACTATATTTACACAGCAAGAAAAGAGTGTTTGTTAAAAAAGAGGGCATTTTAAACGTCAACATCTATATACATTATTAAGGGGACCTTAAAAACAGAAAGAGATGGGTGCAAAGACATCAACTGTATATGAATGCAATTGGTGCTTGGTAATCCCCAGAGAAAACCAGTAATCTTCTGAATAGAATATATAAAGAGGGCTTAGAGTTGTATAACACTGTAAATTCAGTATAAGAGAATCCCTATACAATTAACATTGGAGATGTATTTTTGACATTTATGAAACATTGCAAGCTACAAAAAAATATTTGCAGGATGTAATTTCTTGGTATACCCGATGTCAGACAGTAAAAGGGCAGATACAGTTCTGACCAAACTGCAGTTGAAAGCTAAAGGCTGTGTATTTTAATGACGATGAAAACCTTACATTAGGCAATTTTATGTTAATTTGCAGATTAACAATGACAAGCATCATACAATTAATGTGAAAATTACAGCCCCTCAGCCTCAATGCAACTAGCAAGGCAGATGGAGTTAGTCCTATTAGTCTTTGCTCATTTTAAACCAATTGAGCAGCTGTCACTTTTACTTTTGCCATGTTGCATACACATACATGGGAGGTCTTTATTAGCCTTGAGCTAGTCTGTATGTTCCATGTGCTTTTGAAGAGTTGGCCAACAACTAAGCATTCCTTTGAGGTGCCTTGGTGCCTTCATGCAGTGTGCAGCTTCCACATATAAGTACAAACATATGGTACTAAAACCTCTGCTTTTAACTGGTCCCATGTGCTAGCTGGAAATGCTCAGTGCTGATGCATTTTGTTGAAGTATTAATCCCAACTGCAGCAATCTTGGTGTCAGTTTTATATTCTTTCACAAAAATATTTTCATCATAATTTTCATCAGCTGCATGTTTTCAGTAACAAAAACTAAACGAAAATCAATTTGAATTTTTGTCAACAAAAATGGAGCGAAAATGTGAGGGAGGGACATTTCTTGTAACGAACCTTGGTTTCACTTATAAAGACATTATATAATGGCTAAATCTGTGTCTCAAACCTTAATACCATAAAAAATAACATGTCATTGGATTTTTTTTTTCTCCAGGGGTATATGAGTTTGGAAATTCTAAAGAAATGCTTAAATAATGCATTACAATTTAATTAAACTCATTATATTTTAGTCGACTAAAATGTATTTTTAGTCAACTAAAATACAACTAAAATAAGACTAAAATTAAAATGGAATTTTAATCAAAACACTATGACTAAAACTAAATTGAAATTTGACATAAAAATTAACACTGCTTTGTGTACAAAGACTTAATGTTTGGCACTGAGCATCCTGGAAAGGAGAGGCAAGTATGAAAATAAAGGGTTAGAAATGATTCTTGTAGGACGAGAGCTGTTTGTGGTATGGTTAGTTGGGAGGACTAGTATAAGTATCCTTCTGGTAGGTAATGGTCTCTACACTGAAGATACGTATCAAAAAATGACTGAACTCCTAGCATTCCAGCATTAAAAGCCAGCTTATGTGCATTTTGTTTATTGTATGTAGTGACTCTCGAACTGTGCACCTCTCTTGCCAGTTTTAAATTATTTAATAGGCTGCTATTCTTTCTTTTTATATGTGATCAATAAACATTACATTTTTGCTAGTGGTAAGAAATGATAGTTGAATCATGGGAGTCAACAATTTGCAAAGTTTTGATTCCCTTTAAAAGCATATGTGATTCCAATACCTAAAATCTCAAATGAGTTTTAACGTATTAATGTAAAGTTTAAAAAATCATTTTATAGTTTTAAATCTACAGCTTCAGGTACTTCCTTTTATAGGATGACAACATTCTAACCCATTCTCCCAATTGTAATCTGGTTTTGTCACCCTGTTTTATGAGTTTCCAACTTTAAATGGCATTATGCAGGCAGGGTCCATTGTTGTCACCACCCAGTAACCCACCCAAAAAAATTTCATGCCGTCATTTTAGTATGTTTTTTGTCATGATATACACTTTCAGGTTGATAATACCACAGACAGCCTGGACCTGGTTTTAGTATGGTTTGCATAGATTTATATGATGTTAAATTATCAGGATGCAGTTAAGAAATCTACACATTTTAATTCATTGTGCTTTCGACACGCTAATACACCAAACCACAGCAAACATACTGGATTCATTTACTAACATAATACAGTCTGTTCACTTAATAATATAAGATAAACTTTGGGAAGTTAATGTTCACTGAATAAGGTAAAGCTAAATAAGAAAAAAACTGTCTTTACTTTGAATACCTGTATGTGAAAAAAATATAAAAAAGGATATTTATTAGCACATGTTTGGATGAACACGGCTTCACCCTTTCACTTAGCTCTGTAACCAGGAGATCAGCAATACTAAGAATCAACAAATGGTGAAAACAAAATTTAAACAAATATTTTATGGACTACTTCCCACAAGCCACCCACATATATGCAGCCTCTCGGCAGGTGGGCTTTAATCGCAAAGCGGCCACATATGTGCACCTTTAGGTAAGCAATTTACTGTGCTGACAGTGCGCTCAATGTACATTCCCAGCACAATAACTACACTGTCATGAAAAGCTCTCAATGCATTCTTGTGATTGAGAGCTTTCGATCATGTGATGGCTGTAACAGCCAATTACAGTGATCATATGATCTGAATGCCTACCTCTGCCTCGTGGCATTTTGATCCAGTTAAAAGACCAGGGGGCAGCTGTGGGAAGGGGTTAAACAAAATGGCAATAAACTATAAATACAAAGTGAATTTCAGGGAATCAATATTTTTTATTTGTATGATTCTCCACAGTTTCCAAACATTTCAGATTGCAAACTTGCTTGATTTGTGAACCATCTCAGATTGTGGGATACTGCAACCTGGTAGTTTTCCACCTTGTATTTAGAGGTATTCATAAAAAAGTCTACTCTGTATTCATTTTGTATTCCTAACACAGTTCAAATGTTTACTCCTCATTGGCTGCCCAAAATGCACATCCTGAAACATCTTGACAAGGGGCAGTACAAAATATGGTGTCATAAGATGGTGTTGATACATCACTGCTCCTATTGCTTTCCACTTGCTACAAAGAAGGGTACAAACAAATACATTATCTGATTTAGCTACAGTTCTTAGTATAGTAGTCACATTGAATATATGTATTATATATAATATGTATTGAATTTTTTCTGACTAATTTTGCTGGTCACTTATTTTCATTTAGTATATATGGGTCAAAACATGAAGCATTGTGGTTCTACAGTACATCCTTACCCCAAAGTGGCCAGCTTTAATTTCAATTAGGACTTTCCAGGCACTGAGCTAGGCATGTGTAGAGAAATTCAGCTGGTCATTTATATGACTGAACAACTAAATCTTAATGCTACAAGCCTACAGATGGTTTATTTAAAGAAGTGACACAGACCAGTACTTGTCACAGGATGTTCAAAGCTCACTTTTGTTCCACACATGACTGGGTACACAAAATGAATACAGCTTCACCTTATTCAGTAATTAAGTTAACATTCATTTTCCAAAGTTAAAATTCAATTTAGCTAAGTGAACAGGCTCTACTCTTTTATTAAACCAACCCCAGCATGTTGCAGAGGTTTGGTGTATTTGTGTGGTGAGCACATAATAACCTAAAGTGGTTGTAAACCTCAGACATGAAATATGAACAAAGCATATCCCTCTATAGTGTGTAGTTGTTTCAATCTAGAGAACTAATTGTCATTTCTGTCTGCTGATTCGTTCCTCTGCTATAAGCATGAATCATTTCTGACACGTTTTCCTGACACCAAGAGAGAAAAGTTGACAGGGAAGTGACCTCCAGCTGAATGACAGTCCCAGATGTGTTCCAGTGTGGTGTAGGAAAGGGGGGGGGGTGTCACTCCCCACCAATCTGCTCTAAAAGCTATCTTTACTGAGGTCTGCAGAGTGTGACTTCAACTCTCTTTTCCCTTTTTTGATAGCTTAGACAAGCTGTATAAATTCATGACTTTGAACAGATGTAGAGTAGAGAAGACCGCAGATAAACAGGTACAACTTATGCAGGAGGATTTGTTTTTATCTCTGTGTGTCACAGTCCAGTCACTTCACTTGGTAAATGTAAGGGTAAAAATGTAAATTTAAAAATGTAGGGATTTTGTAACAACTTCCTATTACTCTAAATGTAAACCATGCTAAAACCAGATCCCCACTCTCTGTGGTATGATACACCTTAACTACTTGCCAACTGCAGATAGCCAAATGACAACTTCACCGCGGCAGGCAAGTTCTGGGAGGCTATCATATGACGTCCTCCCAGAACGTGCCCTCTTGCGCGCCCCCATGGCAATCTCCATCTCGCCCTACGTACACAGCTGATCATGTGGTAAAAGGTCAATCACAGCAGCCTTTTCCCACGTGATCAGCCATGTCCAATGACACAGCAGATCAGCAGTAAATGCAGTTGACGGTTATCAGCTGCACTTTCCTCACGCTGTCACAGCGTGAGGAAAGTACTGCCGATAACCAGCAATTGTCATTGGACAGATCGGCACCGATCATCAGGGCACTGATGATCAATGCCCTGATGATCAGTGCCCAGCAGTGCAACTCACCAGTGCCACCCACTTGTGCCCAGCAGTGCCACCCGCCTGTGCCCATCAGTGCCCAGCAGTACCACCCACCTGTGCCTATCAGTGTCTAGTAGTGCCACCACCTGTGCCCAGCAGTGCCACCCAACAGTGTCCATCAGTGCCACCCATCAGTGCTGTCCGGCAATGCCACCCATCAATGCCCAGCGGCAGTCAGTGTCCAGCAGTGCTGCCAGTCAGTGCCACCCATCAGTGCCCATCAGTGCCCATCATTGTTGAATATCCGTGCAGCATCATCAGTGCCGCCTCATCAGTGCCAGCTCATCAGTGCTACCTATCCGTGCCACCTCATCAGTGCCGCTTATCAGTGCCCATCAGTGCTGCCTGTCAGTGGCCATCAGTGCTGCCTATCAGTTCAGCCTCATCAACCCACATCAGTGAAGGAGAAAAATTACCTAACTTTTATAATAGAAACAAAGAAAAACTTTTTTTTTTAATTTTTGCTCTTTTTTTGTTTATAGCGTAAAAATTAAAACACCCAGTGGTGATAAATACCACCAAAAGAAAGCTCTATTTCTGTGAAAAAAATTATAAAAATTTCATATGGGTGCAGGGGTGGACTGAAAACTCATGGGGCCCCTGGGCAATAGGGGATCATGGGGCCCCTGTGTCCTCTCTCACACTCAAAGCACACCCAAAAAAGCCTATAAAAGGTACCAGGGGCATTTCATGGGGCCCCTACTGACCCTGGGCCCTCGGGCAGTGCCCGAGTGTTCGAATGGTCAGTCCGCCCCTGGGTGCAGTGTTGCATGGGCATGCAATTGTCATTCAAAGTGATACAGCACTGAAAGCTGAAAATTGGCCTGGGTACAAAGGGGGTATAAATGCCCAGTAGGCAAGTGGTTAACATGTATGTCAGGATGAAAAAAAAGATATATGCAGTACATCTTTGCAATACATGCACATTCCCCAGTGTTTTATTCCATTAAGGACCTTGCAAGTACAAAACATATCTGCTGACCTGCGAGAAATGCACTCAACAGCTGTTGTGAGCTGAAAACAAACAGTCCACAGTGGTGCCAGACCTGCTCTTTGACTAAACACTCAAACCCTCCCACTCTCTTATCTCTAAAATATAGACACTAATTATTTAACATGATCAACAGGCACTTTTACCAATTATCAAACAGATCCAGCAAATTGCTTTTAATGGTATATTTAACAGAATAAGGAGGTGCACTTTAAAGGGTACCTGAATCCAAAAACACACAGTATATACTGTATATATACAGTGCTCAGAATAAATGAGTACACCCCGACAGATTTGTCATAAAACCTTTACTTTCCTTTAAGAATCAATATTTTCTAGGGGACACTATACTACAAAATACTCCCATTGATTGCAAACAAGATTGATTAAATTGTACACACAATAAAAGTATTTTTCAAAACAAATTCATTCAAGACCATGTCGCAAAAATGAATTCACCCCAATGAAAGTCTTAGGAGTAAAGCTAAATTTTAGACAACAAAGTCCTAATTAACAAGAATTCAACTAAAGGTGCGTCTAAATATTCAATAAGCAGGTGAACATCAGAGAGTTGATTATAAAAAGGCATTACTTAACAAAGAATACCACTTCCCATTTCATTCTGTCAGCAATGGCACCACATGGAAGAGAAGTGTCACAAGGCCTGAGAAAGAAAATAATTTCTTTACACAAGAAAGGTGAAGGCAACAAGAAGATCAGAAAAGCATTACTTTCAATCAGAATACTGTAGCAAAAATGATACAAAAATTTAACAAAGATGGAACTGTAACCATCTCACAGAGATGCCAAGGCCATCCACGGAAGTTAACACCTCGTATCTTAGAGTATCTTCTAATGAGAAGGGTTAAAGAAAATCACCATGCAAGTTCACTCCAGTTAGCTAAAGAAGTAGAGCACAAACTGGGGTGATAGTTTCCCGTGACACAATACGCCATACACTGCAGAGGGATGGCATGCATGGGTGTCGGCTCTCCTAAAGCCCATGCACAGAAAGCCAGCATAGAATTTGTCAGGGCCCATGCTGAAAAAGAAGAAGACTACTGGGACTCTGAACTCTGAAGTGATGAGACCAAGATAAATGTTTTTGGAACTGATGGCTTCAAAGCTGTATGGTGTCGCAAAGGTGAGGAGTACAATGAAAAATGCATGATGCCGACAGTGAAACATGGTGGTGGCAGTGTCCTTCTGTGTGGCTTCATGAGTGCTGCTGGTGTTGGGGAGCTGCATTTCATTGATGGTATCATGAATTCAACGATGTACTGCTCTGTATTGAAAGAGAAGATGCTGCCATCACTCTGTGCCCTTGGTCATCGTGCACTTTTCCAACATGACAATGATCCAAAACACACATCTAAGGCCACTGTTGCATTTCTGAAGAAGAACAGGGTGGAAGTGATTCAGTGTCCAAGTATGTCTCCTGATCTGAACCCAATCAAACACCTATTGGGAATTCTGAAGAGACAAGTTGAGCATCACTCTTCATCTAGCATCAAGACTCTAAAATAGGTTGTTTTTGAAGAATGGAAAAAGAGAGATGTTGCAATATGTCACCAACTTGTTCATTCCATGCCTAGAAGACTTGGTGCCTTCTCTTGGAGGTCATACAAAATACTAAAGTAGTTTTTGTTGTGGGGTGTATTCATTTTTGCATCAACTAATTTGAGTAAAACTGAAGATTGTGTAATTTAAGTTATATTATTAACCTTCCTTTCATGTAATGAGCTGAACAAAGGTTCTATAAAACTCAGTTTTGTCAACATTTTGGAAACTGTTCTTGTGTTCATTAAGATATTGCGTAAAATATTAAATTTCAAAAGGAGTGTAAAAATATATATATATATATATATATATATATATATACTGTGGATATATATATATATATATATATATTTATTTATTTATTTTTTTTAATTATTTATTTATTTATTTTTTTACACTTACCAGTCCATCTATGTGGTGGCTACATTTTTTTTAAGTACAGAAAACACCTGTAGATCTTGCCAGAAAAATTACATCCTTGTTACTTCCTATGAATTTAAAGGGAAGCACAAGGAACCTTATCTTACCTGTGTAAACTACTAGTTGCAGCAATCCAGCATACAATTAGGATGAACAAAGGTGAACATGTTTGAAGTCCAACCTCTATGGAAACCACAGTTTCTTCCAAAATGGAAAAATTTTAAGGGATAGGAATTGTATTATTTGTCAAATCACTAGGTGAAAATGAAGGAAATGAAAAAAACAAATAAACAAATGCAGCCTTTAAGTAATACAATGGTACAATACGAACTCATAATCTGAAATACATTACATCAGAAAAATTAAAGTTTCAGTTATGTGATAATACAATCACAAATAACGCTAGTTAATTACCTATGGGGCTCCAGTGGTGGGCCTATTTTCTATAGGGAAAGGAATCCTGAGGTAGCTTCCAAGGAGGGCACATTAATCTAGAAATTTTATAGTTTCACTGACAAATCGAAAATCAAAATTTAGTACTCTAATACCAGCAATCTTTCTGTTTTCCAAATATTACTGATGAAATCACTGCACAGCTTCCTTTTTTTTAATTGCAGGATATATTACATATATTTCTGTCAATTGCAATGCAAGCATGCATGTGTATGCACAAACACATAACAAATTATCAGTTTGCTACTAAAAGTAGTTGAAATACTTACGTAACATTTTGAAATACCTTTAGAAATCAACACCTTATAAATTTGCATTTTCATACTGGCACAGACTGTAAAACTGACAGTGTATCTTAGACATAGTGAATAATATGTTAGAAATCTCTCAGCTGAAGTCAGACCCTGCTGCTTAATTTATACTGTATTTTTCTGTTTACAAGATAACAGTCTGTTGAATATCCATAATCCAATTTTCATTTTTCCATATCTACCATCATATCTTTAGGAAACAAAGCATTAACACAGAAGTCAATTTTAATGTGACTATTAAGCTAAAAGCGTTTCACTTAAGTCTAGGCTACAAGGCAAAAAAAATTCCAGCCATTATTGTATAGCATAAGGCCATGGAGACACAGTCCAAACAAACATTGTGAGTGATATTATACTTGCATAACAACATTTTTTCACTAAGCTTTCATTCTTCTAGCTCTACAGTTGCTGTCACTAAGACGTGATTGGGAATAATTAGAGTAGTAGAAGAACTCAGCAATCAGAAACCTGAATAGCAGGCTTCACACTTCTACAGGTAATTTTACATATAAAGCTTTAGGAACCTAAAAATTACCAGCGAGGATAAAGTGGCTTGCACTTAAAAGGAGGATTTGCTACATAATGCCGTAATAGGCTAAGCAGCTAGCCAGAAATGGAATGCTATGCCTTTAGAAATGGTTTGAATATAAGTCAGTGGGCTGCTTGACACTGAGCTGTTTAGCTATTTCAGGTTACTTTTTTTTGTGGTTAACTTTTGTTTGTCAGATTGTTTACAGGGAAACTGATTGCTACATTTATTCATTCAAGGCCAATTTTGTTAAAGTGAATCTCTCTCAGTGTAAAGTTGCAGGTTCTCTTAAAAGTCCCCTTACCCTCTTTTTCTACTGCTATATACTTTAATTGTGCTCTGCTCTCTTTACCTGTCAGAGGCTTGCGTGAATTTAAGGATTACAGGGGTAATGATTTCCCCCAAACATAATAATGCTTAAGGATCATATTTGTCCTCTTAGGCATAGAAAACTACATTATACTAAGAAAGAGAGAAAGCTCCATGCTCCTCCTTATTCAGAGGTACTGGGCATTTCACAGGGCCCTGACAACACAACAAAGCACATAGGAGTGTAACATAATATAAGTAGGAATATGTGTATGTTATTATTCAGGTAAAAGTGACAGGTTTATTTTAATACTTGCTGTCCACCCTATAGCAGATTTACTGCTATAGGGCGGACGTTCTGTGCAAAATCTCATAAACAGGATTTTGCACTTCCGCTGCAGGGGGGCTTGTGTGTCCCACCAGAATGTCACTTCTGCTGTGATTTGACATAGCAGAAGCCGATCAATAGGTGCCGGCCAACGGATGAGCACGGACACCCGTTAATCATCAAGGAGAGTGACAGGACACAGCTCTGCTTATGTAAACAAGGCAGAGCTGTGTCCTGTCACCAGCGATGTGCTGGATTGTCACTCCCCGCAAAGCAAGGCATGCAATCAAGCACATCTATTAGTAAAAACAGCACATAGCACACAGTAAAACACTGGTTAGGCACATATTTAACTCTTCGATTGCCCTAGATGTTAACCCCTTCACAGCCAGTGTCAATTCATACAGTGACAGTGCATATTTTTAGCACTGATCACTATATCAGTGTCACTGGTTCCCACAAAGTGTCAGTTAGTGTCAGACCGTCTGCTGCATATATCGCAGTAAAGGCTATAAGTCACCGATCACTGCCATTACTAGTTTTAAAAGAAACTAGTAATGGCAGTGACTAGTATATACAGTATACATTATATACAGTATATATACAGTATACATTACTTTGTAAATGCTGTAACTTTTGTGCAAACCAATCAATATACACCTATTGGGATTTTTATACCAAAAAATATGTAGCAGAATACATTTTGACCTAAATGTATTAAAAACATTTTTTTATTTTTATATTTTTTTTATTGGACATGTTTATATCAGAAAGTAAAAAATATTGTTTTTTTTTTCAAAATTGTTGTTTTTGTTTATAGTGCAAAAAATAAAAAATAATAGATATGATCAAATAAAACCAAAAGAAAGCTCTATTTGTTGGGAAAAAAATTATATAAATGTCATTTATACAGAGTGTTGCATGACTGCACAATTGTCAGTTAAAGCAACACAGCGCCGTATAGCAAAAAAAAGCCCTGGTTATGAAGGGGGTAAATCTTACGGAGCTGAAGTGGTTAATGCATCAGTGTTGTGGTTATTGTTTCCTAAAATCTAAGGATTCCTGTACACCTAGGCTTTCTAGACATGGGTCAGTACTTGCAGTTAGTAAATATAGTATGTAAAACTAGGTGATGAGGGGACTTTGTAGGAATAAAGTCCATGAAATTATAATCCTTTCTTTTAGCTATTGTCTACAGACAGACAAGTTTTAAGGGTTTATTTAAGATAGGCGCTGTGTTGATTTTAAACTTAGGTTGGGGAAGGGTATTTATATGTAAAACAAGTAGAGAAACATGGGACTATTGAGGTGCTACCATTCTCAGGAATGATCAACTAGAACAAAATTTCATATCTCTTATTATATTAAAAAATGTTAACAACATAAAAAAAGAATATGTGTCAATGTCCTGTGCAGTTCTAATACAGCATCAGACACATTTTAGCATCCTCCTAGTTTTGTAAAATGAACTGACCAAGCAAATGTATAGAAAAACAACACAAAACAGTAAACAAATACAAAAGATTAGAATATCAGACGATGCCGTCTCTCAATGTGTTTCGGTGTTTACAGTATGCTTGATAAGGAATCCTTTGGTGCAGATAGTGTAAGAAGTATATAACATTACAGAACATTGTCATAGACATTTACACTACTACATAACGTTTATTACATTCTATTTTTGTTTTTGCTACCAACGTATGTATTCAAGACCAATGACGCTGCTTGATCATGGAGGAGAGAAGGGGAAGGTGAAAATGACACCATCCTGAGTCCACAACACCCAGCAAGGAAGGGCACACAAAGGGGAAGCGAAGCTCAATTCAGGAAACAGAGAATATCCTACAATTTATACACCAAAAAATATATTACTTAGTATATACAAGAATTACAGGAGGATGCTAAAAGGTGTCTGGTGTTGTATTAGAACTGCATGAAACATTGATACATATTCTTTTTGAGTGTATTTTACTTTTTTTATATAATAAAATATATGAAATTTTAAATCAGAATTCCCTAAATTTAGCAGCTTTTTTAAACATATAGGCACACCATGAGTTAAGTCCTAATAGCTGCCTGCCATGGATGTATCTCTACCTCCTCTGCAGCCCATTCACAGAAGCCTTTGTACTTTCACAAAATGTGTATTTTCACACAATACAAAAGTTTCTGTGATTAGGCAAGATGAGGGAAGGAAAGGGCATAGTAGCTGCACAGGCTCTAGACTTGAAGGGGCTGATTTTTTTAACATTTAAAAAGTCATTGTAACATATATTATTACATATATTTGTAAATGCATTCCAAAATGTATTTTTAAAAATATTTTTCATATTTTTTTTAATATACTAAAATGCATTTCAACATACAGTATACAGTGGGGCAAAAATGTATTTAGTCAGCCACCAATTGTGCAAGTTCTCCCACTTAAAAAGATGAGAGAGGCCTGTAATTGGCATCATAGGTAGACCTCAACTATGAGAGACAAAATGAGAAAAAAAATCCAGACAATCACATTGGCTGATTTGGAAAGAATGTATTTGCATATTATGGTGGAAAATAAGTATTTGGTCAATTGGTCAATATCAAAAGTTCATCTCAATACTTTGTTATATATCCTTTGTTGGCAATGACAGAGGTCAAACGTTTCCTGTAAGTCTTCACAAGGTTGGCAAACACTGTTGCTGGTATGTTGGCCCATTTCTCCATGCAGATCTCCTCTAGAGCAGTGATGTTTTGGGGCTGTCACTGGGCAACACGGACTTTCAACTCCCTCCAAAGGTTTTCTATGGGGCTGAGATCTGGAGACTGGCTAGGCCACTCCAGAACCTTGAAATGCTTCTTATGAAGCCACTCCTTCATTGCCCGGGCGGTATGTTTGAGATCATTGTCATGTTGGAAGACCCAGCCACGTTTCATCCTCAATGCCCTTGCTGATGGAAGGAGGTTTGCACTCAAAATCTCACGATACATGGCCCCATTCATTCTGTCCTGTACATGGATCAGTCATCCTGGTCCCTTTGCGGAGAAACAGCCCCAAAGCATGATGTTGCCACCCCCATGCTTCACAGTAGGTATGGTGTTCTTTGGATGCAATTCAGCATTCTCTCTCCTCCAAACACGACGAGTTGTGTTACTACCAAACAGTTCTATTTTGGTTTCATCTGACCATATGACATTCTCCCAATCCTCTTCTGGATCATCCAAATGCTCTCTAGCAAACGTCAGACGGGCCCGGACATGTACTTAAGCAGGGGGACACGTCTGGCACTACAGGATCTGAGTCCCTGGCGGCGTAGTGTGTTACTGATGGTAGCCTTTGTTACGTTGGTCCCAGCTCTCTGCAGGTCATTCACTAGGTCCCCCCGTGTGGTCCTGGGATTTTTGCTCACCGTTCTTGTGATCATTTTGACCCCACGGGGTGAGATCTTGCGTGGAGCCCCAGATCGAGGGAGATTATCAGTGGTCTTGTATGTCTTCCATTTTCTAATTATTGCTCCCACAGTTGATTTGTTCACACCAAGCTGCTTGCCTATTGCAGATTCAGTCTTCCCAGCCTGGTGCAGGTCTACAATTTTGTTTCTGGTGTCCTTCGACAGCTCTTTGGTCTTCACCATAGTGGAGTTTGGAGTGTGACTGTTTGAGGTTGTGGACAGGTGTCTTTTATACTGATAACAAGTTCAAACAGGTGCCATTGATACAGGTAATGAGTGCAGGACAGAGGAGCCTGTTAAAGAAGAAGGTACAGGTCTATGAGAGCCAGAAATCTTGCTTGTTTGTAGGTGACCAAATACTTATTTTCCACCATCATTTGCAAATACATTCTTTCCAAATCAGCCAATGTGATTGTCTGGATTTTTTTTCTCATTTTGTCTCTCATAGTTAAGGTCTACCTATGATGCCAATTGCAATATATATATATATAGAAATATATTTTTGAAATATATTGAATACGGCCAAAATTGTAGTATTTCAAATATATGTCAATATATTTGGGAAGATTATTTTTAAAATATATTTTTCTTCCATGTGGGTGTCTTCAAAAATCCCTTGTTTCTGTACTTGTTCTCAACACTGATTTTGGGGATGTGGTGCTTATAGTACCCATTAATCTATTTTGTATACTATATTTAGGTGTATATGTGAATTTACAAAACATTTTGTGCTGGGATATGGATATGCTTCTTAAGGGCTCATTCCAATGACTTTGTATTAGCCAAACGAATCAATTTCATTCAGTTAAATGCTTGCTTATAGAAAAGAAGTTCTTTGCCATGAGCAATCAAATTGTGTAAAAAAAAAAAGAAATACTGATCACTTCCCCAAAGTAGTACAATGTTACTATGGTAACATTATACTACTTTGGTCATAGTGTAATATGAAAAAAAAACCTTAAAAAAAGAGAAAAATATTTAATAAAAAATAAAAAAATAATTTAAAATTTTTAAAAAACTGAAAAATAATTACCATTTTTTTTTGTACTGTCACCAGTCCGTGTCCCTGATTACTGTCACACCAGTTATATGATGATGCTGTACTGCACTGGTGACAGTATGTAAAAAAAAGTGAAAATAATTTTTTAACTTCTTCATTTTCTAAAAAATGATGACACAAAAATTATAACTTCAAAAAACTCAGCATGCCTCTTATGAAATATGTCGGACTGTCTACTTTGCAAAAAGCGTTCATTTGTGGGATATCTGTACTGTTCTGACATTTTTGGGCCTCAAGAAATTATGTTGGCCGTCAATACTTCAGGATTGATCAATTTTCAGATATATCGCATAGTTTGTAAACTCTCTAACTTTCCTACAGACTAAATAATAAACACTGATTTGGGTTATTCACACCAAAGAAATGTAGCAGAATACATCTTGGCCTAAATTTATGAAGAACAATTACTTATTTGCAAACTTTTATAATTTTCGGTCTTTTTTTGTTAACTTAGCAAAAGTAGTGATTAACCTCCCTGGCGGTATGATTATTTCAGATTTATGGTGCTGAAAGCGGTACCATTTTTTTGCATGGAAATATGTATTTTTTTTTATTGTAGGCCTGTAATTTAGGAATAATTCACTGAAATCTGTCCGAACAAGAGTCTAGTAAACATTCCAGATATGATAAAACTTGAAACACAAAATCATAAATTATAATTTAATAAATAATCAGAAAAAATAATAATATAATAATAATTAATTTATTTAAATAATATAATTAAACCAAAAACACTGAAATTTGAAATATAGCGCCAAGTTCGCACATCGCTGAGCAAAGTCGCAGAATCGTTTTCAGTGTCTGATAGCGAATTTCCCCACAAATCATTATCACTCAATTCTGCAAGTGGTTCTGATTTACCATCGCTGTTTTCTAGCCTGTCTAAAATCGATTTTGACATAAAGGGACGCTTTTTGGACCCCATGGACTTTTCTAAGTTTCCAGGCAGAAAGAACAGTCAAAATGCAGGCAGGGGACAGGACAAAGCAGTAGGGACAAAATGTATGCGAAATGTTTTTAAACAGCAATGTTTTACTATGTAATAATCATTTTTAAAAAAATGACATTTTTTTAAAAATTTCAAATTTGCCGCCGGTTCCGGCGCCTGTACGTCCCGACGTCACAGGGACCGGAACACGGAAGCCGGATGCCGGCATCGGCCGGAGGAGATGGCCGGGGACGCTGCAGGGGAGCGAAGGACAAGGTAAGTGCTGCAGGGAATCCCTATGCAACGCTGCATGGTAAGCCTGAGTGTAGCTCGGGGTTACCGCTTTTGGTACTGAAACTTTACCCCGAGCTACACTCAGGAATACTGCTAGGGAGGTTAAATACCACCAAAAGAAATCTCTAGTTGTGTGAACAAAATGATAAAATTTTAGTTTGGGTACAGTGTTGCATGACAACGCAATTGTCATTCAAATTGTGAGTGCGCTGAAACCTGAAAATTGGCCTGGGCAGGAAGGGGGTAAAAGTGCCCAGTATGGAAGTAGTTAAACCTCAAGGGGATCCTGTGCACATAGCACTTTCCCCATCTAAATCCATGACAGAGTGGCTGAGCCATAGTATTGGGAAGCTAGCCCTGGCAATCTTCCTATCTTTCCTAAAACACAAATAAACTGAGATGGATTTCTAAGTGACAGCATAGGACAGAAGGGGTGTGCCAGGTAGCACACACAGAGCTCGCACAACCCTTCGACTCCACTTTCTCCTAAGCTGTCTGTCATAGCATCACTGCCCTGTCTTCTCATCTCTCTTTTCTAGTATACACAGGGTCTGGACCTTCAACCTGCCATTCAGGGCAGGACGAGAGTGAAAATTTTCAGCTTGTATTGTGAATGATTGTAGCACAAGAAACACAATCTGCCAATATTACAAGCCAGGCACTACACTAGGTTGTTTCCAGGGGAGGACTGACCATTTGGAAACTCTGGCACTGACCGAGGGCCCGGGGTCAGTAGGGGGCCCCATGAGATGCCCCTGGTACCTTTTTCATAGGTTTTTTTGAGTTTGGGCAAGGACACAGGGGCCCCATGATCCCCTATTGCCTGGGGGCCCCATGAGTTGTCAGTCCTCCCCTGATTGTTTCAGACTTGGAATCAGATTGTGTTTTTGCAAATAAAAGTGCTCTTCTAAAGCTGCAATAATTAACTATACAAGCAGACAGTTTCCACCCTCTCCCTGCCCTGAATAGGCAGCAGCTTCAGACTCTGTGTAAGCTAGAGAAAAGAGATAGCAATTGCAGAATGGAGAGGGCATGGGGTTCAGTGCTGGCTGTAACCCCCTCCATGGAAACCCCTATATGTTTCAGGAAGGGTGGAGATACAACCAGAAATGACAGAAAAGAAAGATTAATTTTATTGAACATCCACCGATCGTATCTTAATATGGACAGGATTCCCTGGGGGGATTTAACAATATTTTTTTCTGCTGATAGATCTTCTTAGGTTTTCCTCAAAGCCTACCTGTAAAGGAGGACTGTACTCACCTTTCCTGTGATTCATGCTGCCATTCCCCCAAGCTATCACTGATTATACCTCCTGACCTCTACATCACTTCTGTTTCCTTTGGGGTCAACAGGAGGAACCAGTGAGAACTGCAGAGGGCCATAAGGATTGAAATTACCAATAGTGTAGGTTTCATGTATAATCACGTATAGAGACAGGGATGCGTTACGCAGAAGATTGAGAAATTTTGAAAGAAATATGCATGAGAAAGATGTAATGACTTATGGTTGATGTTGGCTTGCTTAGAGAGAAAAATTGTGAAGGACCCATTTAATCAAGGACACACTATTTTCTTAGATTCAGTCTTTCTCAGAAAAAGATTTATTTGTGTCTTTGTCACCCTGATGAGATTCTTTGCTTGTAATGTGACAGATCTAAGTACTGAAAGTGATAATCACATAGTATAGAAGTTTACAGCCAAGCAGTAACAAAAGACTGTGTTTGTAATTAAAGTTCCTGGCATGGGTTTAAAAAAATCTAGAATGGTTAAACTCACAGTATAATCCAGCTAAATAGCTGTTAGTGTATGAGCTCATAGCCTTGGCCATAGCAATAGGCAGAAATGATTGCATCAATTCATAAGTCATGAACAAATTAGGCAAAACGTGAATGTAGATTTCTGCAATAGTACCCAAGACATTACATAGGAAAATGATTTACATGAATCTACATAGATCACTCCAATCTGGATTCAGATATTTATTGTTATATGTGAATTACCAGTGACAAAGAGGGATCATCCAGTTAGGCCTACTTTTGTTAATTGTTTCAATGGACTAATGCCAGCAATGTGACTGGAAGCTGTCGCTGGATTTCTATTTTTCTACTTTCATTGTTTAGTTCTATTTCTTTCTCTATGGAAAAATCAACTGCGCCATTTTACTATTTAAAATGTGTTATGTGCCAATGCTTAATATTCAAGTGTATTTACACCCAAAGCAAAAATGTAATGTTTTGCAGACTAACAGTCCTTTGATGTACAGTAGTTGCTGCATTAGGTTTCTTTTTTAGACTGTTTTTCTTTTGTTTTCACCTGTTGATACCATCAGTAACACCCTTTCTGTTATAGAATGACAATGCTCATGTACCAAGCCGTAACTGTGGCAGAGAAGAGTTGTCACCCTAGGACAGGGCTACAGAACACCTCTCTCTTTCTTTTTTGTAATATAGAATGAATATATTTTGTAATCCACAGAGATAGCTGGGAACACTCCTTTAAGTTATAAACATTATCTTACTAGTGGATTAAACTGTAATTTTTTTTTTACTTTAAATGTACACATTCAGGGAGTTTATGTCTTACTCGCATTAGAATTAGGAGATTGCAGATGATACAAAAGTATAAATTGGCCAGCAGCACAACAATATTGAATAATAATTTTAGGCCTAGATTTGCTAGAGATTGGGGGGGGGGGTTATTTACTAAAACTGGAGCTTGCAAAATTAGGGGCAGACTGACAACTCATTGGGCCCCCGGGCAATAGGGGATCATGGGGCCCCTGTGTCCTTCCGGGTGTGGGAACCGCAGGGAAATCAGATGGTTTGAAAGCACCATGCAATTTCCCTTCTGCTGCATTTTAAAAATGGTGCAGGAACTTTTTCCCTGCATGAAACCCAGGCACAAAATCCCATTCATATGAATGGGCTGTTGTGCCCATGGAAACGAGGCTCGCAGAGCCTCAAGATTGTGGACCAGGCCTAAGTACTTTCGTTTTTCATCCAGTAAAAGTCCACTTCATTTCCTTTTGTGACTATACAGATCTTGGAACATACCTACTAGTGATGCTTGAACACTCTTCCCACAAACAGAAAGCCTGAGAATAGAAAAAAGTTGGTTTTAATATGGCTCTCACAGCCACGAATCAGATTCAGACTAACTTTATAAGTTAATTTGTCAACAATAATAAGCAGAAAAACAAAATAGATATGTACTGTAAATGTTACAATACAATGTACAAATCAGAATAGTCATGCAGTTGATGTTTACTGTATATTCTAAAAGTAGTTCTAGGTGATAATGGGCATCATGGGTCATAATATATTTGGCCATATACACATGTGGCCATACCTTATTCCATCTTATCACTATTTTTATTGTCCTGTGGATTACGTCATTTGTACTGGGTGGAGGGTGATAGTAATAGGCATGCAATAGGTACTTAGATTTTCAGATGCTGTTATCATGTGAAGGTGTTCAAGCTTATTCAGACATGTAGAGAGATGTCACCACTGCAAGCCTGTATCAGATAACCTTTCTCCTGAAAGCCCAAGTCCTGGCCAAAGGGAGCATCACCTTATAAACTCAATAGCAAATCAGAAAGTGGTACATGGATGACATCAGATCTCCTCCAACTGTAATAAACCCAAACATAGCATACTTCAGTCTCCTTATATGACCACCCTGCTCTAATATTCACACAATAGTTGCTTCCTCTGTATGTGACGTCTTGTTTCAATATAATTTTTTTTACACATTTAAACAGAAATTGATAGGGCAGGTATCCTATATATAAGCCAGTCTTCAGATAGTATTCTGTAAGATAAAAAGTCAGATATGTGTACCTTAAAGCCCAACTCTAGAGTAATATTAAGTTCCTTTAGAGGTATACAAAACACAATACTCATTGTCCTCCAGTCAATATCATCATGCTAGTATCACTCTTTGCATCAGGACTCTTTGATGACCAACCCCATGTCTTAAGACACCTGAAAAAGCTAACAATAAAAAAGGCATAAAATATTTCAAAGGGGCCTTATAGAGGAGGGTGTGGAACCCAGAGTTTGGCTTTAAATGATATAGGGTTTCTAAGTAATGATTTGTACATAGGACCCTGTTTTAACTATACATAGTGCAAAATAATGCAGTTTGATTTTTTTGTTTCATTTCGTGATACTTTTGTATTATTGTTTCTGTGTCATCCACTTACATTTACCAGTTTGGAATAACAGGGAAATATATACACTTTAATTGAATTTCTTTCTTGAAAACTAATGTGGAAATTTCAAAGAATGTCTAATACAGTATTCTGTGAAAACAGTTAAAGGCCATCTGCTCCCTTAGACATATGTCTACAATCTGTAATATTAAATGCATAAGAATCCACATAGACTAACATAATGTACAGAAATTCTCCACAATGGCTCAGGAAGGAGATAGTGAACCTTCCTTTTTAGAATGAACTCAAGATTATTGATCTAAAAAAATAGTATGAGATTAGTCACTGGGGCCTTTCTTGGTGTCCTAAGAGAAATCCCCTTCCGTGCTTTCATCTCCTCTTCTAAAATGCCTATGTACTTCAATTTGTTAAAAGCATTTCTGATTTATGGAGGTCTCTGCAGAATCAGCATCCCAAGTACCAGCAGTTCATAGCTACAAGCAGATTATGAAACATGAAGAGAAAATAGGTTCATTAAGTTTAAACAGTAATCATAAAGCCAAACTTCTCTACTTTACTTTTTAATATAATAAAAACAAAAAAACAAAAACAGAGCTACATGACCTATGAGGCTATGTACTGTAATTGCAAAGTGAGCTTATTAACTCATCTAGTAGCATTCAACGTTTTAAGAAAATGGCTTAATGCACCCACCAGGTTGCAAAACTGCTTTTATAATTTTATAATAGGTATACCCCCCAAAAAAATAGGCAGTAAGCAGAGTGATAAGGTTAGTTTGGTTTGGATGCAGAATGCTGAGTTCTCCTGGATATAGCCATGTACGATCAAAAGGCTTTAAATCTAAAGTTCAGGAAAACCACTAAACACATAGTTAAAATACAAATTTAAGAGACATTGTACCTCTGAAAGGATTTGTATTTCTGTACATCTTTTCCTTAGCTCTACACAGCTTCTCCACACTGCACAGCCAGCCTACAGACTTGATTTTTTACTGCAGTTAAGTAATAAAACTAGATCTTGTTTTCTGCCCCTGGCCTGTGAATGGATATTGAAGGATAAACAGCAGGTTTTGTCTGGAACTCTGCTCTCCCCTTCTCTCAGCAAGTTTTTTATTAGCACTGTGCTTGGCTCTTTGTGCTGCCTCCCCCTTTCTCTCAGCCTGAGTTTTGCTGTACAGAAACCGACGGCATCTAATATAAAAGTCAAATTCCTATACTAATACAAGTTGTTTTAAAAAAACAAACTTACTGATTGATGAACATGTATCTCCATGACTGGTGTGTTTTTCCTTCTACCTGGAGTTCAGCTGTAAAGCCATCTTGAAGGTTTAGTCACGCTTGATTGAAAATGCTGTACTTTTCTCTGTGGTGCAGGATCAATGGAAACCATTTTTTCATAATTAAGTACTGGAAAGTACATTGATTTCCATTAACATTATCTTGCAAAACCATTCCGCAAATGTTTAATCCCTGCATTAATCAAGATAATTATGTTGATAATCGATTCTTAATAAATCTATAGCTGCAGTAGATTATTTCTTCTGCATACATAGAATAGTAGGTTTTTTGTTTTAGATTATTTGGGGAATTGATTTTTTTTATGAGTGGCTGTAAATCAGGGTTTTTAGATTGTTTATTTGGCATGTTTCAATTTACCTTGAATTTTAATATGTGTCATAAAAGACAGACATGAATGTGATTTAGCAAAACAGGAAGGTTCAAGTATAGTAATAGCAGTGTTTTTTGATTAATAGAAGTCAGGAACCAGATGGGGATGTAAGTGCATCAATGAAAAAAACTACATTTCATTCAAGGATAAGCAAACTGTCAACCAAAGCTAGAAAAATTCCACTTTGCATTAAAAGGGCTATAGAACATTATGTTACTTTTTTTTTTTTTACAAACCATAATAAAATCGTGTTTAGAATATTCTAATTTGTTTGTTAACCAATTTGAAAAAGAATGTACTGGAACCTACACTGACAAATGGTATAAACAAAGTGGCTTCTATGTCCACCAGAAAGAAAGTAAATCATTTTGACTGCCAAATGGTTGTGGCTTTGTGGTGTTGGGTTATATCATCAAATGGTGCAAATAGTGTTGTAGGCTGATTCGGTGACAATCACTTCTAAGACACTTGGGTAATTCATCCATAAAGCTTTTTCTGATTTCTTTAAAGTGTAAGTACCTCCTAGCCTGAGCAGCCACATTCTCTGTGATGAAAAGAGATAAATTAAATGGATAGTTTTAATTTCTCTGAAATTAGAGTAAAACTCAAAGATTTCTGTGAAATTACATCATTATGGAAAAATGTATTGGAGTCCATGGGAAATCAAACCCCCTTTTCCTTTAGCCAGTATGAATGTATTGTTTAAATGTTCTACCTCATTATTATTTTCATTAATGGCTCCCATGACCTCTCCTTTCCTGTGTTCTAAAACGCTTTTTGGTTCCTCCTGGATGCGGTTTTATGGTTTATGGTGTTAGCGGCACCCAGCAGACGATAACCCCTGACTTCCTACTTGTCCCTTCAAAATCCTATGCATGGCAGAGGGCTCAGCGGCAGTATGCTCCCACCACTTACTGTCTACGTATCTGTCTACGTAAAAACTTCTTTAGTCACATGCCCAAGAAAGATTATTAGAAACAGGAACACGCAGCTGGTTAGAAGGAAGGAGGTGTGTGCATAGAGGAAGGGGAAGCTGCCCAGATGAAAGGAACCCTTGTTTCCTCTCCAGTTTTCCTGTTGGAAATCAGATGCAGTTCTTGTCAGGCCAACACTGTCTCTGTGCCTCCCACACTGTGAGTCATCGCTGACAGACATTAAAAGGCCTTACCAGGAGCTGCATCAGAGGGCTGTGATATTGCAGGAGAGAGGAGGAGCCACAGCCGAGCTAGGGAATCCTGGCAGGTATCAAGGAACACTGTAGGCCAAGTAGAGAATATGACTAGAAAGGAAAAGTAGTGCATGTAAGAATTTGAAAAACTTTCAACCAGTTTTTTCTTCACTTGGTCACAGGGTCCTTTTAAGATGGTGTTTTGTGGTTTGTACTATTAAATGTATCTTTTGGGTTACAGTGGCTCATATTAGCTATCCTGGACCTGTTCAAAAATTGCCCTTTATAGGCCTTTTTTTTCACAGAAAGCAGAATAACAGACAGCAAAAAAAAGAAGTTAAACAACTCAAATGTGTCAAAACACAAAATACAATCAAGTATCAACACTCACAAAATAAAATTCTTGCAAAACTGACATGTAAGGAGGGACATCATAAAGAGAAACCTCCATGGTGACCACTAGCATGGACATCTGGCATATGCACCTCTCTAGAAACTAATTCTCCTGCGCTCTAGGACCCAGGTGGGTGGCGAATGGATGGAACCAGAACTGGAAAAACGACCACCAGTGCATAAGAGTTGTGCAGCTCCAAACAAGGCTGGGGAAGCCCGACCAATACTGCAAAGCGAAACAAAAACGAGAAGCGCACCAACCTTGTGCATTACCTCAGTAACCAAAATTTATTAATTACAAAATGATACTCACAAACAGCAAATAAAATCAGGCATGTAAGTCCTCAGAGAGACTTGAAATATAAGGAGACAGTGTGAGTCCCATCATGGGGGTAGACACTCAGTACAGCTGACGTGTTTCGAAGGGCATCCCTTCTTCATCAGAGCTGGATGCACCTCTCTCCCTATCTTCCATTTCCTCCTCTAAATAGTCTCTCCGTCCACCGTTATGCAGATCAAGGATGCTGTTACTTAGAGCAAAATTCAGATGCTTATCCCTTTTCTCTGCTTGTGGACATGCATTCCAAGAATCCGTCCCCTTGCTCCACTTCAGCTGGATGCTCATGCTGGTGGTCACCACAGAGGTTCCTGGTTATGATGTCCCTTCTTAAATGCCAGTTTTTCAAGGATTTTGTTTTGTAAGTATATCACATTTTTTTTATAATT
Organism: Staurois parvus; assembly: GCF_062004578.1. Lineage (NCBI taxonomy): Eukaryota > Metazoa > Chordata > Amphibia > Anura > Ranidae > Staurois > Staurois parvus. The sequence goes on along the minus strand of NW_028317994.1, from coordinate 3,293,302 downwards.
CATGAAGATTTGATAGATTAGGTTGCTGTGCATTTTGTTGCGTTTTGATATTTTCTAGTCTAAATAGAGCTTCACTCTTTAACTTTAAAAAACTGCAAAACTGGACCATTAGGCATCTCTTCATGAACTGTTTAGAACATTTAATTTATTTATTTATTCTTAAAACAGTTTATTTGATTGTAACCTGTTGCAGTGTTACTGTAACAGATTGGTGTATACTTTTTGTTTGACACAAAGTTGCAGATTGAGCTATTATTGCTGCAGCACTTACAGTATCTAATGCGCATATCAACAACAGTGGCAGTTTTATTTTCCAAGTAACTTTTGCCTTATCAATGTTCGCTTCAGCAAGCAATGGAAAGAATACAGATTCAATGCCACTAAATAAAATAAACTAAACTAAATACACTCCAAAGGAAATTCAAATGATGTTTTTTTATTTTCAAAGCAAAAAAAAACTTCTCAGTTAGTGAAGTTGAGAGTTTCCTCTTTAGAAAATTCCTCAGCAAAATCAGTTTAGCTAAATTCACTCTGATTATTGCTAATGACGAATATGGAGTAAGCTATCTCAGCTGATGTCAGCATCTTCAAACTGGGTAAGAATGATAGATGTCGGTAGGGGTACCCTGTGTTGAAGGAAATATTTGGAGAATAGATGTTGGTAGGGGTACCCTGTGTTGAAGGAAATATTTGGAGAATAGATGTTGGTAGGGGTACCCTGTGTTGAAGGAAATATTTGGAAAATAGCAGATAATGGAAGAGCGGATTGTAAAATGAGAACAGCTGTGGAAAATGAGGGTTTAATAAAAGGCAGGGTCTGGAGGCAGGAGGCAGGGTCTGCCTCAGATATGTCATCATATAATATATGCTAGTACAAATCCATCTTCTCTTTGAATAAACTTCTCCTAGCCACTGCATCAGAACACAGGTTACTATGCAGGCAAGGAAGTGGTGGCAATTTTGCAGCCCCTTGGAGGACCACACATATAAAGGTTGTCAGATGAATCTATGCTGGAGCATAAGTATTTATAGGGATATACAATAACTATGCATACATGCAGTATATACAGTAAATGACCCTTGAGGAAAATGTAGGGACCTTCTATTTAGCTTAAAGTACCCAGAGAAAACATGACACTACCTATTGCTGATAGAAAAGATTTCATACACCTTATAGACTGTTGACACGCCTGCATGCTAAACTATGACACACAGAATGTTTCTTTGTCATGAAAACATGTTGCATTTAGTAAGTCTTAATATGCAATAGTACCAGGGCCCTCCTATTCCTTCTGTACTGAAATGTATGGTAATTGTACTGTCTCCCTTATATTGTAAAGAGCTGCACAAACTGTTGGCGCTATATAAATCCTGTATAAAAATAATAGTACCAAAGCTAAGGATTAAAGTTTCAATCAGCCCTTAGCAAACACACCTCTTCATAGGAGACATGTTCACTAGAAGAACTCTAAATTCAGTTGAATTCTTATATTTCTAAGTTTGCATTGAATCTTATTGTTAAACTCCTGCTGAAAAAAGCTTTTATGATAGCGACAAAGAAATTATGGAAAGCTGTTCTGCAAGGGTTAGTTCTAGCTAACACTTGAGGAACACTTAAAAAAGTTTAGCTACATTTTTTTCTATGTGTGTGCATATATATATATATATATATATATATATTATATATATATATATATATATACAGTGAAGGAAATAAGTATTTGATCCCCTGCTGATTTTGAATGTTTGCCCACTCACAAAGCAATGATCAGTCTAAAAAGTGAATGGTATATGTATTGTAACACTGAGAGGCAGAATAGCAACAAAAAATTCAAAAGAAATGCATGTCTATCAAATTATGCACTGATTTACATGTTTATGAGGGAAATAAGTATTTGATCCCCTATCATTCAGCAGGATTTCTGGCTACCAGGTGTTTTTCGTTCAGGTAACCGTCAAGTGTCACTCTCCCTATATCTGCTGCACCATGCAAGATCTCGTGGAGTGTTAATGATCATGAGAACAGTGAGGAATCATCCCAGAACTACACTTGAGGATCTTGTCAATGATCTCCAGGCAGCTGGGACCACAGTCACCAAGAAAACAATTGGTAACACACTACGCTGACAAGGATTGAAATCCTGCAGTGCACGCAAGGTCCCTCTGCTCAAGAAATCACTTGACCAGGCCCGTCTGAAGTTTGCCAACTGCACCGCATCAAAGGGACGATGGACGGGGCAATGTACCATCAAATCTTGGGTGAGAACCTTCTTCCCTCAGCCAGGGCATTAAAAATGGGTGAGTGTTCCAGCATGACAATGGCCCAGAACACACAGCCAAGGCAGCAAAGAAGTGACTTAAGAAGAAGCGCATTAAGGTCCTGGAGTGGCCTAGCCAACATCCAGACCTTAATGCGATTGAAAATCTGTGGAGGGAGTTGAAAGTTCTAGTTGCCAAACGTCAGCCACCAAACCTTAATGAGTTGGAGAGGATCTGCCAAGAAGAGTGGGCCAAAATCCCTCCTGAGATGTGTGCAAACCTGGTGGCCAACTACAGGAAATGTCTGACTTCTGTGATTGCCAAGAAGGGATTTGCCACCAAGTACTAAGTCATGTTTTGTGAAGGGGATCAAATACTTATTTCCCTCCTGAATATGCAAATCAGTGCATAATTTGTTTGACTTGCATTTTTTTTTAATTTTTTTGTTGCTATTCTGTCTCTCAATGTTACATTACACCTACCATTCGATTTTTAGACTGATCATTTCTTTGTGAGTGGGCAAACATTCAAAATCAGCAGGGGATCAAATACTTACTTCTTTCACTACACTCTAAAAAATAATGTTTTGGCTCAACAAAAAAAATTAACGCAACAGTTTGCATCAAGCTTTTTAAGTTATGACAATGTCTGGTGAAATTAAGTTGAAGCAACAAACTACATTGCATTGAGGTAATTAGCTTTTCTGATAGAAATTAATGCATTTTTATTTACCGCCAACTTAATTACTGGCATTATAAACACATGTTTTTAAGTTGAGTACTTAAACATATTAAGTTAATTCAAATAGTTTTTCCAGTTTTTATAAGAAACCTTCAAGTCACGTGTACTTAACTGCTACAATTATGAGCAAGTTTTTTAAAGTTAAAAAGCAGTTAAAAATCAAGTTGATCCAAATTGATTTTCTGTATTAGTTTTTAGCTTTGTTTTTTTTATACTAGCTTTCAAAAATGAATTAATCAGTTTAGGCTTACACTAGAATGTGTTGCAGAAACCCCGCAATCTGTGTGCATTTCGCGCACCGCATTCAAATCGCACTACCCTTGCAGTCTGCAGTGGATGTCAGTGTTGCAAACACAGTGCATTTGCCGGCACCAGATTGCATGGTACAAAACAAAACATGCAATCTGGTTGCACTGTGGTTCAAAAATTGGTGCATGAATGTCTTTGGTGCGATGTGGTGTGATTTGAGCTCATTCAAAATGAATGGGCTCAAATTGCATTACACTGAACCACATGTGAATTGCACAGGAATGTGTTGCAGTTCCTTTGTGATTCACATGCACTTCATTGTGTGAACCAAGGCCCAACAATCCAATTGCTAAACAATTGACATTTTTTGCACACAATAGTTGTGTATTCCAACAAAAGTATTAAACAAATATAAATGAACTAGCACTTTATGTTTCAATGTTTTTATTACATTTACAGAAAAGTAAAGTACAACAGATGGCATAGTATGTATACATGCATCCATCAACCATAAATACAAAATTACATACCGACTCTTACAAATAAAAATATATACCTATGTGTGATGTCAATTTAGACATAGATTGTATATTGTATAAGATTGGACTCAGTAAGAACAAAGATTTTTATATACCGAAACATTATCCTGAGTATATATTGGCAAGCGTCAGTAACAAACCTATAATGTGCATATCTGAATGGGCAATTGCCAGAAAGAAACACAAAGGACAATCTTATCCTTAAAAGAAAATAATGGAAATATTACTAGTAAGTAATCCAACAGAAGCAGTTCACATAACTATGTTGTTAGAAATTCTTTTTGCCCCAAATGGGGTCAAAGAAGCAAAAGGACAAAATGAACAAATGTAAACAAAACCCCAAGAAACATAGAAAAGTGTTAACATCTTGGAGCCACTCTGTTATCCACCAACCTCACAGTTGCGACATTACATAAAAAAGAACAAAAAAAAAACACCAGAGAGACCTTCAAGGAATCTATGAAGCCTTAGAAGTATATAACCAAACATTCTATAAAGCTGTTATATGATTTAATTAGGTGTGTGCCGAAATTTGTGAAATTACTCAAACTCATTTTTTTTACACCAAAATCAAATCCTTAAAGTTGTACTGATGAATGAGTAAGCACTTTGCATTAAGATTTTTTTAATATTGTCTGTCTGGTGCAGAAACTGTTTCTCTACAAAACCTTTGCTATATTGTGCAACAAATTGTGGCAATATAGTGAAGCTATTGGAGGACATTGAAAGTTGATATTTTGTGAGCTTTCTTACAATTTGCTATATTCTTTCCGCATTACCCTGCGACAACCATTTTGTGAACTGAAATAAAAGTGAAAAATGTCATCTGAGTATGACTGTGCTATGGAACACATACGTTCTTCAGAGAATACTGTACTTGAGACCCATTACTTTAGCACTGGCTTTCAGTCCATCAAGTTCAAGGAACAGTTTTTGAAACAACTGAGACTTGATTTGTGTTAAGTGAATGGGGGTGGAGACTTGCAATGCAGCTCTCAATGTAGAGCAAAATTAAGTTACCAAGTCAAATTTATTAAGGTACCTTAACTTAAATTTCATTGTACAACAATGAATGCAGAAATGTAACTGTACATGACACACAATATTAAGTTCATGTAATTTCCAACATTATCATTTCAACACAACTCATGAAAGTAGGTTTTTAACTGAAAAAGTTTATTTAAACCAATAAATTAGGATTTTTATCTTGGAAATACACATTTAATTAAATGGTGGTAACAGGTCGCTTGAGTTATTTTTTAGAGTGTATACATACATTTGTTGTCCTAGTTGTAACTGCATAAGAGAATGTAGATCTAGGAAATACCCTGACATTTTGTGACCACTAATGAACTATTGAATATTGTTTGCATATGCTTTAAAGTGATTGCAAAGGTTCAGCTTTTTTTTTCAAATAACAAACATGTCATACTTACCTGCTCTGTGCAATGATTTTGCACAGAGCAGTCCAAATCCTCTACATATGGAGTTGGAATGACAGAATGTGTTTTTGACCTATGGTTATGTAGGTCAGGTCAATAGAGAAGGTGAGCCTGTATTGCACATAAGGGTGACAGGCTAACGAGCACATTTAGAGGTGATGATTTGGAGTATACATTATTTATAACACAAGAAAGTATTGGTTGTGGGCATGTTTTTACCAAAGTGAATGTGAGTGTATACATTGATGCTGTTTGAGACATATTGTTTTATACAGTGTTGCACTATGAAATATATGTTTTATTTTGGGGTGGATCTTCATGTCATGGAGACTTAGGGGAGAATCCTAACTGAGGAGTCCTTGAAATTATTATTGAATAAATAGCACCTATAGTTTTTAGTTATGGTCATAAGGTGAGCAAGTTTTTCACTCAAAGGGAGCAGAATACGTTGATTGTCTTTTCTCGGCCACAGCATTGGGATTCGAGAAAGCGATTAATACATAGACTATTTATGGATTCACATACTAGTTGTTGATGGACATTGCTTGTTAAATTGATCCTTCTGGGACATAATTAAATAAATAAATAAATAAATAAATGGTAGCGAGTAATGGTAAAATTTTATACACACAAACATTTTTTTAAAATATTTCTGTTTGAATGCATTTATTGGGCACATCTAAATCAATATATTTAATTTAATCATTTTTAAATCATATTTTTTATTGTATAAAAAAATGACTGACTTTCAGACAAAGACAATTCTTACAGTTTAAATGTGTGTACAAATAAAGGCAGTTACAGGGTCATTAGGTTTCAAATACACTGTTATACTTCATACACTTCAATAATTTCCAATCAAATCACTTTTGATTGATATTTTCTAGTTTAATCAATGCTTTAGCAGTTGATTTGAGTATGCACATGCTTTGCATTAACTGTTATCTAATAATGTGCCAAAATTTTAAACAAAAACTTCCCCTGTTTTAATGAAAGAACATTATACTTTTATAAACATAATCTATTGTTAGACAAGCGGCGGAAGGAGCTTACAGATACCCAGAATACCTAAATCGGCTAGGAACAAAATGTAAGACTTAATATAAAAAGACATTTAGTTTAAAAAAAAAAATAATATTTGATTTAAACATAGAAACATAACAAAGTGATGGCAGAAAAAGATAGAGTGGTCCATTGAGACTGCCTGTTTTTTGTTTTGTTTTGTTTTGTTTTGGGGGGGGGGGTTGTTGTTGTTGACTAGCTCACTACCTCTGCTGGAAATTTATTCCAAGCATCAACTACTCTTTCAGTAAAATATTACTCTGAGATTAGTTGTGAACTTTCCTCCTGTTAGTTTAAGGCCATGTCCATGTGTTCTTGATTTTGGTTTCATGTTGAAAATACTGCCCTCCTGAACCTTATTCACCCACTTGATGTACTTAAAGGTTTCAATCATGTCTCCCCTTTCCCTTCTTTCCTCCAGACTGTACATGTTAAGTTCCTGAAGTCACTGTTGATATATTTTATCCCCCAGACCTTTCACCATTTTTGTTACCCGTATCTGGACTCACTCTATTTTAACAATATCTTCTTGCAAGTGAGGTCTCCAGAACTGGACACAATATTCTAAATGAGGTCTAACTAAAGATCTATATAGGGGAATCAGGACCTCCTTCCTTCTGCTGGTGACCTCTCTAGTGATGCATCCTAGAATTCTATTTGCTTTCCCCACTGCCTGGCCACACTGTTTGGACATTTTTCAATCATCTGAAATAAGTACCCCCACGACCTTTTCCTCTGAAGTGCTGGACAACCCCCCGATGTTGTACTTTCTCAAGGGATTCTTTTTCCCTAGGTGCTTTATTTTACATTTAGAAACATTAAACTGCAATTTCCACTTTTTTGACCAATTTTGCAGCAATGCCAAATCATGTTCCATGTTACAGACACCTCCAGGGATATCACACCTTTAGTCATCAGCAAAAAGACATACCTCACCCAACAAACCTTTAGTTAGATCACTTACATATAGAATAAATGTATTTGTTTTTTTGTAGATTTGTACACTTACAAATTATATATATACTATATTGACAAAAGTACGGGGACACCCCTCCAAATCATTGGATTAAGGTGACCCAGTCATCTCCATGGCCAGAGGTGTATAAAATTAAGTACCTAGGCATGAAGACTGCTTCTACAAACATTTGTGAAAGAATGGGTTGCTCTCCGGAGCTCAGTGAATTCAAGCATGGTATCGTGATAGGTTGCCACCTGTGTATCCGTGAAATTTCCTTGCTACTAAATATTCCACGGTCAACTGTTAGTGGTAGTATAACAAAGTGGAAGCACCTGGGAACAACAGTAATTCATCCACGAAGTGATAGGCCACATAAAATGACTGAGAAGAGTCAGCACATGCTGAAGTGCGCAGCACACAGAAGTCGCCAACTGTTTGCAGAGTCAATAGCTAAAGACCTCCAAACTTCATGTGGACTTCAAATTAGCACAACAACAGTGTGTAGTGAGCTTCATGGAATGGGTTTCCATGGCCGAGCAACTGTATCCAAGCCTTACATCATGAAGTTCAATGCAAAGAGTCGGATGCAGTGGTGTAAAGTATGCCACCACTGGACTCTAGAGCAGTGGAGACGTGTTCTCTGGAATGACGAATCATGCTTCTCTGTCTGGCAAACCGATGGGTGTCTGGGTTTGGCAGTTGCTAGGAGAACGGTACTTGCCTGACTACATTTTGCCAAGTGCAAACGTTGGTGGAGAGGGGATTATAGTGTAGGGTTTTTTTTTCAGGGGTTGGGCTTGGCCCCTTAGTTCCGATGAAGGGGACTCTTAAGGCTTCAGCATACCAATACATTTTGGACAATTTAATCCTCCGAACTTTGTGGCTTTTTCTGTTCCAATATGACTGCGCACCAGTGCACAAGCAATGTCCATAAAGACATGGATGAGCAAGTTTGGGCTGGAGGAACTTAACTGACCTGTACAGAGTTCTGAACTCGACCTGATAGAACACCTTTGGGATAAATTAGAGCGGAGACTGTGAGCCAGGCCTTCTCATCCAACATCAGTGCCTGGCCTCACAAATGCGCTTCTGGAAGAATGGTCAAACATTGCCATAGACATTTGGTCACTAAACCACTTTCACCCTGTTCTTTAGAAATACAAAAGTGGCCTTAGATGTGTGTTTTGAATCATTGTCATGTTGGAAAAGTACATGATAACCTAGAGCACGGAGTGATGGTAGCATCTTCTCTTTCAATATAGAGCAGTACATCTGTAAATTTATGATACCATCAATGATATGCAGCTCCCCAACACCAGCAGCATGTATGCAGCCCCACAGAAGGACACTGCTACCACCATGTTTCACTGTAGGCATCATACATTTTTCTTTTGTACTCCTCACCTTACAGTTTTGAGGCCATATTTTACAAAGCCCCCTAAAGTCTACAATTTAATTTACTACTAAGAAACTTACCCTGCCTGTCAAAGCTGCAGGCTTCCTCCAACTGCTGGTGTGTACAAATAATGGTTGGACAAAGAGTGAAATTTAGGCACAGCCCTGCTATCAGTGGATCTTGCTTGTATGCAGATTTTGGCTTTGGTCATTGCCCTTATGTCCTGAGATACAATAGTTTACATTTCTAACTCCATGAAGACTTGAATCCTCATTTTTAAAATCCACGCATTTTTCCTGCTTTTGCTTTTTTGCTTTTTTTTTCAGCTAAAAGGATTTATGTTCCTCTGCCATAATATTTACATAAATCAAATGAGCTTGTGGCTATATCTGCCCATCATGTCATGCTTAATAAATATGAGCCAAGAAAAACAAACTCATGACGCAGTAGGATACATTTCTGCTCTGCTCCTATGCACTGCAAAACAGCATGTGTGGTGAAGTGTACACATACTGTATACTGTCATTTTGAGGTTGTGGAGCTGCTATGCAAACAGCACAGACTTTTTAGATTTAGTGATTTCAACATCTGTCCATTTTTAAAACTACACTTTGCTTGATAATTGATCTGGATTTGTTCTTTAACTCCCCAAAGACCAGGACATTTTTAAAAATACAACTGGAGCGATGGTCAGAGGACTTTTTAGAGGACCTGTAGTTTGGAAACTGTTGCCAAAAAAGGCTCCTTGCAGCTCGTCTTTTCCTCCTTACTGATTTACCATGCCTTATTCTGAATTATAATCCAAAGGACATGAAGGGCTGAGGTACTACACGAGGATAAACTCCCCATGAAATATTGTGTTTTCCAGCATTCTTTTTTTACTGATAACCTGACACAAGGGGGAAAATTTATATATAAAGACATAATCATTTAAATGTATATGACAAAGGCAGGATGATTTTTAACCACTTGCCGTCCGGTAGCTATATATAAACGGCCGGACGGTGGCACTCCAGGGGCGGGTTGCCATTCAAAAATGGCACCCACCATTATGGACTGTGTGCGCTCCCTGGGAGCGTGCAGCACTGCAATCCGGTGCCCGCTGTGTCCTCCGGACACAGTGGAACACCGATCATCATACGGGACCTCTGTGCGTGGTCCCGATCATGTGATCACTGATTGGCCAATCAGTGATCACATGCAGAGTTGTAAGCAAGATATCACTTCTGACATCATTGCTTACTACGTGTGAAATCTGTGAATGATCACAGAGGTCACATGGTACAAGGCTATTCACAACAGCCTTGTACCATGTGACAAGCTGTGACCAATAACAGCTCACACAGTAGTTCTCAATGGCTGCAAGAATGCAGCCAGAGAGAAGGAGAGATGATTGCTTTTACAGCCTTTATGGGTGTAAAAGCAATCAGTGTAAAAAAAAATCTTCATCACCTCTCACAAGTAGTACAGTAACACTGTACTGCTAGGGTGACAATATGTAGAAAAAAACATAAATAATAATATAAAAAAAAAATAAAAATGTAAACAAAAAATGTAAAAAATTATACTTTTTGGTTATAAACTAATTTGGGTTATTTTTTTACTAAAAAGATAACTGAATACATGTTGGGCAAGATTTATGATGAAATATAATTTATTTGCAAAATTTTATAAGAAAAACACTTTGTTTCAAAATTTTTGGAATTTTTCATTTATATAGCAAAAAAATAAAAATCCCAGTGGTGAATAAATACCACCAAAATAAAGCTTTATCTGTCTCAAAAAAATGCTAAAAAATTCATATTGGTACAGTGTTGCATGACCGTGCAATTGTCATTCAAAGTGTGATAGCGCTAAAAATTGGCCTGGACAGGAAGGGGGTAAAAGTGTATGGACTTGAAGTGGTTAAATATGACCATGACTATACAGTGTGGAGTTAGGTGTTAATGGAGATAGTGTGGCGTTCGGCCTTCATGGAAATAACAGCTCATTTTTAATATCTGTGTTTCATTAAAGATTTTATATATACGCACTCCATCTCCATATAAACATTGCAAAGTTTACTTTTCTTTTAGATAATGGAATTTGATTTCTACATCAAACCCCTTAAGAGCATGAAATGCTGAACATCCATTACATTAACAGTACCTCGTCCTAGACAACATACATCTATAAAAATACATTTCGTACAAAAACTGGTATAGAAAAATGCATGTAGGCGGGAGTAAGGACATCCAATATATATATACATACTTTAAACCTGGACTCCAAGCAGATACACAAATGAAAAATATATAGCGCAAGCTATTTTATCTGACAAAGGATTTGCATTTCTGTCCATCCATTTCTAAGATTTACACATCCTGCCAGGTTTTTCTCAACCTGTGATTGGATACTGAAAGGAGAAATTGCAGACTGCTGAGTTTATCTTCTGTTGCTCTGCTCAGAGGTTATATCGGCATTCTTAGCACATGACCACTGCAGCACAACTGAGCTCTTTTCGATAGGGACTGCAAGAGGTTAATAAGAGGCAATAGGCAGGTAAAATTCAGGTAGCCACACTGCTTGCATTTAAAAACAGAAATACATGTAATCAAGTAATAATGATGGAGCTGCACCAATTTGTGCCTTTGATATCTCTCTGGCATTCAGCTTTAAAGGAGGAAGAGTGCAGACAACAAATGAATCTAGGGCCCTTTCTTCTCTTCCTGGTCAGAGAGCATGGACGCCTCACCTTGCCTCCTGCACCTGGGGTTCAAGTGGCACTGGGGAGCAGTAGCTTGGAGCAGAGAATCTTTTTAGTCTGATGTTATCCAAACATTGTCAATAGGTTATAGTTATAGATCTGAAAAGCTCTAAAAAAATTTTGTTTTGTTTGTGAATTGTTTATTAATACGTCAGTGCAAAGTGCAATGGCTGACATCCAGATTAGTTCCTCGGTGATCTTATTGCTCAAGCTTGGAAATACTAGGATCTCTGTAAGTTTCAATGTCTGGTAAATGGTTGCCCCCAGAACAGAAGGTGAGGGAAAAATTTCTCTAAGGGAGCCCTTGAGAGCAAGTAAAACCTGTGAACCATTAAATCCAAAACTAAGAAAAAGGTTTAAAGTAAAGAAAAGGTTTTGGCTATACAACGTAGATACACTATAAAGTTGCAATGCAATGGAGCAGGCTGCAATGCAGTCTGTGCAGTTGTCTGCAAGCCAAGTGTATCTTATCCCAAAAAACAATGATTTAATATACTGCATCTTAACAGCCCTTAGATGTGGTTGCTGCATTAGTTTTATTGTTTTACACTAATAACATTTTCAGCAAGTACAAAAAATACCTGTTGTTCTGGCCAGAGATGCAGTATTTTTATCACTTTCTGTGAACTGAAAAGAAAGCACAAATGGCTGTAAACTACTATTCCACTCAACCAACCATGCCTTGGAGATAAATTAAGGCAGACCATAGATTAGTCTGTTTTTTGTTCAATCAGTAGGTTCACTGAAAAAAATTACTTGATTCACCCATCCACACAGTCGAGGTGGATGGGGGAATCCTGCCTGCTGAGCTACTGAATTCTGACAGCAGGGAGACCTCCCAGCTATCAGAATACACTGTTTAGCACTATAACCAGCAGAACTGATAGAGTGGGGAAAATCCAACAGAGCGGTTTTACAGAAGTTGATTGGTAGATTAACTTGTGCACAACCGCCGTGCTCATACATAGATTGAAATTCACTAATGAATAGGTCAAATTTTGATCTGAGTAAGGCCAGCTTAACCACTTGCCTACTGGGCACTTATACCAACTTCCTACCCGGGCCAATTTTCAGCTTTCAGCGCTGTCACACTTTGAATGACAATTTCGTGGTCATGCAACGCTGTACCTATATGAAAATGTTATACTTTTTTGAGACAGATAGAGCTTTCTTTTGGTGGTATTTAATCACCATTGTGTTTTTAATTTTTTGCTAAACAAACCAAAAACAACTAAAAAGTATGAAAAAAAAGTTTTTTCTTAGTTTCTGTTATAAAATGTTGTAAATAAGTATTTTTTCTCCTTCACTGATGTGCACTAATAAGGATGCAGTGATGTGCAATAAATTGGCTGCACTGATAGTCACTGATGAGCAGGCACTGGTAGGTGGCACTGATGGGCATTGAGAGGCATCACTGATGGGCACTGAAAGGCAGCACTCATATATGGTACTGATAGGTGGCATTGATAGGTGGCACTGACTGGCAACGATAGGTGGCACTGACTGGCGCTGTTAGGCGGCACTGACTGGCTGCACTGATAGGCGGCACTGACTGGCATTGATAGCTGGCACTGACTGGCACTGATAGGTGGCACTGAAAGGCAGCTCAGATGGGCACTGATATGTGGCATTGATGTGCAGTGGTAGGTACTGATATGTGGCATTGATGGGCACTGTCAGGTGGCATTGATGGGCATTGACAGGTGGCACTGCTGGGGCTACAATGATCATCAGTGCCCTGATGATCAGTGTACATGTCCCCTCTGAGTAATGCCGATTATAGGCTCTCCTCTCCTCACGAGCTGTCAGCGTAACAGCTCGTGAGGAGAGAAATGCCCATAACTGGCATTTCCTTATTTACATGCGATCAGCTGTGATTGGACACAGCTGATCACATGACAGAACCGACGTCTTTGGCTCTTTCCGTTGATTGATGATCCGCTGTGTCCCAGTGCACCACCGATCGCCCCCTGGGGCGTGCATGAGCGGTTACAGTGGGAGGACGTCCTATGAACCGCCTTGCACCCGTAATTTCCTTATATGGCGGGCGGGAGGCGGTTAAGGTAAACAGTGTGAAGTTCATCCTGGATAACAACCATGGCTTATTCCATAGATCCAAAAGAGTGTAGCCACAAAGTGGCAAGAAGTTTGTTATTTGAAGGGTTACCAGGTGAAAATAAAGGTGAAAAAGCCTGAAAAATTAAATTAATACAGTCAACATATCTAAGGGCTGCAATAAAATATATTTTCATTTTTGGGTCTATGCTTTAAATATATCATTGCTAGATTATTAGGTTTATTAAGATTCTATGTTGCTAATAAGGTATCAACATTATCAAGATTCTACTGATGGTTACATGGTAATATCAGCATAAATATAAAAAGACAATCTTTGTAGATAGTTGATGATTTAAATAATTCTTTATGAACACAAGGTTGTCTAAAGATAAAGTAAAGTGAAAAAGTAAGCTGAATGATGTAAGAAAACTGGTCATCTTCTATGATCTTTATTTTGCTACATAACACAAAAAATATGTGTTAATGGTCTTTTCAAGAGCAAAAGTCTAAATATATATTCAGCAGAGGCGCACTGCAATGCTTAATCAGGCTTATCACAATGAAAAAGTAATTATTTCCAAGTCTTTAGTCTTTAGAGCAGTCTTATAGTTTCCTTTTGTTCTTTTATCATCATTCAATAAGGTCTTGCATGCTGTATACATAAAACCATTTTATGTCAAATGTCACTACCTGAAAACCCTTTGGCAATAAGATTTTTTTAAAATGTTTTTATTATACTTTGGCTTACGCTATGTCATGGCTTCTTCGGTAAAGAATTTGATCCCCATTAATTCCAAAGCAGAGTTTGTATAGATCAATTCCACTTGACAGAGATTTTACTGTTAATGAGTCATAAAGACTATGGAAAACAGTAGCCACCTGTGTCATTTAATTGAAAAGCAGCATAATGGGACAATGTAGAGGTGCATTGGTGCACAATTTTTATTTGAACTGCATCAAATGAAATGTGTGAAGCAATAATTACACATCATCCAACAATTAAATTCATTGTGGTCGTTAACCTCCTGAGAATGAATTATCTTGATGCCTTGAAGAATATGGAGAATGGCACATTAGTCAAAGATATAAAACCAACTGACCGGAACAATCGCTCACACACTCTCAGCCTCTACCAAGTATTGTTCAGAATGGATTCTGGTACAAAACTGATCACAATGCTAATGAGGCAATGAGAACACTTTGAGTATGGAGATTTGGATAAAAAGAAAAAAAGAGAAATCATTAAAATATTTAAAATATCCCAGTAAAATTGTACATGGACTACAGTGTGCCTAATTATTAGGAGAGATACAGTCTTTCCAAATATTCCACAGGGAAAAACATCTTTTTCAGCATATGACTACAATGCATCACTGAACCAGACTGACTCTTTGAGGAGTAGTTTTATTATTATTATTATACAGGATTTATATAGCGCCAACAGTTTTCTCAGCGCTGTACATTATAATGGGAGACAGTACACGAGACAGTACAGTAACAATACAATTCAATACACGAGGGGTTCGAGGGCCCTGATCCTTGGAGCTTACAATCTAGGAGGGAGGGGATAGTGGTACAAGAGGAAATAGCTGTGGGGGATGGAGTGTTAGGAAGAGTGGAGGAGATCGGCAGTTAGCTGAGGGCAGGGTAGGCTTCCCTGAAGAGATGGGTTTTCAGAGTGCGCCTAAAGGTGAGGAGAGTAGGTGATAGCTGATGGATTGGGGTAGGGAGTTCCAGAGGATGGAGGAAGCCCTGGAGAATTCCTGGAGACGGGCATGGTAGGAAGAAACCAGGGAACCAGAGAGTAGGAGGTCTAGTGAGGAGCAGAGTACGTTTTGGGTGGTATTTGGATACCAGATCAGTGATGTAGTTTGGGGTAGTATTATGAACAGCTTTGTACGTCAATGTTAGCATTTTGAATTTTATCCGTTGGGCAATCAGAAGCCAGTAGAGGGATTGGCAGAGGTGGGTGGCGGATACGGAGCGGTTAGTAAGGTGGATGAGTCTGGACGCAGTATTCAGGATAGACTGAAGCAGGGATAGCCTGTGGTGAGGTAAGCTGGTGAGGAGGGAGTTACAGTAGTCAAGACGTGATATAATAAGGGAGTGAATGAGTTGCTTAGTAGTTTCCGGGGTTAGGAACGGACATATTTTGGAGATGTTGCGGAGGTGAAGTCTACATGAGTTTGTCAGCGATTGGACCTGGGGCTGGAAAGACAGATTGGAGTCTAGGATGACACCTAGTACTCTGGCTTGCGGGGTGGGACTAATGGTGGTGTTGTTGGTCGTGATGGAGAAGTAGGGGGGGGGGGGGGGGGCGTGGGCTTGGGGGAAAACTAGGAGTTCGGTTTTGGAAAGATTTGGTTTGAGGAAGTGGAGTGACATCCAATCCGATATGTCGTTCAGTAGGCTTGTGATACGGGTGGAGACTGAAGGGGTGAGGTGAGGGGTAGAGAGATAGATTTGCGTGTCGTCAGCATAGAGATGGTAGTTGAAGCCGTGGGAGTGTATCAGTTTGCCAAGGGAGGAGGTGTAGATAGAGAAGTGAAGGGGCCCGAGGACAGAACCTTGAGGGACCCCAACAGAGAGGGGGAGTGAAGAGGAGGTGGCAGCGTTATAAGTAACGCTGAAGGAGCGCTGTGATAGATAGGAAGAGAGCCAGGAGAGAGCAGAGTCTCTGAGGCCAAGAAAGTGGAGTTTTTTGAGGAGGAGGGGGTGGTCAACCGTGTCGAAAGCTGCGGAGAGGTCGAGGAGTAGGAGCACTGAATAGTGGCCATTAGCTTTGGTGGTTAGCAGGTCGTTGGTGAGTTTGAGTAAGGCAGTTTCAGTGGAATGTAGGGGACGAAAGCCAGACTGTAGGGGATCAAGGAGGTTGTCGTCGGTGAGGTGGGAACTCAGGCGATTATAGACTAAACGCTCTAGGAGTTTGGATGTAAATGACAGCAGGAAGATGTGTCTGAGGTTGTTCAGGTTGGTGGGATTGTTTAAGTATAGGAGTGATGAGTGCGTGCTTCAGAGGGGAGGGGAATGCACCAGTAGAGAGGGAGAGATTAAAGATGTGACTGAGGGAGCGTAGCGTTTTAGTGTTAATCAAGTAAATTTTTTTTGGAAAACTAAAGAATGGTTTAGGGTTTAAGTTAGTCTTTGATATAAAGGATTAAGGTTCTTTAAAGGTGGTAAGCCTTAGGTTTTAAGGTTAAACTGAAGATTAATTTTAAAGTAGAATTGCAATCAAAGTTATTCTCTAGTTTTTGGTAAAGTATAAAGGGCTTAGAACCTCTGTCTCAGACTTTTGTACTGTCTGTGTTCCCTTTTGGGATATTCTTTTTTTCTGTTGGTCCTGGTGACCATTGTCAGCAGACAAAGAGTCAGAAAAAAATATTACAGATGTCACTCGAAAAGGGTAGTGAGCAGGGGTGGACTGACAACTTATGGGGCCCCTGGACAATAGGATATCATGGGGCCCCTGTGTCCTTGCCCACACTCAAAGCACACCCAAAAAAGCCTATAAAAAGGTACCGGGGCATTTCATGGGGCCCCCTACTGACCCTGGGCCCTCGGGCAGTGCTCGAGTGCTCGAATGGTCAGTCCGCCCCTGGTAGTGAGGGAATCTTCTTATAGATACACTCATTCCAGTGACAACTGTCAAATGTGGTATTCCTCACTCTTTCTAGACATTTTCTCGCATTTTTTGCTGTTCCTCTGGGACAAAAAGCTAGGGGAAAGCTTCCTAATAGGAATACAACTGTAATGTACTGTATATCTGACCCTTCCTAACATAATTAAAAAATAGAAAATTAATTATTGTTTAAGTGTTTAAGAGTATCTTTGTCTACCCACTCAGGAAAAAAATTACAGATTCCCTTACTAGCCCACCACCCAACCTGGATTATATGAATGAAGTGGAGCATGTGGCCTCCTGCCAATTTGCAGTGCTGGGAGGTGATTAACATCATCAACCTATGTAAGGTCCTACATCATCCACCATAGAGCTTACAGAGAAAAGGACTAAATAAGAATGTAGTGGCAAGGGACGTCCACAGAATGTAAGAATAACTGGATCAGTGGTTTAGACTTTGAAGAGACTCTTTTACTTTGCCTTAATAGGCTACAGTGAAAAAATATCTTTAAGGCAGAACGCCAGACTCCTATCTACTTCTGCTGACTCTGGTGCTTGGTGGAGAACTTTGCCTTCTTTATTTTTCTCCCTGCCCTTCCCTATTATGTATATGATGCCCTGCCTTCCACAAGGCCCCTTGGGAAACAAGGAGTATCCGTTACTGCCACTGTGTCCTATGCTGTGCATACATCTTCCAAATAGCCAGTTTCAACTGAATAAAAAGGGTGAGCTGCAGAGCTTGCCCTTTTCATGCACACTAAAAATCACAGGACTCTATAGTTCCTCTGCGGCAGTTGGTATATTGTTGAAAGTATCGTTTTTCTACTGTGATCTTAACTGCAAACACATGTAACAGCATCTTATATGTGGATGAAAAAAGGGTTATGTGCAGAGAGCCCTCCTCCCCTGTGCACACTATGTTGCTGGACTGCTCTGCACCTGACAGTGTATATTGTTGATTTGCTCTCTGTGTGAATTCTGTGTTGTTTCTCAGTAAGTATGATTAGCTGCATAATCCATTATACATTAACAGTAAGGAGGATGTTAATGTCTTATGCTGTGCTCTGGGATCTGGTTGCAAACACGTGTAACATGCAGAAATTAACTTATTGCCTTGTACAGTTCACATTTACCTAAAGATGTGTATATTAGATTGGATAAGCATGTCTGCAAAATGTCAATCACTATTGTAGATGATACTACAGTACAGTGCTGGCTTCAACTGGCTCCTTTCAAAAGCCAGGAAGGATTTTTTTCTCCAATTTAAGGCAGGAAAGCTTTGATAAATGTGAAAAAAAGAGCAAAATGTTGCACAGCAGGCAAGGAAGGGGGATGGTTACAGTGTTAACTAAAGCCTGGTAGACGCGATGAGAATATTGTACGAATGATCTCCTAGATTGTAAGCTCCAAGGAGCAGGGACCTCCTATCCCTCTTGTATTGAACTGTATTGTCTCCCATTATATTGTAAAGCGCTGAGCAAACTATTGGCGCTATATAAATCCTGTATAATAATAATATAATAATAATGATCATCCATTTTTTTTTTTGCATGCTAGTCTCATATCAAAAACTAATAGGTAATTAGAGCTAGTGACACTTCTTGTAAAACAGCATACAACTTCCTGTGATGATGTATTGTATTCTTTAGTTTCCTGAGCATGCACATTCTTGATCTCTCGATTTCTACGGACGAGTACCGTACTGATTAAATGAAAATTGTCTGTTCTGTTATATTACAAGACACATTTTTGTGCTTGTCCTTTTAAATAGTTTTACATTGACTGTTGTGATCAGCTCTCGAAAGCTGTGTGTACTACACATTAGACATCATGTGTACTAGACATTAGTTGTAGGTTACAAGTTATGCTCACAGTATATTTAGAGATTATAGTGCCTTAGAAACACCTGAATGATGGCACCACCTCTGCACTGTGTTTTATGTGACTTATGCTAGAGTGTGCTAACATACTGTAGACATCCTGCAGTTTTTATTATATACAGAACCTCTTTTCAATTGTACACACCAACCACCAAACGGGAAATGAAAGATGATGTTGTGTTTCCTGTACAATAGAGGGCCTCACCTTTTTACTGAATGTAATAAAAAATGTCCAAGATGGCTAGAAGACAGAAAAATATGAAAACAGTTACCTTCTGTAACCAGGTATTGCTGAACCACACAAGTTCCTCAAAAGCATTTTTGTCTGTATTATCTTGATTCTCAAATACACCTGCAGGTGATGTTGGAACATCCTACCCCACTACTTGATATAAACAGAAAGCCTAATGGTAAAAAAGAAAAAAAGAAAGCATTTCACATCCACCAATCAGAATTAAACTTTCTGTGGAAGTTTAAATATAAGGGGAAGCAGACAGAGGGGAAATTACAGCACAGAAATGAAGTGGTTGTAAACCCTTACATATACCCAGTGAAGTGACTGGCCTCAGGAGATAAACAGAGGTAAAACAAATCCCCCTACATAAATTGTACCTGTATATCTACAGCTGCCCTTTTCCAACATCCATTCAAAGTGCAGAATTTACTGTACATATGATGTCTCAGCTCTGAAAATAAGGGGGTGGGGAGCTGTACAGGAGCTCTGAGAGCTGATTGGAGGGAAGGCACACCCCCCCCCCCTTTGCACAGCACACAGGAACAGAGCTGAGGCTGTCAATCTGCTGGAGGTCTGTCTCCTGTCACCATTTTTTTCTTGGTGTCTGGAAAACTTGTCAGAAGTGACTCATGCTTATAGCAGAGGAATGAGGCAGTAGACAGAAATGACACTTCTGTCTAGTATTCTGGATTGAGATAAGTACACACTATAGAAGAATATGCTTTGTTCATATTTCATGTCTGAAGTTTACAACCACTTTAACCTCCCTAGCGGTATTTCCGAGTGTAGCTTGGGGTAAAATGTCAGTACCAAAAGCGGTAACCCCGAGCTACACTCGGGCTTACCATGCGGCGCTGCATAGGGAGTCCCTGCAGGGCTTACCTTGTCCTTCGCTCCCGCGATGTGTCCCCTGCAGCGTCCCCGGCCATCTCTTCCGGCTAATACCGGCATCCGGCTTCTGTGTTCCGGTCCCTGTGACGTCGGGACGTACGGGCGCCGCTGGTAGCAGGAAATTTAAATTTTTTTTTAAAATGTAATTTTTTTCAAAACGAATTTTACATAGTAAAACATTGCTGTTTCAAACCATTTCACATACATTTTGTCCCGAGTCCTTTTTCCTGTCCCCTGTCTGCATTTTGACTGTTCTTTCTGCCTGGAAACTTAGAAAAGTCCATGGCATCCAAAAAGCGTCCCTTTAGGTCAAAAGTCGGTTTAGACCAGCTAGAGAACAGCGATAGTAAATTAGAACCACTTGCAGAATTGAGTGATAATGATTCGTGGGGAAATTCGTCATCAGACACTGAAAACAATTTTGCGACTTTGCTCAGAGATGTGCGAACTTGGCGCTATATTTCAAATTTCAGTGTTTTTGGTTTGATCATATTATTGAATTAAATGTATTATTATTATATTATTATTTTTATGATTATTTATTAAATTATAATTTATGATTTTGTGTTTCAAATTTTATCATACCCGGGATGTTTAATAGACTCTTGTTCGGACAGATTTCAGTGAGTTATTCCTAAATATTACAGCCTACAATAAAAAACTACATATTTCCATGCAAAATAATGGTACCGCTTTCAGCACCAAAAATCTGAAATAATCATACCGCTAGGGAGGTTAAGGAAGTACACTCCTACCCTGTTTAAAGCTATTGTCCTCATATATTTCATGTGGCCCTTTGAAGTTGCATTAATGTTTATAAATAAACTGAGGCAGTTTGAAGAATAATTCCTTCCTTCCTTCAAAATTATGTTAATCAACCATAAACTTCTTACTAGCACTCATTGCACTCCTTGTGTATATGGAGTCTTGAGGCTTGGAGTGGTCTGTGCTTGATTTCCTATAGGGTACTTTCTATGTAAAAGCCATAAAAATGGGTGGAACATGTAACATGTTCCCAAAAGGTGAACTTATCCTTTAAAGTAAAATAATTGCTGTAAGCAAAATAGTGCAACAAGGTCAGATAAACCAGCACTTTAGCTGTGACAAATCTGTCAAAACAGACTCACCTATACAATAGACAACAAAATATAATAGTCCTTCAGTTTTTTTTTTATATTTTAACTTTTGTAGCTCTTTGTTTAATGAATTTTGCTGATAAGATTACCTAACAGTGGCCTACTCTCTCTGATCCTTGTTGGAACTGTTAATAGACAGCACATGTTTAAGTGACTAGCTATGTGTCATCTGTCAGAAGAGTATATTATCAGTCAGTTTGATTAGTGATTGATCATCTTGTTACTATGGTAACAACAATGATTTCTCCCAAACTAGTGCATATGCTCATCTGATATTAGGGCACACACTAACATAAATCCACTACAGAAGAGTTTTTCTGTCTTGAAAATGTGCCTTAAAAGATCAGAATGATCAAGCAGGTTGGCACTTTGCTCACATTAACTACCTAGCTGTGCTAAATTGTGATTATCCAGATAGCTAATATGTGACTCCTCAGTAGAATCAGATGAGACATCATCTATGCTTGGTGAGCCATCCGTTAACATTGGGAAAATGTTATAGGCGGCATTTATAGCTGCTTTTCAAGTTCCACTTACGGCTTCTAACAAGTCTTTCCCATGAGTTTTCTTTACTAAAAATATCAAATTTTACTTATTCTTCATGCAGATTTTTTCCTAGAAGCTTAGCGAACAATCACTGCTACTTGCATGATTACCCATCGTTTTCTCATCAAGGCACATTGAGTAAAAAAGAGCATTTAGAAATCAGCACTAAACTGCTCTGTGTCATCTTCACATGTGAACATGATGCTGTATAATGGTTTAAGAGGAAAATCTCAATTGCATTTTTGTATGTTTGCAGAAAAGGTTTTAGAATGTATGTAGCACACCCAGAAGATGTGCAAGGAGCCGTAACCCACAGCAACCAATCAAATCGGCGTTTTTATGCAAACAGACAAATGTGACAGCACTTTGCACTTCACAGTGTTTCATGCACTCCTTTAATGAATACATCTTTTTGTAGGTCACAATGAAAAAATACATTTTAAGAGGATACACAGAATTCTAACTTGATAGTTACTATCTTTTTATTTAAAGATGAACTCCTAACAGATAAAACAAACACACCACAATAAAGTATATGTCATCCCTCACCTTGTAAAACAATTCACTTTAAAATAGAAATGAATTTGCTTTTAGAACTTTTAGAAATCAAGAAAAAAACAGCAATACAGTGAATTGCTGTGTAGTGGTGGGGAAGGCGTGTCAGCACAAGCCTTATCATTGAAGGACAGAAAGCTGTTCCTCCAGCACAGACAGAAAACTGACCACACTGAGATGGATGTGCTCTCATGCTTAACGTGGTCAGTTTGAAATAGGAAAGTAGGGGGACTGGCAGGAACACCAGGTATTTTACACAAATGAAGCAAAACAAAGATAATTTTTAACACAAGCACATGGTACAACAATCACATTTCAAGAATATAAAATTTTGGGGTAACATATTCTTTAAAGAGGAATGTGTGCTCAAAAGAAGCAGAGGGCAAAGGACTAGGACCCATAGGGCACCTAGCTTCTTTTTGTTTTTTTTCCCAAAAATATTTTTATTAGAAGAAAAGCAGGGTATACAGTGTACATACAAAAACGGATCACAGTCCGAACATAGACACCACATGTAGCATCCCGTTACGCAGACGGGCCATGGGTTTAAACCAGAATACACATCGGTATGAAATATATCCTTATTGCACATGTATATAGCAAACCAGTATATACCAAGAGAATAATAGATAATTTGAAGTGGGTATATTGCTTAACAACCTATGTATTTGTGAGCCCTTAAGTTAAGGGTGATGTGTTGGGTAGTTGAGACCGGTATTGCTGGAGACTGCTAACCTGTCCTGATGGCTGTGATTCACACTGTTGGAGACTGGTAACCTGTCCTGGATGGATGACCCCTGGTGGCTGATCCTGCCTTGACAACTTTATCCGTGTTAAAGGTTCCATTCCCTGAGTACCAAGGAGTAGGTCTTATATACTCCAATGCACAATCATTTGTGCTATCTGGTTAGGGCATTGTACACCTATTTTCACAGCACAGCAATCACGGTTATTTGCTTTATCTACTATATGGACTAGAGCACTATTGTCACCATTTGCACCTAAGAGATGATATCCTAGATTGGTCTTTTTCACCTTGTAGCGTTGCTAAATGCCATTTCTCTGATTATTACTGCATTTGTGTCTACTCTCATATATAGTATGTGCATATATAAGGACTAGAGTATGATTGTCATTATCTGCTCCTGTGAGATTATACCTCAAACTGGTCTTCTTATCTTTTAACAGTGTTATATGCCAGTTTTGAGCATCTCTTTTGCCTACTTTTATACATGTACATTTATTTACTCATCAATGCTATTCTAGCGCTGCATATTTTTACTTGTTTACATATTTTCTTTGGAGGATTTTGAGGTTTCCCTCTTTATGCTGGCAGCTCTCCACCATCTAGAGTATAGTTTAAAATTGCTTTTCTTGTGTAGAAACACATATGGACCCTTTGTGTATATGTTCGTAGATGTGATCCAAGTCTTCTGGCGATAGGTTGAGTTGCAAGTCAGAGCACCAGGCCCTGCAAGCTTTCCTAGATGAAAGGTCAATGGTGTTTTTGAGGCATCTATAGAGCTTAGAGGTAAGATGTCTCTGGAGACAGTCTGTTGAGCAAAGTTTTTTAAATGGGGTGAGTGGCCTAGTATAATTTTTAAGATGTGAGGAGCTATGTATAATGTGGTGGCGTTGTCTGTACATCCATGGCGTCAAGGTTGCGGATGGCCATTTGATTAAAAGGAGATCTCTAGATAAGAACATCTCATCTTTAAAAAGTTGATGTAACTTAAGGTTGTCTGTGGGGTTAGACCCAGCGAGAAAGGCACGAGACATACCAGGGGGGAAGTCTGGGTTAATTTTTACAGGAGTGAGTGGGCCAGGGGTAGATGAGAAACCTGTTTTCTGACTTAATTGAAGATAACACGATAGAGTGGGGCCTATAAGAAGGTGTTCCCTGAACTCAGGTGGAATGTGGGAGTATTTCAGCCAAGGGGAGGTGGCGAGCGAGGTCCCCGAAAATGAAGCTTCCAAATTAATCCAAGCCTTACGGTTGTGGTTTGTAGACCAATCCACTATTCTTGCCATGTGACAGGCTCTATAGTAGCGGGTGATATCAGGCAGTCCAATACCTCTGCTCGTCTTAGGCATGGTAAGTTGTTTAAAACTGATTCTGGGGCATTTGCCACACCATAGAAAAGAGGTACACAATGTTTTATATGACTTAAAGAAGGAATTGGGCAGTTTGATCGGGATCGTTTGCATCAGGTACAGCAGTCTAGGAAGCACATTCATGTTGAGGATCGCTGCTCTGCCAAACCAAGAGAAAAATGGTTTGTCCCATGTCTGCAGATCTTTGGTGATACTATGTAGGATGGGCAAAAAGTTTTTGGCATAGAGTTCTGAGAGGTGAGTTGGTAACTGAATTCCTAAGTAAGTGATGGCCTCAGACTGCCATGCGAAAGGAAAGTTTGTTTTCGCCTGTCTGACCGTATCTTGGGTTAGGGAGACATTGAGCGCTTGGGATTTATTAAAGTTAATTTTTAAAAGTACTGAAATAATTGGAAATCGTGTAATAAGTTAGGTAGCGTAATATGTGGGTCTGTCAGGAAAAGTAAGATATCATCAGTAAAGGCCACTAATTTGTGAAGTTTGCCATTGATTAAAATTCCTGTGATGTTATCATTCTGTCTAATGCAGTTCAAAAAAGGTTCCAACGTGAGAATGAATAGTAGGGGGGATAATGGACAGCCCTGTCTGGTCCCATTGATTATTGAAAAAGCATCCGAAAGGAGGCCATTGACTTTCACTTTAGCCATAGGTGTTGTATATAAGGATATGATAAAGTTCAAAAGACGTGGAGGAAGCCCAAGGCCAGTCAAAACAGCCTCCATGTAGTCCCATGCTAATCTGTCGAAGGCCTTCTCAGCATCTAGGGAGAGGAAGAAGCCAGATTGTTTCTTCTGTGTCAGCCAATGATGTATATTTATTGCCCTGATCGTATTGTCTCTGGTCTCTCTACCGGGTATGAACCCCACCTGATCAGTAGTGATAGTTGGGTCTATGATGCGAAGTAAACGATTGGCCAGTATTTTGGCAAAAATCTTCAAGTCGACGTTCAGGAGGGAGACGGTAGTTCGCTGGCAAAGTCAGGTCTTTGTTTTCTTTTGGTATAAGCATAATGTGAGCTTTAGAGAGGTGTTGCATGGATTGTCCTGGGGTGTCAAGTGAATTGAAGGCCTTTAGGAATGGGTGTGTTAGGATGTCTATGAAGGATTTGTAATACATGGTTATAAGTCCATCTGGGCCCTGGCTTTTACCTGGTTTTAATTGTGTGATGGCCTGTTGTAGTTCTGTCAGTGTCAGAGCTCCATCTAGTTCTCTTGCTTGTGAGTGGGAAATGAGTTTAGGAAGATATTGGGCGAGAAAAGTCTGGATCATGACCTCACGTGGTCTATTATCCTCTGTCAGTTTTGATGGTAAGGGTAGGTTGTAAAGGGAAGTATAATATTTCTCAAATTCGGCCGCAATACCCGCCAAAGTTTTAAGTAAGTGACCTTGATTGGAGTTAAGTTGATGGATGGTGCGAGCCGCTTTTTTAGATTGCAGGGCCCTGGCTAAAATCTTGACACTCTTATTTCCATGTTCATAAAAAAGTTTCTGAGAAAGAGTAAAGTTACGCTTGGTTTTCTTTTCCACTATGTCTCTAAGTGGTTTGCGTGCCTGATCAAGTTCGGTCGCAGTGTTTATGGCCTTAGAGAGTTTATGTGAGCATTCAAGTTTACGTACTTTTTGAAGTATGGACGTAAAAGATGCATGAGCCATGCGTTTTCGAGAAGCAGTGATAGAAAGAAGAAGCCCCCGTATCACACATTTGTGAGCTTCCCATTGTATAAGATGAGTCGTGTCTGGAGACACATTTTCCCTAAAATAATTGGTCAGAGATTCACGAATTTGGAGGGTTACGGATGAATCCGTGAGGAGAAAGGGATCTAATCTCCACGTTTTGGACTTAGGTGGGACATCGGGCAGATGTATGGTCATCATAATCGGGTGATGGTCAGACAGAATCATTGGTTCAATAGAGGCTGAGTTCAATGTGTGTAAGTCTTTTTGTGAAAGAAAAAGATAGTCGATTCTGGAATGACGCTTGTGAGGTGCGGAGAAAAAAGTGTAGTCTTTGTCCGAGGGGTGTAAGGTACACCATGTATCATGGAGAAGAAGGTCATTCAGTTCAACTTTAATCTGTTTAAGTGCTCGGAAGGGTTTCGACCATGTGCCTGTTGAAGTGTCTTCCAAAGGATTCAGTACTACATTAAAATCGCCCCCAAGAATCAAGATGCCCGATTGGAACGTTGCCAATGTTTTAGCGATTTTACGGAAAAAGCTCACTTGTGCTGTATTGGGGCTGTAAATGTTGGCTAAGGTAAGTGGTTTGTTGTAGAGGGTACCTTTAAGGAAGAGGAACCTTCCCTCCGGATCCTCGAGAGATTCAGTAATTGTAAGCGGGAGTGTTTTGGGGATCAAAATGGACACACCCTTTGCTTTTACCTCTGTGTTAACTGTATGGTAGACTGTTGGATAATTAGCATTAGAGAATTTGGGGATATGATTAGCACGAAAATGAGTTTCTTGGATGAAGAGCACATCTGCTTGCAAACTTTTCATGTAAGTCAGGAGTTGGGAGCGTTTCTGAGGTATATTTAGGCCTCTTGCATTAAGAGATGCCGCAGAAAGCATATGGTGAGTTCGACCCGCTGTGTGTGTAGTAGACATCGTATTGGATGGGAGAAAAGGTATTACTCAGGATCTATAATTGTATCAAATGGATGCGAGGGGAGCAAAAAAAAAAAAAGGGGGGGGGAGTAGAAATAGAAGAGAAACAGATAGAGAGGGAGAGTCAAGAAATCAGAGAATAGAAGAGGTGAGAAGTGTTAGGCGCTCACAGTACAAACTCATACAAATGTGATGGTATGTGTTCCTAAAACTTCTCTCTAGAAGAAAAAACTCTGGGGACAGTGTAATCCAGCTAAGCCGTCCTGTAAAAAAAAGCATATGTGTTGGTGAGATACTGAATGTATTGTGGGTGGATGTGGAATACAAAATCGGAAATGTGTCGGACCCAGAGGCGGCCTCTATGGGGGGTCGCGGGAGAATCCCAGGAAGACCGTTCAGGACCTATTAGGTATCTCGCGACAGAAAAGTGAGTTTGAGATAGGGTTTAACAGAAGGTAGCAATGACACACGGAGATAGGTGGGTGTTGGCAAATTTTTATAGGGAGAGGCGTTCAGGTTTTAACAATGGGGCACCGATAGGAGCATTTATATGTAGAGGTGTGTTAGCTATAATAATGTGGGCAATCAAGAGCAAACCTGGGGATGCTCACTAAGGAGTATGAAGATATGTTGTTCCAAAGTATGGTTCCTATGTGTCTGGTTGTATGTAATACCATCTTGGGAGGGCACCAGGGTGAGGCTATAGAACAGGATGTGGTATAGTCATACAGTTATACTACTTAAGTATCACAAGATAAACATTATACATTAATATTAGGTTTCAGTCTATAGTTGTCCATGAGCTATACAATGCGATCACAAAAGATAATACGAAAAGATCCCTTTATACTGTGTCAGTTCAGACTGAGAATGTTAACCTCATATGAAATCTTGCAAGGAAACATCAGTTATATAACGCAATAATATTCAGAAGTGTGGGCCAAGGGAAAACTATCTGGGCACCTAGTTTCTGATCTATTTTTAAATAACTGACTTATACCTTGTTCTGCATTGTGTCTCTGTGTTAGGACAGCCAACTTGGTAGATGAGCAGGGTTTTGCTTTCTCATATTAGAGCTCTCCCCAGGGGCGGACTGACAATTCATGGGGCCCCCAGGCAATAGGGGATCATGGGGCCCCTGTGTCCTTGCCCAAACTCAAAAAAGCCTATGGAAAAGGTACCAGGGGCATCTCATGGGGGCCCCTACTGACCCCGGGCCCGAGTTTCCAAATGGTCAGTCCACCCCTGGTTCTCCCCCTGATAATTGACAATCTGATACCCATTAGGGTAATGATCAAGATGCAACAGGAGAGGTACACAAATTTGCAGATCCACAAAACTGATGAAATAGTAGCAGAAAGATCTTTGTTTTGCACAGTAGCAACATCACTAAATCTTACTTCAAATTTTGTGAAACTAGCAGTAAAAGGCATTAGAGCTTTAGAGGATCTACACTACAGATATACAGCTATTAGGCTCAGAGCACAGGAGGGCTTAGATACAGAAAGTGCCATGATATATTTCAGGAGGAATGTAAGACAAAAGGCAAATCTTTCAGGGTATTGCTTAGGTTCAATTTACAGTTTTCTTTAATACTTTGCTCCCAAGAAGTACATATGTACATTTTCTTTGCCCTCACTGCTCTGTTCAGGTACCGGAGCTCTGTGGCACTAAGTTCCAAACCACACTGGTTGAAACTTGCACAGGGCTACGGATTTTTTCTTTGTCCTAACATAACAGCATTTCCCCAGCACTGTCACACAGAGTGTGTTACATGCTGTTCCATACTGAATACACTGGGTATTATCCTTTTTCCTGGACATGCATGGTGAAGTAAAGACAAGGTGAGTAAGCATTGCTAAGCACTGGAGTACTGAAGTAAACCTGTTTCTTAACCCTGAGTTCAGCTCACTGCAAGCCTGCTACACAGGGTCTGCCTGGCTGCAAACAAAAACTTCTGCAGTCTCTGATGAAGCACCTAGATTGTCCCAAGTATCTGAACAACATGTGATCTCTGAATTAGAGTCCAGATCATATGAGAAGGGTGTCAGGGTCAGGAGTCAAGCTTGGAGACCCGTAGATATAGCAGTAGAAAGGCATCAACTAACCAGCAGGATAGGTATATAAGCAGATCACCCTGGTAGATCATGCAGGCTTACCCGAGGTGTGGGTTCAAAGCACAAACTGGTATTAACCAGATCTCCTGATGGCGGAGATGGATTTTACTGTATGTTAGCACCGTGTCGGGGTCCTCAGAATTGCCCCACCAAGAGGTGAGCAAGCTGGGGTCCCGTAGTAGATATAGCAGATAGGGATCAAGCAGAAATATAGTCAGTAAACAAGCCAAAGGTTGGTAACAAGTGGTCTCAGCTAGGGATCAAGCAGAAGTGTAGTCGAAGAACAAGCCAAAGGCTGTTAGTGAGTGGTAGCAAAGATACGAATGGCAGCAGGAGTGACAAGAGCAAGACATTGGTTGGAGAGCTGGAGAAAGCACAATAATCTGGCAAACAGGAAGTGCAAAGGCATAGTTTAATAAGAAGTTAATTGGAAGACCAAAGGGTTCAAGGTTCTAAAGAAACAAGACATAAGGAAAGGTTGTTTAAGGAATCAGGCAGGGAACTGTCCAACACCTCAGGTGGCTCATCAAGAAGAGACACTGCCAGACAAAGCAGAGAGCAGGTTCTGACAAAGGGTTGGAGCAACATTTTCAATACCTGACAATAAGGGGGTCCATTTTTTTAATTTAAAATAATAACCTTGTAATACTGGCAGATGATGTTCAAAGTTTAATGACAGGTCTGCTTAGATAATGGCAACATGCAAGAAATATTCTGGTATAGTAGAAATGTTTATTAAAAGATTCTCTGAGTCATATTTTTTAACTTGACAACTACAGCGTGACATATATTTGTAATATGACAGAAGTTTGCCATGCTTTGCAGTGCATTATGATATTTGAAAACTTGCAACTGCCAGATGGTCTGTTTTTTTAATGTGCACGTTGAATTCTTTAAAAAAAGTGATATTTCAATGTAAAACATGTTCTCTTCTTCATAATGAGCCTGTTTATATATCTTACCCATCATTAATTATGAAGTGTGGCTGTAATGACACAGATGGGTGACCACCAGCTACATCAGCACTACAGGTTATCAACTGTATGTCACCAGATATTAGGTGAAAGAGATTTTTTCTCCACATAAAGGCCTCATAAGGGTTCAGAATACTCTAACCATATCAGAACATAAGGTCACACTGCAATTACATCTTTTTATTTTTAATGTTATCGTTCACCAGTTCCCTTATAAAACAGAATTTGCTGCCACACACTCATGCTGTTGAAGTAATCTGCCAGTTATTTTGGCTATAACTTAATTTAAACTGTCCATATAGCCAGTGTGGACTCAAACAACTGAACACATCTAAAACATTTGAAGCCATAAATATGTATTACCGGCACTTTTCCTTCACTTCAGCATTTTATGCTATTATTATCTGCTTTAATGGGCTATCATCAAGGGTAATAGGGGTGAGGTTAAATTCCAAACTGCATAGAATGTGGCTTTTGATCACTGATGTATGGTGTCCATTACAGCTCTCCTAATATGGCCCTTTTTTTCAGCAACATAGGGGGAATTACATATTGCAATGATATGATGGCCATTTGCTGTCATGTTAGTTAATGGAAACTTTATAAAGTTATAAATTTAGATATGAGATACAGCCAATATACAATCTGATCTATTTTTTCTTGCACTTTAGGGTCAGTGCTTGATACTGTTTACATTTTGTTTATCTGTGCCAACCCTTTCATTTTTATCATATTGACTGATACTGAAATTCACACACCTCAGTGCAAGAAAGTATGCATTGTATAGTGTCTCAGGCCATATTTACTATAACATGGTCTGTCTTGTGCCACTGCCCACTGGAATGGCTGGTCCCACTATCACTCACTCATTTCTAAATATACTGACACAGAGTAGGTGACTTAAAAGAATAGAGCACACAACTTCACCAAAAATACATTGACTGTGACAGTTGAGGGTCTGAAATTAGG
This sequence comes from Staurois parvus, assembly GCF_062004578.1. Lineage (NCBI taxonomy): Eukaryota > Metazoa > Chordata > Amphibia > Anura > Ranidae > Staurois > Staurois parvus. The sequence goes on along the minus strand of NW_028317994.1, from coordinate 3,262,211 downwards.
TGGATTGTACTGGCATCAGCCTGGAACTTACCATTAGTCATGGGAATGTGCTACTAATGGTCAGCTTCATGATGTGCTTGGCTGTGTGCTGCCTTTGACAACCCTTTTGTCCTAGAATCTAGATCATGGCCTATATTGGTTAAGTAGAAATCTGACCCTGAGGACAGCCTATACCTACACAAAAAAGTAAAGCAGAGAACACCAAAATAAAACATTATAGTTATATTTTTTAGTTTTGCTTGTTTTATCCAAGTCTGAATATTTTCTTTTTTAAGGCTCATGAAATAATTGTGCTTTCAGGTGCCACTTAGATAAAGTTGGATTTAGTCTTTTCATACTGATGAATCTTCTGTGCACTATACGATCCTCCACCATTATTCATGACTGACAAATGCCAACTTAAAGATTAGGGTTGTACAAAGGCTTAGTATATGTATGACTCTTATAACAGGTTGAAGGATGGGGTTGTATCAAGCTTTAGAACATGTATAAATCATATAACAGGTTGTACTGTCCTTCACATATCAAGAACCTTTGCAGCAGGTTCTACACATCCACATATAATCTTTTTGCAATATACTTTAGGTTTACCAAAACTAATGGGTTTTTTTACTAAAACTGGAGAATACAAAATCTGGCACAGCTCTGCATGGTAGCCAATCATTTTCTAACTTCAGTTTGTTCAATTAAGCTTTGATGAAAAAAAACTAGAAGCTGATTGGCTTCTATGCAGAGTTACACCAAATTGTGCTCTCTCCAGTTTGAATAAATCAAACCCTTTGTAATCTAGAGCAGCCTTAAACAATCTATTCACTTTGTGTCAAATCAGACAGGCCCTTGCATTATATAGTTGCTGGTGGATCTACAGATGCAATCATATTGTATTTTGATTGACAACTTAAAAGTGGTTGTAAACCCTTACATATACTCAGTGAAGCAACTGGCCTCAGGAGATACATGGAGATGAAACAAATCCTCCTACATAAGTTGTACCTGTGTATCTGCAGTATTTTCCTCTACAGCCGTTCAAAGTTATGAATTTCTAAGCTTTTTCTGAGCTGTCAGAAAAAGGGTGGATGAAAGCTGAAATTACACTCTGCAGAGCTCAGTGAGGAGAGCTCTAAGAGATGATTGAAGAGAATAGACACCCCCCACCACCACCCCCACCACACAGCACACAGGAGATAAGGCTGTCAATCTTCTAAAGGTCACTCCCCTGTCACCATTTTTCTCTTGGTGTCAGGAAAACTTGTCAGAAGTGATTCATACAGATAGCAGAGGAACGAAGCAGCAGATACAAAATGACACTCAGTGCACTTAATTGAGACAAGTACACACTATAGAGGAATATGCTTTGTTGATGTTTCATGTCTGAGGTTTATAACCACTTTATGTCAGATTATCAGCAGCATAAATTGTCAGACCTATTTCAGGGCAAGTCTTATTGCCTGCAACTTTCATCATTGTTCACAAGGACTTTGACATGCAGAGAGCAAGATTTTCCAGCAAGCTTTAAACAAGCTTCAAGCAGGTTCACAAAAGCCTTAATCAGGCCTTAGGTGGTTTGAATCTTGGACAGTTCAGCAGGGACCAGCCGAGAATTTAACAATCTATGGGCAGGCTGATTGTATCCAATTTGATTGTTGTACAACTTGGGTACAATCAACATGTCGGATTTTTACATGCAATTATTGCCAGTGGCTATAGTCTCTAGCAATAATCACTGTGTTCTCCCAACAGGGATGGCTCTCTGCGCACCCCCCCCCCCCACTGGGAGAACATGATAGCTCTATGGGAGGGATTTCCCCATCAACAATTTTTTTTCCTGCAATCCATGGTTGCAGGGAATAAAATTGCAATGTCTATGGCCTGCATTAAAAAGAAAAAACTTTAGCTCTAGCCTGGGGATGTTAAACATAGACATTAATAGGAGTGATGATGTCACCTTAAACAAGCTAGCAGGCTTCAGTAGGCTTTCAACAAGCTTCAAGTAAAGCTGAAGCTTACTAAAGCCTTCTAGCATGTTTACGGTGGCATTCCGCATTCTTTTGAAGATCAGTGTTTTCCTTGCTTCAGTCAAACTGTTTGAAGCCTAGCAAATCTTTGCAAATACAGTACTTTGAGCTGCACTGTGTTCTTACACAAGCTGGGGTCCGCGTAAACAAAGCCCAAGTAGTATTAAATAGCCAAGCCTGCTATGTCTCTGTATACAATATGTGTGTGCAAATTCTACTTTTTTTTTTGCTTTCCCATAGTGTTACTGACACATGGGACCTGTAATTTAGCAGTAATTTTATTCTATCATTTTCTGATTAAGTCAAGTAACAAAAGCTGTCATCTTACACCAGAGATTTCCATAAATATTTATGACCCCTGACTTGTTAGAAATCCTTCTTGACAGATGTTTCATTTGTTGATGGATTATTATTTATACCTGATAACAGCACCTGTTTCTGCATCAGGGTGTGATTTTTGTGCTTGGTGTCAAAAGATGAAATGTTTTTGTCTCTAGTTATTGCTCCTATGAAACTTGCAGAATTTTCCTTGTACATCTAAACACATACCTCTCCGGGATATTTTGCTTCCACTAGAAGGTTTTGGTTTATAAAAGATGTCTTCTGAAACAGGCAATTGTCACCAGCAGTGCTGTCATACTGAAATAGTTATTTTGACTTGTCAGTATGTATCTAAGTACTGTAACAATGTGTGTATTACTGCTTCAATCAAAATTTCTTTGGTGTTGAAGAGTAAAATAGAACATTAAAGCATAGCTGTGTATAAGCCTTGAATTTTAAACTTTCCAAGTGATGTTTTTATAGTAAATTGATTCTTTTCATGCCTATAGTAGGAATGAATGTAAAGGAAATAATATACTGTATATGAGGGTGGTATATTTCTTATATCACCCGTTTGCTGGATATTCCTAGGAGAATTTGGCCCTAGGTCCCCTTTGTTGCCCTAAAATAAATCTGTACCCGTACTGCTACAATTGCTGACTTTATGCTGAAAATTCTGCAGGTCATGCAGATCCATTGGTTTCAATACTTTAAGCACCAATCAAAAAGAAGTATGCAGTTTGGGAATTCTAAATCTACTCTGACCTATTTGTTTGTATATTCCAAGTCAGTGCCCCAGAAAACTAAGTAATGTCAGGCAACTATTGTTAGCAGAACAAGGTTAGTAATGACAGCTTTCAGCTTTTTAGTTTCCTTTAAGTTTACATATGCAATTGTGTGTGTGTGTATAATATAAACATACAGTATATATATATATATATTGTACATAATTCAGTATATCACCCATTGTCAATGCACCTCATTAGAAGATATGGTTATGTTTTATGTTAGGCAGAGTTGTGGTGCATTGACAGCTTACTCAATATGAATGGTTTGCATTAACACAGCACATGATATGGAATGACAAAACAAACTCGAATGTGTGTTTGTGCAGCAAGGTACTGCACAACAATGGTAAGGTGTAAATAAGCCAAGTGTTTCATTTTATATGTAGATCTGCATATTCTCATTCTTTTGTTTACCTGTTTGTCAAACAAGTCAATAAACACCCTTGATAACAGGTATTGATGACATCCCTACCTAAGGCACCTACTGACTGTGTTGCTGCCAAACAGTCTGAGCAGAATGAGAGATGTGAACTGACACAGAGAAACTGTGAAGCATGATCACTGTGCATGAGCAGCACTCTAAAAAAACAAATCATTGTCTATATATATGATGGGCAGAGATTTAGCTGATCCTCAGCCTACAGATATCCATCATGAATGTCAGCCTCAGTGTACTTTCCTGTGCTTAGATAAAATGTATGTAATCCACTTCAAAAGATACCACCCTAGCAATCCAGACATACACTATATAGTCAAAAGTATTGGGACGCCTGCCTTTACACACACATGAACTTTATTGGCATTCCAGTCTTAGTCCGTAGGGTTCAATATTGAGTTGGCCCAGCCTTTGCAGCTATAACAGTTTCAACTCTTCTGGGAAGGCTGTCCACAAGGTTTAGGAGTGTGTCTATGGGAATGTTTGGCCACTCATTTGTGACCACGCATTTGTGAGGTCAGGCTCTGATGTCGGGCGTGAAGGCCTGGCTTGCAGTCTCCACTCTAATTCATCCCACAGGTGTTCTATCGGGTTGAGGTCAGGACTCTGTGCAGGCCAATCAAGTTTCTCCACTCCAAACCTGCTCATCCATGGCTTTATGGACATTGCTTTGTGCACTGGTGAGCAGTCATATTGGAATAGGAAGGAGCCATCTTCAAACTGTTCCCACAAAGTTGGGAGCATGAAATTGTCTAAATGTATCTGTATGCTGATGCCTTAAGAGTCCCCTTAACTGGAACTAAGGGACCAAGCCCAACCCCTGAAGAACAACCCCATACCATAATCCCCCTCCACCAAACTTTACACTTGGCACAATGCAGTCAGGCAAGTACCCTTCTCTTGGGAATCGCCAGACCCAGACACGTCCATTGGATTGCCAGACAGAGAAGCGTGATTCATCACTCCAAAGAACACATCTCCACTGCTCTAGTGTCCAGTGGCATTGTGCTTTATACCACTGCATCTGATGCTTTACATTGCACTTGGTGATGTAAGGCTTGGATGCAGTTGCTGTTGTTGTGCTAATCTGAAGGCCACATGAAGTTTGGAGGTCTTTAGCTATTGATTCTGCAGACAATTGGTGACTTCTGCATGCTGTGCGCTTCAGCATGCACTGGCCCCACTATGTAATTTTATGTGGCCTACCACTTGGCTGAATTGCTGTTGACTGTGGTATATTTAGTAGCACGGAAATTTCACGGATGGACTTTTTGCACAGGTAGCAACCTATCAAGGTACCACACTTGAATTCACTGAGTTCCAGAGAGCGACCCATTCTTTCAAAAATGTCTGTAGGAGTAGTCTGCATAGCTAGGTGCTTGATTGTATACACATGTGGCCATTAAGTGATTGGAACACCTTAGTCCAATGATTTAGAGGGGTGTTCCAATACTTTTTGCAATATAGTGTATGTTTGGTATCCACTTTAGGCAACTGTACCAAGAGAGAAACCTCCCTTATCCTGAAAAAGGTGTAGGTAATGGAAAGGTCATAGGCAGCTTGCTGCCCACTGCCCTAGTGAATAGGTTCTTTAAATTCCAGCCTGCTTGACTGATAATCTGTCTTGGAATCTTTTTTTAAAAAATGGGTATTTTTTTATTTTTAAAGGCAAACCGAGATTGGAATTAATTCAATGTTTTGTTATTGGCTCCACACAAATATAAATGTGGCTGTTCCCTTGTTCATATAGTATTACAGACTATAGCTGCAAGTTAACATTTATAAAACAGTCATTAGTAAAAGACTATCATCAAGGCTTGGTTTTCCTTGTTGTGGCCTGTAGGCATACTACTTTTGGTGCCAAAACAACAATCGTTTGCTAGGCTCACCCGTTCTGCACAAAAAAGTCTTCTTTCGATTATTATATCATGACTGTGTAAAAATCCTTGAATGAGATAACTATTTGTAGCCATCCCCTTACCCCATTGATGCTCAGCCTCTGGGCCTTCAGCTGTTGTGGGACTACAATTCCCATCATGCCTCTGCTTTTAGGAGTCATGCTTGTACCTGTCAGCTTTGCAATGCCTTATGTGACTTGTAGTTCCCGTAATAGCAGGAGGGACACAGGTTGAGCACCCATGCCTCACCCCCTTACCTCTGCCACCTGTAGGCACTAGCCAACTATGCCTAATGATAAATCTAGTTTTGATCATTATTTTTCTGGGGTGTAGTAGCCCATTAAAGTTAGAGTCAGATCTGTTTCTGTATAAATCTGTCCTCACATTTTTATTTGGTACATCCCAACATGTAGCTTTCTAAATTTCATTTTATAGTGTACTCATTTTATGACCTATAGTGCTGCTTTATTCAGTAAAAATTTGCAGTGAGTTACAGCATTCTTACTTACAGTTTACTTAAACTCCACACCTTAATCCCCAATCACCCTTCTCATTTATGGTATTCACATCTTGCACTATAGAGCAGTGTTTCTGAACCTTTTTCCAGTCAAGGCACCCTTTAAAATTATACACAATCTTGGGGCACCCCATTCTACAATGTAAAAAACTAAATTCATAGTTAAACACAGCACCATCCATTTTTCTAAAGCAAATACACCTTTGCACACTGGCACTGACTTGTATTTCAATGTTTCTCTTCTCCCTCAGTTGCTCTTCCGTACTCATACTTATGTGACTCCAGTATTGAAGGAGAGGGGTAGGGGAGGAGCAAACAAGGATGCTGTCCAAGTACCTGACATTCCCCTTATCCACAGATGGTTGTTCGCACACCGGTGGCTAGAAGATTGTAATGGTGCACAATGAAACCCTGTTGTATTCTGTAAATAAAAGGCAGGCTTGATCCACCCACTGGGCAATTTTTAAACAAGAAACATGAAGGCACCCTGGTTGAAAAAGGTTGCTATAGAGTATAGGATTCCAGACACATACCAACCACAGCCACAGATATAATGGTGCTTTCCAAATACACATTAGGGATGACCCATTATATTCTATGAAGCATATCTATAAAGCAGTCAATGGACCTTTCCCCTGACATTCAACAGTAGTGATTCAAACACTTTAATTTAAAATCTGAAAGATTCACCTCCAGTGAATGATAGGTGAATGTAAGATTCACTGAATGATAGTATGATGTTATGTTTCTAGCACATAGGAGAACTGGAATTCATGATTTAAATACTGGCAGTCCTGAGCAACCCCTAGCACCATACAGTATATCCATTTAGCTCTATCTGAAATCTTGAAATTTCATATGAGGGGGTGGGTTATTTTTTTTTCAATCTTGAGCTACCTTTTACCATACTGCTAACATTTCCATGAGCCCTGCAGCTTTTTATTTACCGTCAGTTACAATAAAGTAGACATATTTTTCTTGGCCAATCAAAGAAGCGGTAAACATATTTTATATGGCAACACTTCAGAGAACTATGCAGATGCAGTAACGCCTGAAAGAACACACTTTATATTTTGTGACTGCATCATTTGAGTTGAAGTATTTTGCCCAAGGTCTTGAAAAGAGCTGACATGACTTCAATCAAAGATCAGCTCCTTTGGTTGCCTGTGTTGTTCCACCAGCCCAAAGCAGCTGCACAGTCCTGCCGTCTTTATCTGAAAATGCCAGCTTTCTTGTTCAATTAGTGCTAGTTAACCTCTTAAAACCTGTTCTCTTTATTAATTAATGCACAGCTCCCTAGCTTTTATGTTGATTCATCTATAGTAAGATGTATACAACTCCCCTTGCATTATTTTAATGTGAGCCCTTTGTTGAAAGCAGAAGAGCTATGATTCGTGATATGTGTGAACGTGCTCATTAACATAAGCAGAGGGCTGTTTTGTGTGGGTTTTAGGTTGTATAAAAGGCGCATATGACTAAAAGCTATTAATGGTTATGTGACTTTTAAGCACAATGCAAAATAGTCTGAGCGCACAGATAATTAAATGTGTGGCATGCTGTATGTTGATTACATAAATAAGGACATCTATTTATCCGTAACTCATTTTGCTTAGTTAATTTGAATGGTGATGATTTAAGATAGGTTGGCTGAATCCTGTCAATTGTTTGCTATTTGTCTAACATTTCCCATAGTTTTCCTTGCATGGTAGCCACTTGGCTGGTAATTAAAGGAACCCATAAGCCAGGCGTGTCCAAACTTTTTTCAAAGAGGGCCAGATTGGATGAAGTGAACATGGTGGAGGGCCGAACATTTTTCCAAACATTCTTTGAACCATTACAATTAAATGCAAATAAATTATTTTATGCCAAGTTAATTGCAAACGACATACTTTTCATTTCATAACATTAAGATCAACTGACAGCTGAGTTTTCACAATGTATTGAAAATAAATTTAAAAAAAACTTACCTGCACTAATGTGAAGGGTGAAAAAGGTAGCTGGAGCTGAAGTCTCTGCTCGGCAGCCGGGAGGGGAAGAGAAACACACTTCACGCTGGAAGCCCGGCCCTGACGACACCGCCCTCTGTCGCTCACAGCGCGGTGCAGTCACGCATGCGCACTGCGCTCAAGCACAAGACTGTCTGCCACAGAAGGGAGGGCCGTGCGACAGCCGCATTTACACAGACCAGGGAGAATGCGCCGCAGTCAGGCATGGGCACTGCCCTCTGCTCTCAAGCAGAAGACTGTCTGCCATAGAAGGGAGGGCCGTGGGAGGGCCACATTACACAGAGCAGGGAGGACTGTTGGAGGGCCGTATTAAACCGACCCCCGGGCCGTAAATGGCCCGCGGGCCGGACTTTGGACATGCCTGCCATAAGCACTTTCCAAATGCTTGGTTTGCTTACATACTGTCAACAACAACAAGAACATAATTTTAGGATTCTACCTCACCTTTTCTATATGTATCTGCTGCATTGTTTGTACACAGGGGCGGACTGACAACTCATGGGGCCCCGGGCAATAGGGGATCATGGGGCCCCTGTGTCTTTGCCCAAACTCAAACTAGCCTATGAAAAAGGTACCAGGGGCATCTCGTGGGGCCCCCTACTGACCCCGGGCCCTGGGGCAGTGCCCGAGTTTCCAAATGGTCAGTCCGCCCCTGTTTGTAGACTAGATTTATAAAAAAGGAGCTGATATGCACACAAGCTTTAGTGCTTTTTAGCTGGTGATAAACTAGAAAACAGTATTACATAGATAGTTTCATTCAATTTTAGAGCAGTTATATAACTTTTGTACAAATAGCTGCAACAAAGTGCTTAAGGGACTGGTGCCTCTGTCTGGATCTCTATGATCCAGAGACAAACTGGTCGCTGCCTATAAGAAGCTGTCAAAAATACAGAACAGCAAATTGTCAAGTTGGGTGAAAAACTGAATTTATGAGGTCTTGATCCCTTAGAAATGAAAAAAAATCATATTATGTACACATAGTAATAGTAAAAGCTGTTGTTATTTAAAGAATGTATATATTATTGACATTAGGCTACACTTAACAAAGTATGTATAAAACATTACATAAGTCCTTGTTGCTGAAATAGACTCACACCCTACTGTCCCTACCACACCTACACACAAGATGGGTAGTATGTAATAGTATGGTAGTATGTAGTGTGCGGCAGCAGTTAACCCTTTGAGGACCAAGGGACGTATTTGTCCCATGTTTGTAATTGCATGTATCATCTGATTAAGAACTTAAACTCTTCTTTTTTTTTTTTTGGTTTGAGTCAAAATATTAGTTCTTATCAACAAACAACAAATGGATCTAGCTTTTTGCCAATTATTTGCAGCAACTGAAGAGTACGAACTTTAAAAACAAAAAAATTGATTCTTTTGGTGTTCCAAAACCTTACGGTCCTCAAAGGGTTAACTGCATTTAATAAAATGATGGACCATTTAAAGGAAAGTTGGCAGAAGAAACATTTTGAGGCTGACACTCCTGACTTGTTTTTTGCAAAATGCTAGTTGCCATACAAGCCCTCTTGCTTCAATACATTAGGATGGTACCAGAACAAGTATGCAGGTAACGGTTTCTGACTTTTCTCTTTCAGTATGTATACTTTTTCTGAATCAATAACTGAAAAAGTATTGAAATTAGTGAGTTGGAATAGCAGATAAACAGTAATCAGTCATCGATAATAGCCTGTTTATTTCTCATAATTCCTCTCATATTTTCATCACAGGTATACATTAACAGTGCAAAAAACTTAGCATTTTGTTATTGGCTCCAGAGACATGTATCTTGCTTAGTTTTTAGTACATACAGACTGCACATCTTTTAATATAACAATTTACAAGGATTACTGTCTGCCTTGTTCCAAAAACTCTTGTTGCTAAATTAAAAGTATGATACAATAGGCATCTTAGGTATATGCCCAGCTTTGGCTGTAACCCAAATTATGCACAAAGCAGGATTGAAAACTGTCTTTCATTGTCACTACAGTGGGACATTTCCCATATGTTTAAATATGCTATTGAAAAACATTTTCTATTTAAGTGCACACATCACTTAACATTTGAATATTGAGAAAAAAACTAAGCTGCCTACAGCTCAGTCTTTTCAGTGTTTGAACCTCTGGAGTTATTCAATCTCAAGTGAATAAATGGTGATCAAGTTAGAGTCATCTTGAAGTAAATCAAGAGTGACAATTAGCTTCCATGTGCTCTCAGGCATGAATGTGACCACATCCTCCCTTCAGACCCAGATATAATTGTTCATTAATTTTAACAGTGCAATGATGAATGATAGGATCATCCAAATAGAGGTGCAGTGCGGATCCCTAGCAGCTACAAGTCATCTTACAAAGTAGTAGATAAGAGCTTAATAAATGGACAGTACTGGGTAACCATAATATATAGCTGCATATATTCATATTTTAGGAGCTTAATAAATGTAAATATATTTAAGGAAAAATATTTATAGAGAAAAAGTAATTTTACTTTAATATAATTCCAGCAGTTAGGCCTGGCTAGAAATGTCTGCACAATGAAAAAGACTGGTTTCTACTGGTTTGGAAAAGTGTACAATTTACTTATTTTGTGTTTCCACTGTATAGATATGTACAGGACTTTTTTTTCAGAGCATAGGTACAGGAACTCCCCCCTCTAACTCACCCCTTGTCTCTATCCCCTATGCGCCTCTGGGCACCATCCCTTGGTTTCACCCCTACTTCCCAGTACCACCCCTTTTAGACCCCCCACAACAATGGACCCCCACAACAAAATAACACCCTAGCAACATTAGACCCCCTGCAGCAACAACAAATCTCCCAGAAGCCAGCATTAATAGACTCTCCAGCAACCAGCAACAGAAGACCTCTGCCTCAACAGTAGATCCCTTTCAGCAACATAAGACCCCCAGCAACAATATATCCGGCCCACCAGCATCAGTAGACCCCCATGCAAAAAAAAGGACCCCCTCCAGTGACAATAGATCCCCCAGCATCAATAGACATTCCAGCACACCAGAGCACCCCTGCCCATTACATACACTCAGTGCTGGAGGTGCCAGGACTGTGTTTCCCTGCATTCCCGCTGAGCTGCTGTTTGGATGTAAACTGCCTCCACCCTCATAAATCTTTAACTTGAGGATGCTCCAAAGGTTCTCAATAGGATTGAGGTCAGGGGACAATGGAGGCCACACTGTGACTTTCTCTCCTTTTATCCCCCTAGTAGCCATTGATGCAGAGGTATTCTTTGCAGCATTAGATGGTGCATTGTCATGCATGAAGATGATTTTATTACGGAAAGCATAGTTCTTCCTTCTGTACCAGGGAAGAAAGTGGTCAGTCATAAACTCCACATACTTTGCAGAGGTCATCTTTACACCTTCAGGGACCCTAAAGGGGCCGACCAGCTCTGTTCCCATGATTCCGGCCCAAAACATGACTCCACCACCGCCTTGCTGACGTCACAGCCTTGTTGGAACAGGGTGGCCGTCCACCAACCATCCACTACTCCATCCATCTGAACCATCCAGGGTTGCACGGCACTCATCAGTGAACAGGACTGTTTGAAAATTACTCTTCATGTATTTTTTTGCCCAATGCAGCCGTTTCTGCTTGTGAGCATTGGTTAGTGGTGGCCGAATAGAAGGTTTATGCACAGTTGCAAGACTCTGGAGGACTCTACACCTTGATGTCTGTAGGACTCCAGAGGCACCAGCAGCTTCAAATATCTGTTTGCTGCTATGTAATGGTATTTTAGCAGCTGCTCTCTTAATCCGATGCATGGATCTGGCAGAAATCTTCCTCAATGTGCCTTTATCAGCACAAACCCGTCTGTGCTCTGAATCAGCCACAAATCTCTTAATAGTGTGATGATCACGCTTACGTTTTCGTGAAATATCTAATGTTTTCATATCTCGTTAAAGGCATTGAACTATTTCACTCTTTTTGGCAGCAGAGAGATCCTTTTTCTTCCCCATATTGCTTGAAAATGGTGCTCTGCTTAATAATGTGGAACACCCTCCTTTAGTAGTTTTTCCTTAATTTGGGCTCACCTGCCAATCTAATTATCACAGGTGTCCGAGATTGTTTTCAGTGATCAAAAGAGCCCTGACACACAATGCCATCCATGAGTTAAACTGAAAAACAAAATATTTAATCTTTGTGACACTAAAATAGAATTTGCATAATAATTTGGAACAGGGTGTATATATAGTAACTGTATCACTACCATATCTGGCTGCTTTGTGTACAAATTAGAAGTAATTGGCAAATAGCTGTCGTTTGCAGTAAGGTTAAAGGCGCCTCCCAGGTATGTTAATTAAAAAAAATCTTGCATTGTTAATGTTGACCTTAAAGCATTTTTAAAACTGCTGCTCCCTAAAATGTAAAGTTTTTTTTTTTTTGGTACATGTACATGTGTCTTCCATTGACTTAATAATGGTTTGGATTTGGCATCTGAACTTTAGTCTTTAGTTTTCTACAAATCCTCCTTAAACCAAACTAAGGTATGTCCATTTCATCCATACCAGTCATTTTATGTTTATCAAAAAAGAAATAAACATCAACAGTGGATAAACAGAAACATCAATGTAATTTTCACAAACAAGCAAGGAAAGCAATCTTGAGCTTTTCCATTAATATCTTGAAAACATTTCTGAACCATCAGATAAAACTGAGACATCTTCATGGTTTTCTTCTCAGTGACCTCTAACCGTGTCATTGAAAGGGGCCTTTTGACACCTTTTAAGGTGTTGATGCCAAGGAAATATTTATTTATTTTAACTAGGGAGTACGGCGGTGTTGATAAAAAAAAAAACTCTTTTTCAAAAAAGCAGTCCCATAAACTATTAATACCCTGATCAGAACTGCTATTCATTTGCTACATTAAAATAATTATGATTTATACTGGAGAAGCCATTGCCTTTATACATGTTCTAGAACACTTCAATAAATACAGTGGCAAAGTAGTATACTACTACGGAAAGATCGAGCTACAAACTGAAATTAAATATTGATTCACCCACCATGAGAGCAAACTCATTCTGTCGTGTTTTGATTAAGAAATATCATCCGATGGAGAAGAGTTTTCTTGGGTAGATGGTCACTGGGGGAGGATTCACATGGCACAAAGTGAAAACACTGTTGCCAACTGTGACTGCAAGATACTTATCTCTGATAAGAATACAGCAATTTTAAACCCCATGTTGCCAGACATGGCATTCATAGATTGCTTTGTCTTTTTATACCAGTCCTGAAGAGAGCTAAAATTGAAATTTATGTTCCTATTCTTATTCCTTTTCTATTTATTTCACTGTAAAATAATAAACATACAATATTAAAACAATATAAACTAAGTGTTAAACATGCTGAGTAAACTTCTAAAAATCACCAAAGAATTCAGGTTCTCTGTTGAGACTTTGGGGCTCAATTAGAAACTTTGACTCTGTGAATACATGGCTAAGTCATCAACTAATAAGAAGTTAGATGCATTCTAATGGTAATCGTAAAGTTATCAGATCTGAAGCCTGGCTGTCATGCAAAACTGCTAATCTTAGGACATATCCACATCTGGTGAAGTTGTGTTTTGTTTAACAGTGTCTAGGTAATATTTTTTAAATGCAAATTGCTATTATTATTGTTATTAGTAGATAAGCAGATCATGTTAGCCATATGTTGAAACTTCAATAGCAAGGAAATATCCTCCAAGTGATCCCATCACCTTATAGAGTTAGGGCACTCACCAGACTCAAAAGAGCATAGGGCACTGAAAGGGATGATGTCCTGATGTTCAGACAAAACACGTTGGGTGGAGTTGAACACACTGACGTCACAGGCTGCTGCTTTCTGTAAATTTATGCTTTCTGTTTTGAACCTTCTGGGTTTAGTCGGCTTTCATTGTGTATGTTATGTGGATTAATAAAACTTTTTAAATACTACACTATGTCTCAGATATAATGTGTGGGATTGACTGCTTCATCTGCATGTGAAAATGGTCTTATCCCAGTGTGGCTCAGCTTGTTGTGCAGGTTCTGAAACATGAGTGCAGTAGCAGACAACTAGCTACTAGTAGGGGAGAGTAAATCTCTTTCAGTGCCCTATGCTCTTTTGAGTCTGGTGAGTGTGCTACCTCTATCAGGTAATGGGATCACTTGGAGGATATTTGGGGTCGTTGTCTTGTTGGAACACCCATTTCAAGGGCATTTCCTCTTCAGCATAAGGCAGCATGACCTCTACAAGTATTCTGATGTATTCAACTGATCCATGATCCCTGGTATGCGATACATAGGCCCAACACCGTAGTATGAGAAACATCCCCATATCATGATGCTTGCGCAACCATGCTTCACTGTCTTCACAGTGTACTGTGGCTTGAATTCAGTGTTTGGGGGTCGTCTGACAAACTGTCTCTGGCCACTAGACCCAAAAAGAACAATCTTACTTTCATCAGTCCACAAAATGTTGCGCCATTTCTCTTTAGGCCAGTCAATGTGCTCTTTGGCAATTGTAACCTCTTCAGCACGTCTTTTTTTCAACAGTGGGACTTTGCAGGGGCTTCTTGCAGATAGCTTGGCTTCACATAGGCGTCTTCTAATTGTAACAGTACTCACAGGTAACTTTAGACCTTCTTTGATCTTCCTGGAGCTGATTGTTGGCTGAGTTCTTGCCATTTTGGCTATTCTTTTATCCATTTGAATGGTAGTTTTTCGCTTTCTTCCACGTCTTTCAGGTTTTTGTTGCCATTTTAAACCATTTGCGATCATTTTAGCTGAGCATCCTATCATTTTCTGCACTTCTTTATATGCTTTCCCCTCTCCAATCAACTTTTTAATCAAGGTACGCTGTCCTTATGAACAATGTCTGGAACGACCCATTTTCCTCAGAATTTCAGAGAGAAATGCACTGTAACCAGCATGTACAACATTTGCTGCCTTCCTTCCTTAAATAAGGGCAATAATTGCCACCTGTTTTTCAAAGAATGAATGACCTCACTAATAGAACTCCACACTGCTATTATTTTGAACATGCCCCTTTCAATTAGTGATTCAATTACACAGAATCAGCAGCATGCATGTCATGACTGTTGGGTCTGTTGGATTTCTATTACTCTACTACACCTGCTAGTAAATTATTTGCCATGTAGAAATATCAATTCTACCAAAAACAGTGATTGATCAGGTTAGTGATGTCTGACTGCTATTATTTTGAACACAACTGTATATGTTTTACATAATTATGTATGAATTTGATATATTTTATGTATTAATAAGTTATGAACTTTGTGCACAATACTGAGGGTTCATAAAATGTATGCAAATATATTGAAGCATTTTTGATCAGTGGTTCATATTCCACTCAGGGCAGATTAGTAAGAGGCACTGCAATTACACCTATACTTATTTTTGGATTGACATTTATCAATTGCTATTAGTTAGCATCTTTTAATATTATTATTATTGACATTTTTTCCTTTTTACATCATGTTTTAAATTAACCTGACTTTAAATTGTCTAAAACAGAAAAAATAGCATTTGCTTAAGGTAGAATTATTTTAATATACATATTACCCACAATCATTTTCAATTTTATATATAAAAAATTTTTTTTTTAATAAATTATTGCATGAATATGTATGATACAGTATTGCAGTGCACATGTTTGATGTAATTGTACTACACAGCAATTAAAATATTTCAGATCACCTTAAAAAGGTACATACTTGGATAAGAAGTAAATTAAAATCTACATGTAACATAAATGTAAATTGATATAAAAATATTTGATGTGGCACTGCAATTCATCATTGTTAATCACAGCTAATATTTACTCTATATTAATGCAAAGCCTGTAGAAGTGCTTTTGGTCTGGGTGAATGTATTTTGTCATGTTCTGTCTGCATAGACATTATTTTGTGCTGCAGTCACACAGCTATATGCAAGTGTTAGATTTGCAGCTAGTGACATGTGGATTGCTGCTGATTCATTCACTATTTAATTTTCAAACGCTTCCTTTTTTATCCCTTGTACCAGTAGTGCTGCTAATAGATGTTGCTTGTGTTTACGGCTTTAATGGGGACTGTTCCCCAAGGTGTGCTATTAAAATAGGGATTGTTGTACAGAAGTCTGCTCTTGTGTGAATTAGATGTGCTCACTTGGGAATGAACTATGAGATCAGTTACTCCCTTTGAAAAATCACTGAGGATAGCACATCTGATATTCAGTTTGCATATTACACAAACAACTCTATCCGCTAATTAATACAGTACAACATGATTCCCTGCAGGGATACAGTAGTTGTCTTCATGAAGAGAAGGGAAGAGCCAGACCTGCTGTAATCAGAAATCCAAGGAGCTGTTCATTTGTATGAATAATTTTGAATAATGAATCTACAAAACTATCCTCTGAAATGCAGTTTACCTTTTTCTGTTTCAATAAGTTTTTATTGAGGAAATTTCCATCAATCGTACATGTAAACACAAAAAAATTATTCTGAAGCACAAAGCTTTGTGCAACATATAAAAAAAATTCAACTTTACGGCAGATGTGATAAAGTGTAACCATACATCGAGGACTACCATACATGTAGGACTTCCAGCTACAGTGGCTCATTTCCCTTCATTCTGACCATTGTATGGTCTTGCAAATTGTATGTTTGTGGCTGGGGCTTAATGTGCCCTAAAGGGGAATTCTAGACTCTTTGCTCACTAAAGCCCAACAAAGCAGGTGGAGGCATGCGGTCATGGGAAATCTGCATTAGGGCGAGCACATGTATCTCATCCGCTACACAGCATCGATACACTTGACTAACTGTGCACAGTCTTCCTTCTATGATGCAGCACTTGTGAGGGGATATTGTGGAGCCTGTCCAGCACAGCTTTGATGTCACCTCACTCCCAGTGACATGCTATTGAAGATCCTCTTCCTTGTGACATACAGCTAGATACAAAGGGGCTCCGCGATGTAGGTCTGGTCCTGGGTATGGGGCACCGGCCTCTAGGGAAAGAGATGCACTCAGAAACCTCTAGTGCACTGTCATCCTTGCCTAGTCTCACTGTACACATGCTGGCTGTCAGCTTAAACACTAGACACACTACCAGTTACTCATGGTAATGGCAATCAGACCTTTCACTTGTGACATTCTCCACTTGTAGACCTTTGGTAGCACACATCTCCTGATGAAAGCCCTGTTCTTTTGATACACCAACCTCACATGCACCCCTTTGTAGGAATTTCAGACCAGGCATCTAGCAACTTTGAGAAACTTTTACTGAAGCTTCTTGCTTCAACTAAGTGAAAATTTGAGAGAGGCAGTGCTAAACAGTAGTCCTCCCACCAACTCTTAATGACACTCAATTTTTTATAGATTTCCAAAGGCCAAGAAGGAAGCCACTCAATATTAATCACAAAGCCTTGCTTGTGGTTAGAGGCTGGGTACCAAGGACCAGCCCTGTACTGTGTCTGATGAACATATAATAGTAGCCCAGCTGCTCAAAGGGTGCATCCCAAATCACATTGACCACCCCCCATTTGGACCCTCTGCCAAATGGATACCACCACTCCCATCCTGAGTTGCTCGCTCCTCTTTCCTTTTCTCATCATCTTCACATTACTCTTTCAACAGGGCTATAGCTCTCACAGTTTACGTGCAGTCTCTCAGGAGACACAAAGGCAGGCTAATGGTGTTTTAATAATTTTACTGGTTTTTGAAAGTAGCATTAACAATTCAAAATACTGGTGGTAACATTTACCAAATAATGGCAAGTATATTACAATCAATGCCTAACAGCAATCCTGTCTACTCACAGTATTAACATTAGAAGGTGTTGTAGTGCTTAGATTACCTAAGTAGGAAAAAATAAACTTTAAAATGTGGGACTTTAAATATGCCTATGAGAACCAAAATAACACATTTTTATATATAAAACATCATCTTTGTTACAAACCTTGTTTGCTTAAAAGAAACAAGCTAACAAATCAACTATTTGTAAAAGCAATACATGTAGGGCAACACTTTCGAAATCACAGTAGTATGGAGTAATTCCATTGATGTCCCAGATTCTTGTAAGTTGGTCTAAGCGTTTTGCAGGAAAACCCGCTTCTTCAGTGTAGTATTATACATAATTTATGATTCAATGAAGTAAATTACAAACCAAGCACAAAGGAGATATAAGTAAAATAATAAACCAATATACAAAACCTTGTTGATAATAATAAGACAATAGATAATACTATCCCCAGAGGAAGAAAAACGGAGCAGGAGGAGAAAAAAAAACCCACCTTACCTCTGTCAGAAAGGAGTGTGCCTTAGAATGTGCCCACCAGCCCGTGGGACATACCCAGGTCCAAAAAAGTCCCCAAAATACTATATCTAATAGATAAATGAAAAAATCATACAGCTATTATGAAAATAAAAAAATACCCCCTATGGAAGGTTAGATAGGTGGAACTGGAGGCTATGTATTTTAACTGGCCCAGGATGTATGTGTATCTGGCCATGTTTCTAGATATATATTTTCTTTTCTTTTTTTCTTTCCTTTTTTCTATAAGGTTATATCTTATATGTTTGGACATACTCCCAGCCCTGAAGTCCTCACAGTCTGCCTGCCATCTTTTACGCCCCTTTTAGCACATGGCACCTATTTGTTGTTTTATTTTTTTGCTAAATAAACTAAATAAGACTGACATTTTTGAAAAAAAAAAGTTTTTTCTTAGTTTCTGTTATAAAATTTTGTAAATAAATATTTTTCTCCTTCACTGATGTGCACTAATGATGCTGCAGTGATCAGCACTGATAAGCTTCACTGATGGGCACTGATAGGTGACATTGATGAGGAGGCACTGATAGGTAGCACTGATGGGCATTAACAGGCATCACTGATGGGCATTCAAAGGCAGCACTGATAGGCGGCACTGGTGGGCACTGATAGGTGGCACTAGTTGGAACTGTTAGGCTGCACTGATTGGAACTGTTAAGTGGAACTGATAGGCACTGATAGGCGGCACTGATGGGCACTGATAGGTGGTACTGACGGACACTGATAGGTGGCACTGACTGGCACTGATAGATGGCACTGAAAG
This sequence comes from Staurois parvus, assembly GCF_062004578.1. NCBI lineage: Eukaryota > Metazoa > Chordata > Amphibia > Anura > Ranidae > Staurois > Staurois parvus. The sequence goes on along the minus strand of NW_028317994.1, from coordinate 3,243,159 downwards.
GCAAATATGATGGGCACTGATATGTGGCATTGATGTGCACTGGTAGGCACTGGTAGGCATCGATATGTGGCATTGATTTGCATTGATGGGCACTGACAGGTGGCATTGATGAGCACTGACAGCTGGCACTGATGGGGCTACACTGATCATCAGGGCAATGATCATCAGTGCCCTGATGATCAGTGTACATGTCCCCTCTGAGGAATGCCGCTTACCGGCTCTCCTCAGTGTCAGCGTGATGAGTGGACTGCCGATAACCGGCATTTCCTGTTTACATGCGATCAGCTGTGATTGGACACAGCTGATCACATGACTGAGCCGACATCATCAGCTCTTTACAGTGAATGGTGATCCGCTGTGTTCCAGGGACACAGTGCACCACCGAGTGCCGCGCACCCCAGGGTGCGCATGCGCAGTTAGAGTAGGGGGACGTCATATGACGTCTTCCTACAATGAGAGCACCGCCGCCCGCCCATCATTTCTTTATATGGTGGGCAGCAGACGGTTAAAAATATTTGATCTAATGTCAGTTTAGTTAACAATATTTAATGCCTTACTGATTCAAACCAGAAACTTAGAGCGAGACTAAACCTTCTGTCCTTTACAGCCAAGGAAGCTGCCATCTTAGTCTTTGATCTACAGTTGCCATTGTGCTGCACATGAGATCATTTATGACATTAGCCATTTAATGGTTTGACAGTTTCAAAGAAGAATCTGTAATGGTTATCATTCTTTGCATGCTTTAAATATACCTGTTTTGGAAAACCAATAAATCAATGAGTTTAGTTCCGCTTTAAGGTACAACATGTAAAATTGTCTCTTCTCTATGTTTGAATAGTAGAGCAAAGGGACATTAAAAAAATCTATATTTTCTAACACTGACATCAACCACCTTAATCTTTGTTATGAAAAGTGCTTCACTGATGACAAATAAATTCTTCTGTATTCAAAGCACAATATTTAGACAAACATGTATATAGAGTGGTCTAACCTTACTGCAACTTCAAGAGCAGAGCTATCCAGATTTATATCTATGGACAAAGAAAATGTGTCATCATTCAAACTCCATCCCAAAGGGATGTAGCTTCAGACAGTTAAGGTTTCATTGAACCTTAAAGAGAATTATTGCTAAAAGGCAGAGGTATCTCTATTGGATGTAAATTAACTTCATCTTGAGATGATGGTGATCGCCCACTGTCTAATTGCAGGGGGTTTATTTCTAGTGAATGCAAGTATCCTTGCTAAGATACATTGCTGTATTTATGTGCAGTCGCAAGTTACACAGAAAGCAGTTTTTTTTTTTGCATGCCGGGAATAAAACACAGTCTATCACAGCATAACAATATCAGCAGCAGGCATAATTCTAGAAACAACAATTGTTGTTGCTGCACAAGGAAAGTTCAGTACACAGAAAACTCCAATACTTGCACAACTTTCCAAACTATGGAAAGATTTGCTTCGAATGAGTGAAATCAGGCACATCAAAGGTAACAAGCAGACTGTATTAATATCTACAGTTGCATCAGAAACAGTTCAATTTCTAAACAGATCTCAGAAACGTGCTCACTTGGAGTGCTGAAAAAGACCTTGTGCTTCCTCAGGCGCAGATAAAACTTCAGAAAAAATTTTAGACTGCAAGACTTTAGTAAACAGTTTTCTTACTATTCTGTTTCAAATGATGATATATGCAATGATATACTTTCTATACCCAGTTTGTATTTACTGTAAAACACTTGCTGAATTGGCTAAATCCACAGGCAGTTTAGCTCTTCAATAAGATACATAGGTTGAATCCAACATACTGTAGTTTTAATTCAGACAAGTGCAATAAAAAGGATGTTTTCCAGCATTTTAAGTGTAAGACAATGAGGATGATTTACTAAAACAGGATAGTGCAAATTCTTGTGCAGCTGTGCATTTAAACCAATCAGCTTCCAGGTTTTTGTCACAGCTTAAATCAACAAGCTGAAGTTAGAAGCTGATAGTCTACCATGCACAGTTAAATTAGATTTTTACTCTCCAGTTTTAGTAACTCAACCCCATAATCTTAGAAAGTAAAACTAAACTGAGCAATAGAATGAGAGTCAGGGAGCATCTTTCCCACAGCTGTGTTAACTAGATACAAAACAGGAGGGAGAGCAATGGACAATAGCAAGCATAATAAACCAGGCAAAGGACAACCTACTATGTCAGCACAATTCCAGCTGGGCCCCTGAAAAGGTATGATAGCTCAAACCCTCAAGTGTATACCCACAGAGCTTCAAGATCCACTTGTTTAATATTTATTATTTATTCAGAATCTAAGACAACATCCTCTAAATCATCATCAATCTGTTTCATAAGAGGGCCAGGCTCCACTGGTATTGGCAGTGGTAAACCAGGCACTTTTATGCAGCAAGACAGCAAACAAGAACAGTTTCAGTACAGGACAGCTTTGCACATCAAGTCAATTGCATAATATAATGTAAACAGATCAAACTGTGCAAATTCCCAAATGCCTCTAATATACAAAGCTGCAAATATTAAAGAGAACATCCTATCTTCACATAAACCTTGTTAAATAAAATATTGCACTCTGTATAACAGTTTTATAAGCTTCACATGTCAATACTTATTCACTATGAAGTCACACATACCTATGAAAAGTGATAAAATCAGTGAAAAACAAATAAATAGTGACATATAGTCCATACAAAAACACAGTAAAGTCTGTGTGGATCTAAAGCTCCACAGTCAATAGTGAAGCCATGTTCCAATACTGTAAATATAATATTGATGTCATGAATTCTATTTTCCCGATTATTTGCCAATGTGTGTACCACCACCGAGTGAATAAATGGAGGCTTACCAGAAGCAGAGATCCCTTAGTTATAGGGGGTCTCAACCAGCATTGCGATATAGGGTGTCATCCAATTCTTCATGCCATGCTCGGATCAAGAATCTCCCAAGCCTCACAAACCAAAATGTGAGCTACAATATGATGTGAAATAGTATCATGAAAGAAAAAACATGCCTCTCATAGTTTGACTATCCTTTATTTGTGCAAATATAAATCCTACTTACAAGCTTTAGGGTACTGAAAAGCATTACAAAAAATGCTTCCAAGATGGCTGACAGCATGATGGGGTCAGAGGGAGGCTCAGCTCGACACGTTTCATCATCAAAAGATGTCTTCCAGGGGCCTATTTGGCATCATATAGGAGTTCACATTTTGGTTTGTGAGGCTTGAGAGATTCTTGATCTGGGCATGGCATGGAGAATTGGATAACAAATAGATATTGGCAACTGACAAGGGCATACCTGCCATAAAAGCGGTATATAATGAATCCCATTTGACAATGTGACAATGTGTTCACCATGATATAAATGTCTACCTTTCCATGATCCATGTGATCTTAATAAAAATAATTGAATCCACTATAATGGTGAATTATTACTCCACATGGGATTCGTTATATACCACTTTTATGGCAGGTCTGCCCTTGTCAGCTGCCAATATCTATTTATAAGTCATTTGGTTTAAGAATCCACACGCTACTAGTGGTGAGTTGGGGAAATGCATATTAATGGGTGGATACACCCAGATTGTTTGCACTTTTTTTTTTGTACGAGAATTGGATAACACCCTATATTGCAATGCTGGTTGAGATCCCCTATAACTAAGGGGTCTCTGCTTCTGGTAAGCCTCCATTTATTCACTCGGTGGTGGTGCACACATTTGCGAATATTCGGGAAAATAGAATTCACAACATCAATATTATATTTACAGTATTGGAACACGGCTTCACTATTGGTTGTGGAGCTTTATATCCACACAGACTTTACTGTGTTTTTCTATGAACTATATGTTACTATTTATTTGTTTTTCACTGATTTGATCACTTTTCATAGGTATTTGTGACTTATTAGTGAATATATATTAACAAGTGGTGTTTGTAAAACTGTTATACAGAGTGCAATATTTTATTTAACAAGGTTTATGTGAAGATAGGATGTTCTTTTTAATATTTGCAGCTTTGTATATTAGAGGCATTTGGAATTTGCGCAGTTTGATCTGTTTACATTATGTTATGCAATTGACTTGATGTGCAAAGCTGTCCTGCATTGAAACTGTTCTTGTTTGCTACAGATATCAAAAGTGGGTAAGTGAGCGCAAACAGAACAAGTAAGCAGCTAACATACAGGGTAATCCTCAATACCTTGGAACATAAACTATAAATGGGGTATGCAGCGCTAGAGAACAGATAATAACAGATAATAAACACGGGACTGTTTATGATATGAAGTACCAATACAGCAGTTCATATAATAGTTCATATATTCCAGCCTGAAAAAATGGAAATGATCCAATGATGTTCCAGATCACAAACGATGCAATAAGAGAAATTAGTGAGGTTGTGCGCTTACCACAAGTACACACAATATGAGCATTGTATGTAATTAGCAGCAACCGGGCATCAAGGTCTGGTCAACCGTATCCTGGGCACCATCTGGCCATGTATGGACATCCGGGTCACAGGTACAACGATATCCAGGCCCCTTCTGGCTTTCAAATCCAAAACGCCACCTTGCATAAGCTCATTAAAAAACGAGCCGGGAGGCAAGAAAGCGCTAATAGTAAAGTACGTTTATTAAGAACATAAAATAAAAACCAAGCAGCCAGGACTCACATTGATAGAATATAAATCCAGGCCCACATCAATCAGCTCCCTGATGGTCAGTGGTACACTCAACATGCAGCGCATACAGATCAAAGTTCAATTGATAGAACCCTGGTGGTCAGTGGTATCACAAATACATAGCCATAGAGTATAATGAGTATTAACAGAAATATACTCATCCAGGTCAGGTGAGGTGGTACCCTGGTGGCTAGTGGATCTCTAGTATCAAAGGCGTCAACAGGGTGGATCCCCTAACATGTTTCGAGCTAAAGCTCGTTTTCAAAGGGGCTTTAAAAACGAGCTTTAGCTCGAAACATGTTAGGGGATCCACCCTGTTGACGCCTTTGATACTAGAGATCCACTAGCCACCAGGGTACCACCTCACCTGACCTGGATGAGTATATTTCTGTTAATACTCATTATACTCTATGGCTATGTATTTGTGATACCACTGACCACCAGGGTTCTATCAATTGAACTTTGATCTGTATGCGCTGCATGTTGAGTGTACCACTGACCATCAGGGAGCTGATTGATGTGGGCCTGGATTTATATTCTATCAATGTGAGTCCTGGCTGCTTGGTTTTTATTTTATGTTCTTAATAAACGTACTTTACTATTAGCGCTTTCTTGCCTCCCGGCTCGTTTTTTAATGAGCTTATGCAAGGTGGCGTTTTGGATTTGAAAGCCAGAAGGGGCCTGGATATCGTTGTACCTGTGACCCGGATGTCCATACATGGCCAGATGGTGCCCAGGATACGGTTGACCAGACCTTGATGCCCGGTTGCTGCTAATTACATACAATGCTCATATTGTGTGTACTTGTGGTAAGCGCACAACCTCACTAATTTCTCTTATTGCATCGTTTGTGATCTGGAACATCATTGGATCATTTCCATTTTTTCAGGCTGGAATATATGAACTATTATATGAACTGCTGTATTGGTACTTCATATCATAAACAGTCCCGTGTTTATTATCTGTTATTATCTGTTCTCTAGCGCTGCATACCCCATTTATAGTTTATGTTCTTGTTTGCTGCCTTTCTGAATAAAAGTGCTCATCTGAGCCATTAATTAAACTTATTTCAGTTCCTGACTGTCCTCTAATGAGTTTCCTGAAGCAAACATTGAACACTTTTACCTTTTTTTAGTGTTCTGTCATCATTCAGCCTTTCCACATAGCAGCAGGCTCCCTTAGCAGATAGGGAGAAAGTAATGAGCATCAGTCAGTTCACATATAAAAAGGCCTGTGGACTTATTAAAATTCTGGGATTTATATAACAAAACTTCTGTATTTTTTGTTTCAATAATTTTTATTGAAAGATTTTATTACAGAACAGAGAATGAAAATGCGGTTCATTGTCAAGTATAACAATACATCTTAGTGTGAAATAAATTCCCCACCATTTGGCTGGGGACATTATATACATAAATCGCGTTGACATAAGAGGTATGCTCGGTTTGGTGTGAACCGTATATGGGTGTGTATGTTATATAGAGTGGGTAAAGAACAGGGGTGGAAGGGTATGGTGGGGAGGAAGTAGGGAAAAGGGGGGGGCGGGTGATGAGAGCACGAGTCTAGGGTAAGGGGTCTTGGTATTTTACAGTTAATTTATCAGCATTTTACGGAACAGTTTGGGTTCTGTAGCCATCGAGACCATTGGAATTTGAACGTGTGTATGGAGGAATTGTTGAGGGCTGATCTTTCCATATCACATTGGAAGTTAAGATCTGTTATAAGTGAGGTGAGGGAGGGAGTTTTGGAAGAATGACATAATTTAGTAAGGTTGATCTTAGCTGCTGCTAATGTGTGGATAATAATGGTTCAAGAATCTCTAGGGAATTTGTCAATTCCAATGTGGAGGAGTGCAAGAGCAGAGTTTGGTGTTACTGGAGTTTCAGTTAATGTTGAGATCAATTGAAAGATGCTATTCCAGTAAGATCTGAGAGATTTACATGTCCATAATATATGGAGTGTTGAGCCTGTTTCTCTGCATTGTCTCCAGCAAGAGGATGAGTGTTGAGGGTAATACAAAGAGAGTTTAACAGGTGTTAAGTACCATTGATGTAAAATTTTCATATACGATTGTGTGAGGGTGTTTCCATGGTAGACCATGATTTTTCTTTAGTTGGTCAAGAAGAGTGGCATTGTAATATGATTTTAAGTGTGGGAGACCTGCTCCTCCTCTGGATGTTGGGTGTATTAGTAGATTTGTGGTACATCTGGGTTCTTTTTAATTCCAGAGGAATTTGGAAAGTATTGCTTGTAGTTTAGAGAAAAAGATATTGGTGATGGGAATGGGAAGTGTGCGGAATATGTAAAGGATTTTAGGTAGTATGTACATTTTCAGGGTTGCTACTCTTCCCAGTTTCAATAGTGTTGATGTGCGAAGATTGTTAAGTTCTCATGGGATGGTTTCGAGTAATAGTTTGTGGTTTGAGGAGTAAAGCTGATCTGTCGTAGTGGTGAGTTTGATTCCTAGGTAGGGGATGCTGTGTTGTTCCCAAGAGAAGGGAAATTGTTTGATTAGTACTTTGTGAGTTTTGGTAGGCATGTGGAGATTTAGGACAGAAGATTTGGGTTCATTGAGTTTGTAATATGATACTTCCGAATAACTTTGAAGATGCGAACAAATCGTTTCGAGCGATTTGTATGTGTTAGTTATCATTAGTATGATGTCATCTGCAAATAAGCTAATTTTATGTTCTGTTTTAAGGTGGGTGATTCCTGTAAATGTTGGGTCATCTCTTGAGTTTTAAATCTAAGGGTTCAATAAGTAAGGTAAAGATTATGGGGGGTAGGGGGCAATTTTGTCTAGTGCCGTTGGAAATGTGGAAGGGCTGTGAGAGTGTGCCATCTGTTAATACTCTGGCTGATGGGTTGGAGTAGAAGGAGAGGATTGCAGATAGCATCCAGTCTGTAATGCCAAATTTTTTAAGTGTTAATTGCATAAACTGCCATTGTATTCGGTCGAATGCTTTTTCTGCGTCCAAAGATAGTAATAAAGAGGGTTGTTTGGTGGTTTTTAATTTGTGGAGAAGGGATGTGCGTCTTCTGGTTGCGTCCGGTGCTTGGCAACCAGGGATAAATCCTACTTGGTCTAGATGAATTAACGTGGGGAGATGGGGAAGGAGTCTTTGGGCTATTATTTTGGCGTAAAGTTTTATGTCTGTGTTTATTAGTGAGATCGGTCTGTAGTTCTGGACAATTTGGGGGTCTCTGCCGGGTTTCGGAATAGATGTAATTATGGATTGCAACATTTCTTTGGGGAATTCACCTGTAGAAGCGGCATGGTTGAAGAGGTTGGTTAGGTGTGGTGTGAGGTCAGTGGCAAATGTTTTGTAAAATTTGTTAGTGAAACCATCGTTTCCTGGTGATTTATTAAGAGGTAAAGTTTTTATGTTTTTTTCTATTGCTGTAGAAGAGATTGGAGTGGAAATAGAAGCGAGTTGAGAAGTAAGTTGGGGGAGATTCGTAATGTTTTGGAATGTTTGTATGGATGTAGTTGTTGGTTGGGTTGTGTCTGGGTCATCTTTGATATTATATAATGTTTGGTAGTAGGTCGCGAAGGTGTTAGCTATGTCTTGTAGATTTGTGGGAGATGTATGTGTAGTTGGGTGTCGAATTGAAGAGATTGTGGATTTGAGACATTGCTGTTTGATTAGTTTTGTTAATAGTGAATTTGCCTTGTTACCTAGGGAATAAAATTGTGCTTTCGTTTTTTGTAGGTTAAGGTCATATTTGTAAAGTAGGAGGGTTCGGAGTTTATTTCTGTCTGAGGCTAGGGATGTAGATGTGGAGGGGTTTGTTTTTTTTTGTTGATTTCTTCTTTTAGTTTTATGGATGTTAGAAGTTGATCAATTTGTTGGGTTCTTTGTTTAGTAATGCGGGAGTTTAGTTGTATGAGGATACCTCTTATGTATGCTTTGTAAGCGGGCCACAATGTGGTTATAGAGATATCAGGTGTGGCATTAAATTCAAAAAACATGTTGTGAGCTTCTAACAAGTGCTTCTTGTCATCTGGGTTCTTCAATATCAATGAATTCAATCTCCAAGTGCGAGGGATTGAAGAATGTTGATTGTTGCCCAGGTTTATGTTGATTGGAGCGTGGTCTTACCAGGTTATGGTGCCAATTTTGGAGGACGTTACATGTTGTAGCGTCCATTTGTCTGTAACAAAGAAGTCAATTCTGGAATAGGATAAATGGGATGGGGAGTAGTAGGTATAGTCTTTTTCCGTGCTATGTTGGCATCGCAAGATGTCATAGAGATCATGGTCGTGTAAGAAACAGTTATGTTTGGGAGATCGTTTGTTGGAAGAGTCCAGAAGTGTGTTGCCGATGATGTTAAAGTCTCCACCGATGAGGAGTCTGCCTTGTTTTTAAGAGGAGATGATGGATTGAAAAAACTTCTGTATTTTACTTGTCAGAAACAAGCCCTAGAGCCCCTCACCATGTGTAGGTGCCACACATACACCGTCCACTAAGATTTAATCATAGAGATCTGACTGACACCTGCACAAGTTGACTTATCATGGGGAAAGTTGTGCTAATTGCTTGCTGAAATACCTGACAACTTCACAATGATAGCTATAATTTACTAGCAAACATAAACGACAAAAAAGGCAGCTAGCAGAAGCACTAGTAATTAAAACATAACAGGTTTACCTTATAAAGAAAGGAACACTTTTAAAAACAAACTGATTTCTATTGGGGTGTAATCCAAGCCCAAGCACTTGGTATCTGAATTAGGGTTCAGTACAAATTGGACTTTAATTGCTTGTGTAACTGAAATTTGTCTCAGATGGGACAATTGCCAACACAGGGTCAAAGCTCAATAAAAGTTTTACACCTTTTTTTTTCTTTTTGTAGATGTCTGCTGCAATTTGTTATAGTTTTAAACTAACTGAAAGTGTCTTACATACCATTTCTTTGGAAATGCCTTAAAGCTGAGTTCCAGTGAAAATGTAAAAAAAAAAATAAAAGTCAGCAGCTGCAAAAATTGTAGGTGCTGACTTTTAAAATAAGCCTCTCTCTTGACCCACGATCCCACGGTGTCCTCCCCTGCAGCCCATTTCACTGACCATCCTGTGTTCCCAGTGCTGGCATCTTCAGTGTGGGCACCCGGCTGCAACAGCTTGCGGCTTCACAGCTGCGTGCCCACTGTGCATGCGTGAGTAGCACTGCACTTTCTGAATAATCCTGTAGTCTTCTGGGACATATCACGTCCCTGAAGATTGCAGGGGGGGGGGAACGACAACTTCTATTTCCAATCACCTAGATGATTTCAGGTACAATTTCTGGTACCCGCTCCCCCTCAGCTTCTCAAAGGTTCCAATCCTTTGTGGGGAGTGGGGGACCAGTCCTTTAAGCAAAACTGCCCCTCGTAGTACATATGCTCATTATGTCCTCCCACTGTGATTTATACTGGAAAAGATGAATGATGGCCACTCCTCATTACACACATCCATACAGAGACTTGAAGGCTTGCACACTTTTTTGAGCGAGTAGCAGTCAATTTTGCATGCACATAGAGGTAGTCCATTTACTTGAATGGCTGCCCTACATGGGTTGGTCAGCCAAAAAGAAGATCCTGCTCCTTCTTGGGAACAAGCTTCACGCGATCTTGAAAAGCATGGTTTGCAGCAATTGCTGCACTATCCTGTAGCACAACAATCACGGCTGAATCTCATAGCGTTTGGAGTGCCATTAAGGGATAATGGCACCCAAACACACATTGCATGTTGTGCAGTGATCGCCACGAAATTTAGGATCATGGGCAGAATCACAACCATTCTGCTCAAAATTCCAAATCAAGAGATCTCAAAGGGCTGTAGTGTTAGAGAAGATGTGCCTGACTAGGTGTGCCAGATTATGGAGTGCACTGGGCAGAGTGATCAAACTCTAGAGCCTTTTGCATTGCAAAATCATGTGTAGACACCCTCCACACCTCCTATGACAGGAAAAGAGAAGTAAGATCATACAAAAGCAGAAGTTGTCAGCAAAATGTCCATCTGACTGAATATCTATTTCTGTGAGTTCAGTTGGGCTTTTAATCTCATAATCATAACAGACTGAAATCTCATGTGTGATTAAACCTTAAATGTTATATTTTATGTAAAGCAGTATATCCATTATGCCATGAAAATCAAAGGGAAATTAAAAACATTTCAATATAAAAAGAATACCTTCACCGTGTCAATGGAACAAAACACTAATGTGTTACAAAGTTCACAACAAAAATTATGGTTTGTCATTTCACTGGTGACGTCACTTTATGGATTTAACACAAACCTTGTATTACAAGCAGCTAGAACCATTTGTTAAATATATGGTATCTGAAGTTATTTACAGAGTACCAAGGTTTAAATGTAATGAGCAGTCACTACACCATCAATGCAAGCAATTTTCATTTTAGCATGGCACAAAACAAATCTGGAATTTTGTTAAATGACCATATGTGACAGTCATAGACATTAATTACATTTTTATACTGCCAGTGCTGGTAATATTTAAAGTATGCAGATATAATATTTATGCAGCCCATGCAGTATCATTTCTGAAATAATAAAGGATACACTGTTGTTCCTTAAAGACTTATCTGAACAGATAACTTTTACAGCTATTCATCACAGATTCCATCATCATACAGTCTGGCATCATTGTGTCCTGGTGAGGAAGTCAATCCAAATTGCTCTTTGCATGCTGGCTGCTCATTCAAAAATTGGAAAAAAATCTGATATATAGATATACTATTTCTGTGGGGAATACAATAAACAACAAACAGGGATGCGCTGAGTCCACGCATTAGACCCACCATGCCCTAAAACGTAATTTTCATTGGATAGCTATATGAAAAAAGAAGTAAAAAAAACATACCTGGCATTTTTTCTGACTTCTTTTTATATTTTATATTATGCCCAATTCCAAGTTGCACTAAAATCGCAGCAAAACATCAAATGTGTGTTTGAGGTGCCATTCATCCTTAATGGCACCCAAAATGTGGTGCGATTGCCATGTGGCAAGATGCATGGGAAGTGCACCAAAACATCTATGGAAAAATGCACCTGGCTCAGGCCAAAACTTTGTCATTGATCTTCTTAGCTTATGTTCATAGAGCAACCCATTCCTATGAGTCATATGAAAATCAAGTTACTGCTATACAAAGTGTGAATGGGGCCTAAAACAGAACCAGATATTCTGTCTCCAAAAAAATAGCTGCAGCCAGTAGTGGTCAACATCCTAAGTAATATATATGTTACATGCAATGTGTGATGCTACTGGAAACTGAAATGTTCATCTGTAAAAGTATGTAGTCTGCTTTTTTTTTTAAAGAGGCTTCAGAGACAAGGATAAGCAAAGCATTAATAGTAAAAGTGTACCTTATTTTTAAAGTGCCATTTTAGGGAAAAGCAACAGGTTACCTTAAATGATGTCCTTCCAAGCTCACCATTCTTTTGATCCCCTGCAACACCATTCAGCCTCTAGAAGCAAATAAAGACATACAGCATGTAAGGTCTACGTTAAGACCGATAGATCGAATTGGGTACAACCAGCCCACCCATAGATGGATCAAATCTTAGCTGGTTCAGCAAGGATCCATTGATCAACTTTGTTACAACTGACTGTGTTGATGGGGGAATCAAGTGATTTTCTTCCCTGCATCCCATGGTTGCAGGAAAGAAAATTGAATCATCTATGGCTTGCCTTACTCTAGTTATACCCCATCTGTGACAGCAAGGGTTCAATCACCAAAAATTGGCGTTATCACATGGATTGAGTCACATGCTCTTCCTTACCCATAAGGCTGAATAAAGCAGCATGGTGTGCAAATATAGGGTGAGAATGTGCTGCTAGTGAGGAGGGAGGGCACTCAAACAAACCTGATGTTTTGTCCTAAGTGAATTTAAAATAAAGGTATAGCCAGATGTAATGAGTATTTGTGCATATAAAAATGATATATCTGCATTCAGTGACCAGTCAAAAACTGGCAAATCAAATCATGTGTCCATGTGCAGAGTGAATCTGCATGGGAGTGATTTCATGATTATCAATCAGCTACAGCACCTGCAGGGCTCTAATGAGATAAATTGCAGGGTCTGCATTCCTTTAAACTTGATATCCCTTTGGAAGTATCCCACCAAAAAGGATATTTTTTTTTGCAGGGGATGCCGAAAATCTGACAGATCTTAGTGGAGACTTCTGAGAAAATCAGTGTGCCAATCACACAAGAAGGAAATTACATTTTTGTGGGCCTTTTTGTACACCATCTGCGTGCAGAACACCTTCAGGGTGCCATATTGCATTGCATTTTACAGAAAATGACAGCACTGCAGATTGAAAAGGAAAGGAAATCTTTAATAACGTGCAATTACAATAGTACTTGTGTCCCAATTATAAATATATATATATATATATATATATTATATATATATATTTGTGTATTTATTTATTTTAATTTGCAAATTTTTTCCCTCAAAAGTAGAATTGCCCTTTAACAATCTCCACAAATAATATGTACTAAATATCATGTGTAGATATCAACAGCAAATCAACAAATATAAACACATCTCATGGTTACATAATGATAACAGTACATATAATAAAAATGCAAAGTGGTTGCCAAGCATCAGTACACGCATTGAATAGCACTAAACAGCATGTATTAGTTACACTAAGGTTTTAAGGGGATAAACATGCATGACTACTTACATGCCTAACAATAACCACCCCCCCCCCGCCATTGTGGCAACAATGTTGGCACCACCATATGGCACCAGCATGACATCACTTTCTGTGTGCTACACTCCTGGAGTGCCAACCTTTGCATATAGATAGAGCTCCCACTTTTACCAACCACATATTCAGATCTGAAAGTCCTACATTGGTGGAGGGGTACAGAACATTACGGGCATTATAACAAAAGTAAGGAGTAACAGTAGTAATAGGAATGGTTTCTGATCTTCCTTGAAGGGAATGTAGTACAAATAATGTATATTTGTGTGATTTTGCAAAAAAAAGTGTATGTAAATATATATATATATATATATATATATATAGAGAGAGAGAGAGAGAGAGAGAGAGAGAGAGAGAGAGAGAGAGCGCAATACCTGATACCTTATTTCACTCCTGATATATCTCTTTTAAGCCACTTTAAATATCTTTAAGATGTTCCCTATGACCACAGTCCAGCACAGCAACCAAGTTTTATTGTTCCACTGTGAAAGGCATGTCTCCCACAGACAATTGTAGGGCCATTTCAATGTATCAGGGCAAGTTACTACCACTAGTTTGGATCATCTTGTGGTTTGAGAGGAGTTGAGGTAGTAGGCTGTATGAAAATGATTCTAGCATAGGCAGAAAACTATTCAGTCTCAGGGAGCTTAAGAGGACACTCTGACACTCAGTGGACATTGGAGGATAATTCTTTTCACCTTAAATTGTGTAAAGGAGTTCTTTACTGTCAGAGTGGTAAGGATCTGCAACTACCTTCCACAATCAGTGGTGTCAGTGGGAAGTGTCTATAATAAAAAAAAACTCTCTTAGATGGGCTTCTTCAGTCGCAATATACAAGTATATGGAAAATGGTTTTGACATAAACACACCAACACCCACACAGGCTGAACTGGACGGACTAGTGTCTTTATTCAGTCTTACCAGCTACATAAGAATGTACTTGGCTTATTTTTACTCTGCACAGTTCCAAGACCGCATCTATCTAACATCAATCTCTGCAGTATATAAACCAATAAATACATACACAATGCACAAAAACCATTAATGTAATACTACAAGGATTTAAGAAATCTGGGCAGAATATACCAAGGCACTCTAGGGGATATTTACTAAAACTAGAGCACACAGAAACTGGTGCTGCTGTGCATAGTACCCAATCAGCTTCTAACTTCAGCTTGTTCAATTGGCAATAAAACCTTGAAGCTGATTGGTTACTATGCACGGCTGAACCACATTGTGTGTGCACCAGGTAAATCTTCCCTTAAATACATGACCCTTTCCAAAGAAGATAAACAGGAGGACACTGATAATGTAGACATGCATTATTACTAATGACTCCTGCACACTGAATGGGAATAGCATGTAGTCCTGTGTTTATCTGGTTTTAGCTGGACTTCTAAGAGCTGTATGAAAAGAAGTTATGCTTTTTACTGCATTTGTAAATTATTTCTTTCAATACATATACATTTAAAAAGGCCAGACAGCATTAGCAATCTTGCACAGTTGGCAACTATGATTAGTCTACTTTGATCTGTAATTGAAGTTAAGAGGCATATTCTTTAATAAAATGGCTTTTCGTTTCATGGACATTCGACTATAATTTCTTGCGTATGACTAGTCATTTTTACACTCATTTTTAAAATACCAAAACATGAATGTAGTAAAATTGATATCAATCCTAAAATTCTGGTACACAGTGAAATGGATTGCCTCACCTGATGTAGTTCATTATTTTTAAATAATATTGATATGAACATAGGTTCACAGCATTCTCTGTTGTACTGTAAAAGTTAAGTTGGAGATAAGTTGGAGTTACAAACACACAAAATCACACACTATCATGTTGCCTACAGACCGTACTTAAAAAGACTTTATCAACTTGCTCATTTTGGACAAGATCTTAACAGAGTCTTTTACCTACAGTGGTTGGACTAGGCAACTGACAACTCAGGCCCAAGCACTGTATCTTGGGAGGAGGACACATGTTCCCCTATAACCAGAAGCACTCCGTATTTGTAATGGAAGATGGGTTAGCATAAATGGAAGGGGGGCATTTTATTCTTATTCTTTAATTAGTTTGTGTTCTTACTGAATTTGCATCTTCTCATTAGTTTCTGGGCTCTTCAAATAAGTGACAACAGGTTAATCATGTGGCTCTTTTTATCATTGTAGCTATGAAATCCAGCTGCTGCAGAATTACAATTAAAAGAGTATTGTTGCCCTCCCACAACAAGAAGTGAAAATAAATCTCTGCAAAGTGAGGTGGAAAACCATCTGAAAGAGCCCATAGATGAAAAGATTTTTTTTGTTCAACCAGTGGGTTGAAGAGAAAAAACTGACTTGATTCTCCCATCTACAAACTTGATGTAGATTGTATTGTATTTTGACAGTGGACTGTGAAGACTTCTCCAAGAGTTGCTGGCTATAGCTGGCAGTGCTGATCAAGTGGGGAAAGCCCAACAGAGTGATTGTACAGAAACTGATCAGGTGATTGACTTTTGTACAACCTCTGAGCCCTTGCATAGATAAAAATTCAGCTGGTCCTTGCTGAACCATGTGACTTTTGATCCATATATTGGTGGCTTTAGAACGTTGTCACTGGAGGATTTGTCTCAAATAGAAGCTTTTCCCTTAACTCCAATTCTAGAAACAACTGTAATAGGATTTCCAATCACCTTTTGTCCCAATGACAATGGTCGCCAGGACAAACAGAAAGAGTAACTCTTTCCAAAGGGGACAAATGCAACAATAAAAAACAGACAAAAGCTCTTTTTCCCTACTTTAATCTGTTGAGCATTAGACACTTACACTTTAAATAAGGATAACTTTACAAGAATTAAAATACAAAGGGGTGATTTACTAAGAGCAGAGAGTGCAAAATCTGGTGCAGCAGTGCATGGTAGCCAATCAGCTTCTAATTTGAACTTGTTCAATTAAATTTTGACAAAAAACATGGAAGCTGATTGACTTCTATGCAGAGCTACACCATAATTTGCACTCTCCAGTGTTAGTAAATCAACCTCAAAGTTCCACCTATACAGCGACATCATTGAAGAATATATCCACTTCTTTAGTGCTCCACACATGCTCTAGGAAATCTTTATTGCTTTTCTTAAGCCCCTTCAGCAATCAGCAAATGACTATTTCTTTCCTAATAGGTGCTATAGAATTTCATTCAAAAAGGCCCAGGAGCAAACTATTTCTTTACTGCGATACACATTGTTTGATTGCTTTAATCTCTCTTTCTATTATGAGAAGTTAGATTTCAGCTCAGGAAACTATAATTTGTGCTTTTATGACAGTTCTCTTATTTACAAAGAGGTTCTTCTTGTACAGTAAATAATTCGCAGACATCAGTGCCACTTCAAGGTGGGCTGACAGACAAGGAGGTAGACACATGGGCTGAACTCATGTCACAGTCCATCAGCATTGGCTGTTTTTGTGGTTCTCCCTGTGCTGCCTACCTAACCAGAAAATATTATATATCTGTTAAAAAGACCTTTTCTTTGATACAACTAAAGTTTGCCTGTTCTTCCTTGTAGGTCTGTACCTTTTCATTTCATGAATATAATTTATTGCTAATTAAGCTTATTATGCTGCTGCTTCCTTCTGAAAAATAGAGCTTTGCAAAAAAAAGATCTATTCACCGAGATATGAAAAAAAAAAAAAAATAAGAATAACTACAACATCCATCTGTAATGGCAAAATAGAAGCTATTTAAAATATCGACGAATGAGTCCTTAGCTGCATTCTATGGCTTTACTTCAATAGTAGAAATAAATTAAGATGTGATGAATATGTGATTAACATAATGTTAAAGAAATAGGTAAAATATGATTAAGGATTGTACAAAATAGAATTAATTGTATATACAATATATCCAGTGTATACACATAGCTTATATGTAGTTGTAATTACAGTATTGTCCAGCAAACATTATTGTTCTTATCATCCCAAATATTTTTATAGATGTTTTATCATTATTAAAAGTGTATTCTTCACTGTTGGCGAACAGAGCATGTATTCCTTTGAAGCAGCACAGATTTAGAGTAGCAAGAGTGAAAATGACACATTTAGAAAGCCTTTTAGAGCTAGTTTGTAGCATCATACTCAGAGAGGGAGAAGCAGCACGAGAAGTCTGTCAGCTGTGCTCGAGGGCTAACAAGGTGCATGCCGATAGCCAGGGGTGTATTTACCACAAGGCAAACAAGGCATTTGCCTAGGGCGGCATTTTTCAGGGGGGCAGCGCAACCCCCTAAAGAAGGGATGGAAGAAGGTACACACACAGCACAGGTTCCAGGTGGGATCTGAGAGAGGCTGCGGGCTGCTTGATGCAGAGCCTGACTCTTGTTCCCGGGGATGTCAAGAGCTGTGAAGGTGAGTGTCTTCTCTCTTGCCGGAGTGGGGGGGTGTTGCCAGTGTGTGGGGGGCGGTGGTAGTGGAAGGCTCTCTTGGGTGGGGGGGCTGGGGTGTTGTTGGTCAATGTCAAGCTCTCTTTGTGGGGGAGGGGGGTGTTGGTCGGTGTCAGGGCCTCTCCTTGGGGGGCCAATTTTTGTGTTGGGCAGCATGCTAGGGCAGCATGAAACCTAAATACACCGCTTCCGATAGCAGGAAAAAGCAAAGTGACAGAAAGATAAGCTCATCAGTCTTCTGCTTCTCTTTTCACTGTCCAGTCACAGGTTTTGGGTAGAGACAAGACCTGAAAGCATTACCTTACTGCAGCAAACAAAAAATCAAGTCTTCTGCCCTGTCACACAAGTTTGCATTGTGTTGCAGGATTCTGTAAATCTCAGGACTGGATGGACAAAATACTGTATCAGGTAAAACAGATCCTTTATATGTTATTAATTTGTGCATTCAGATTTTTGCCCGAAGTTCAGCATTAAAATAGACCTAGACTCAAGCAAGACTCTCCATCAAATGGTGTGAAACAGATTGTAAATGACATAGCTCTTATGCCACTTTTACATGTAGGGTCCAATCAGGTCCTCCTGTCAGCTTTTCAGGTGAACCTGATTGGATGGTCCATTCATGCCTATGGAGCTGCGGGTGTAAATAGATTGTGTCCATTTACACTTGCCTACCTCTGGTCCGATCCCCCAAAAAACAGAAGGGGATGCATCCTCCTCCATCTAGACCTATTGCATAGGAGGGCTGTCATGTGTAAAACGAATGCGGAGTCCGTTTACACCCAGCCACCCATAGAGCAAAGCAGGCTCTGTCTGTGTTCACTCTGCATAAACTAACTGGACACGGATGTGTCACCCATCTACTCTACTCTGATTAGAAGGGGATTAGCAGACAGATCCCCTGCTCATCTCAAAGGAGTCCACCCCATGTGAAAGGGGCCTTACAGTTGGTGTAATGTTTCTGTGTTTTTTTTCCCAGACCCATTTTTTCATTTATTCCTGTTCCTCCTGTTCCTAGAGTCTTCCCCTGATGGCACATTGGAGTTAATTTACTAAAGGAGCAGGACATGTTCACCTTGCAAAGTGAACATTCCCCACTCTTTAGTAAATGACCCCTAATGAATGTAAAATTATAATCAGATAATTGTTTACCCAATGTGTACATTTGATTTACACAGCTCTGCCACACAGAATATTCCTTAAAGGCATATTGCCTGGTATGAAAAAAGAGGGGACACACATTTGCTGCCTCTTTTCTCTGGCCACCCAGGCTGCATGCCAGGATAAAGGTCTGGTCAGAATAGTAGGGGGGACCTCATGCTATTTTCCCACTTTTTTAAGGGACACTACACATTGAAAAAATGGTGTGGACTTCCTCTAAATATTCCAACCAGAGCCTTATCCAGACATAACTCAAATACCCAAAAACAGAAACTGACTTTTATGGTGCCCCAAGAATATCACATACACACAACGGATAAAATAAAGGGGAATATATACACCAGAAAGTTGTTATTCATACAAAACTGTTTAAAAACATTAACAATATCTAAGATTCATAATACATAAACTTTCTAAGTAGTCAGCCCCTCTTTAATAATCATATATCAGCCAGTGTTTGCATATAGTAGGTACATTTTCCAATCTGGGGCATAAAACCCCACTGGAAAATATTTTTTTTTTCATTGTTGTAGCCAAATGAATGCCCCTCTATGTGTTTGCAGGATTTATCACCTGCTTCTTCAGAAGGGTGAAGAATAGAGAGGCAAAAGTACTATGCAGTGTTACCTAATAATAATGGAAGACAAAAGAGCAATAATTTATCACAATAAGCAGCTAATCAGCATACAATATATTTCTTTATATTTATATAGGATACTGATATATACAATGAATGACACGCAGACATGCAGCATAGATGGCCAGGAAATGGAGTACAGTGAGTGTGCAGCCTCACCTTCCTGTACTATACCAGGCCAAATGCACTGTGATCAGTCATTGATGAAAATCCATTGTCAATCATGACAACACACTACCCAACAATGTTAACCCACTGCCACGACAATCCACCACGATCCTGGGTGATGTCATTGGCCATATATGATCATGACGATATTTGGTCAATTATACACATCACTCATCACCATTTTTGTATATTGCTTTTAATAAACAGTAGACATGACCCATGCTTATTGAATTGTGAATGTCAAAAATCCAATAGTTGTTGAGTAGTAACTATAAAATTCAGTGGCACAATTGTTGCCCAAAATCTAGCTTTAGATTGTGTGCCATTCTGTACTGTGTGGATCTTCCTTTTTATAATACCCAGGTTTACCCTATTTTACACTATATTTTTAGCTATTTCTTATGGCCATACATGAATAATGCATAGACACCAGCAGTTGTATAATTATATGTGCAGACGTTTTTTTTGAGAATGATCAATGTGTTTCATTCTTATCTCAAGAAGTGCCAAATGTATTCCCTATTTACATCAGCAGCTACTCACATTTGCATCCTTATAACCAGAGTGATCATTAGAAATTTGTCAGAAAACTCTGTTTGCTTCTCTTCCTCCCCATATCTCCACTTACTTCGAAGAATCTAATGACAGCTTTTTAATTTCCATATATAGAAGGTTGTTTATCAAAGTCCACCTGTAGACAGCATATCACTGTTTACTACTACATATATTCTTACCTGGGGACTGTTATTTTTTCAATAATGTTAAATTTTTTTTCACTGCAAATAAGAATGTAAGTTCTTCTAATGCATGAAAATCCCTAACTACAAAGTGTTGGCATAGGCACAATAACTCCAACCCAGTTATAATATCTTCATGAAGAAAGGAGATCAGCCTTGATTTTAAGGGATATTCAGCTGTTTTGCCATAATTTGCTCTCTACTAGGTAAGAATGTTTTCTTTAGACCACATTTACCTATGTCTATGTTATATACCAGGTATTCTTTAGTGGAATCCTGGAAATACTGTTTTGGTTCCATCGCATGGCACAGCACAAGTGGACACAGGATAGTTGCGCTTTCTTTGCAATTGATCAATCATAGAATGGCAATTGGATCAAAAGAGTCTCCCTTTAATTTCACAGTCCATTTATAACTCTGATTATGGACCAAATGCAATATTGCCAATGCACACGTTCCTGCAGATGGCTATTCAGTATTTTTGGGTGCTGCAGTGACCACAGGCTGGGAACCACAGACAATCCTAGTGAAGAAATGTAATCAGCACACCAAGGGTTCCTCAAAATGGGTACACAGCTTTTTTGCATGGTCACGTGATAAATACAAGGCAATGTTTCGGAGCCAAGCAAGGCAACTTCATCAGGCCACTTGACAAAGGGGCCTGCGTGACTCTAAAATGTTGCCTTGTATTTTCATGTGACTATGAAATAAAGCTTTGGATCCATTTTGAGGAATCCTTGGTGTGCCGGTGACATTTCTTCACTTAGAATGTGGGACAGGGAATACAAATAGCCCATGGATTTATAATTGTAACCCTGCTTGGGAAAGGGAGTTTTGTTTTATTTTGAGTCATTTTAACCCCTGTGTGAATGTGTTATTTTAATCACTTGACCCCCAGGCAAATATTGACATTTCTCACATACATGTACAAATCAGCATTTTCTTTCTAGAAAATTACTCAGAACAGCAGAGGCCCTGCAAAATAGAATGGTTGTTGTTGCAATTTTTTATGTTGCAAACAATTTGCAAAGCTGATTATCAAACCAAATTTCCTTAGAAAAAATACACTTTAATTAATTTTAGTGCACACAGACACAATAAAATACCACTTTTTTTGTAAAATATAAAGATGAGGTTACACCAAGTAAATAGATACCTAACATGTTATGCTTTACAATTGTGTATTTCCATGGACTGGCAACAAACTTTGGTAACTTAAAATCTTCACTGGTGTAACTTGAAAAGTCTTTACAGATTACCAGTATGGGGTAACACAGGAGATCTGGCACTAAAATCAATGCTCCCACATGTGTAGCGCGATCGCCAATTATATATGAATGCTGGACCTACGTGAGCATTCGCCTTTGTGCGTGAGCACTGGGGAATGAGGTGCTTTATTTTATTTATTTTTTTTATTATATATATTTTTTTTGTAATTTATTTTATTATTATTATTCATTTTATTTAAAAAATTTTTCAATTGTACTATATTATATTAAAGTATAGCAGTCCAAAACATTGGGGACAGCTAAACAAAGTCCCTGCCTTTATAATATACAGTACAATAGCAGCAACTACAGCTCAGAGGCATACAGGCTGGTAGCAACATGGCAGAGAGCCCACAATTTCATGATTGTCTTCCTCTATGGGAATATCCATTCACATGCATGATGTGCTAGGCATAAGTGCTTCGCTATGCCTTACAACTTGGAATTAACACAATTTTTTACTCACTTTTTCCTGCATTGTTATCTATGTAAGTAAAACCTTCATTTTAGGAATTATGTATTTTATGATTGCTGATGCAATGTTGACTAAAACATGCAGATTTCTCAATTATAAAATACTTTTCACATGTAATTTTATTATTTTTGGATTTTAATATACTCTATTGCAGTTTGGTAAGAATGAACTTTAATATGAATTCATCCTTTAAAAGGTTAAACAGTAAGAAAGAATAAATTCATTTGTAAGTAGATACATTGAGAACTTTAAGCTCCAGCTACCTAAATGCTTTATTTGACTATTCTACTGCCAGTTTGATTATCATACTGTGATATGTATCTTTGTTATACAATTTTGTTGAATTTGACGGTGTGATTTATCTTGATTTTTTGTATGTTTGAAACATACTGCAAGTCTTATCTAGGCAGCTCAATACATTTTTATTTGAATTAAAAAAAAAATAAAAAGAATATTTTCCCTGTAGTTAGACAGAGATACCAAAGTGGAGCTTTAGATCAAAAAACACTAGTGGAGAGATCTCATCAGTACAGTTCCTAAGAGTTATAAATATGCAGTGTAGGGTGCAGGGTGGTACAACCAGTATCCTGAAATGAAAAGGAAAATATTAATTTCAAGAGCCAATGCTTTAAAAAGACAATTATAATTTCATATTGTCTTTTATTTTTAGCTCACGTTAAAAGTTGTTCTGGATGCGACTACAAGAATGTTAGAAGTGACCTTCTTGACATGGCCAAAAAAAGAAAACAGTAGTTATTTTTATCTTAAAAAGGGTTCATTTGAGATTACCATAACAAAAGAATGCAGAATTTTGTGTGTACATGGTGCTGTTTAAGCATAGTGCAAGGTTCATTGGATTACATCAATATAATACTGAACAAGTCGTAAGCCAATATGTGTAAGCTGCCTTCCCCCATGGTACCAGCTAAAGTTATTTGTCAGACACTTAGGAAACAATAGCAGCTATCCAGTTGGGTAAAATCATCAAGCTGTACTGAAGTAATTCCATTCAATAGCTTAGCCTCCAGACTGGCAAAGTTCCAGGATACGTAAATTGCTTTTGTGCGCAAAATACTCCAATGAGTTCTTCTTACAGGCAGTGAGAGCAAGAGAAAGAGGAGAAAGAAGAAGAACAGCTCTACTATCATAGATAGATAGATAGATAGATAGATAGATAGATAGATAGATGAACAATAAAGAAGGCGAAATAAATTATGAATTTGTGAATCAGTAAAACAATATTTCAGCCTCTAAAATTACCTTATATTCAGGAGCAGCTCTTACGGACACAAAAGGGAACCAAGAATTCCCTTTTGCCTATATGTAGTTCACAGTAGGAAAAGCAGAACCAATCTTTTGCAGAGAAACAGTTTTTATAAATTGTATGTTTACCCCATACCGCAGCAATCAAACAGTTCTAAGAAACATCAGAAAGGTGTTATCTTCAGATGGCGTTCAAAGATTGCAACTCTTTATGAACCTGATTTACACTCCCAAGGATAAACTGCTAGGCGAAGATGAATTGGTTTCTCTTCCTGGCAGGACCCTCATTCCAATTAGCTTTTCAGACAGAACCAACAGTCACCATTTTCTTAACACCTTGAGAGCAAGAGAACTTGACAAATTGCTGCTCCGGAGTGAACTGCTTGGCAATGTCCTCTGCATTTAATGAGTTAAAGTTTGAAATACGTGACTGAAACATCATACAAACAATTTCTATAAAAAATTCTAGATATAAGCCACAAAAATACATAGTAAATTACTGACACAAGACTTGATCAAGCTGTTTTTGTTTTGGCTTCACGTATGGACCAATATATTTGAAAATTTGAAAAAAAAAAGTAACCTAACTTTGAGGCAAAATATAAACTTATAATCATAAATGGGACATATATAAATCCCTAGCCATTCATTGTATCGCTGAAGTTTTTCTATGCTTCAGTTTCTTATTTCCTGCCAGCTGAATTTCAGTAAAAAAAAAAAATCTTGCTTCTGTGGAAACTACATTTGTATCTAATTTCTAAGAGATGTAACCTCCTGTCTTTACTAGAAGGATGTGTTATCACAGTGGGAAATAGGAAGATGGTGGCTTTCTACACAACAAAAACTGCAACACAAGTTATAAAAGCCACTAAAGAAATTTTGGGAGTGTTCACAAATATGCAACTCCCTTACATGCATTGTACATTTTCAAATGTTTTTGTTAGTTTAACCAGGTATTAGTGTAGTTATATTCCCAATGTTGTTTGTTTGCCTTACCTATTAATGATGGGCTCATATGTTGTGGCTTCAGTTTGTAATGTCATGGCAGATCAATTTACCTATGTCATTGCATTCATTCACCTAGCTTGTCCTTAGGAACAGGCAACTTCTTGTTCTGGGTCACAATCCATGCTTCACCATTTCCTTTGTGTTGCGTCACAAAAGTGGGAGTGTTAATGTGATAAAAGACTGTATGTTGATCTTTTTTAAGTACTCTGCCTGCTTGTGTCTGTGCCAGAACTAATTAATTCTCTCTCTTACCTGCAGAGCACTAAACTGAGAGACCCAGGGATTGTGGGATATTATTATTATTATACAGTATTTATATAGCGCCAACAGTTCGCTCAGCGCTGTACATTACAATGAGAGACAACACATGAGACAGTACAATAACAATACAATGCGATACACAAGGGGTTCGAAGGCCCTGCTCCTTGGAGCTTACAATCTAGGAGGGAGGGGATAGAGGTACGGGAGGAATAACTGTGGGGGATGGAGTGGTAGGAAGAGTGGAGGAGATCGGCAGTTAGCATAGGGCGGGGTAGGCTTCCCTGAAGAGGTGGGTTTTCAGGGTGCGCCTAAAGGAGAGGAGAGTAGGTGATAGTCGGATGGATTGGGGTAGGGAGTTCCAGAGGATGGGTGAGGCCCTGGAGAAGTCCTGGAGGTGGGCATGGGAGGAGGAAACTAGAGAACTAGAGAGAAGGAGGTCTTGTGAGGAGCGGAAAGTGAGGTTTGGGTGGTATTTGGATATCAGGTCAGTGATGTGGTTTGGGGCAATGTTATGGACAGCTTTGTACATCAGTGTTAGCATTTTGAATTGGATCCATTGGGCAATCAGAAGCCAGTGGAGGGATTGGCAGAGAGGGGTGGCGGAAATGGAGCGGTTGGTAAGGTGGATGAGTCTGGCCGCAGTATTCAGGATCGACTGAAGCGGGGATAGCCTGTAGTGAGGTAGGCCAGTGAGGAGGGAGTTGCAGTAGTCAAGTCGTGATATGATAAGGGAGTGGATGAGTTGCTTAGTAGTTTCCGGGGTTAGGAACGGATGTATTTTGGAGATGTTGCGGAGGTGGAGTCTACATGAGTTTGTCAGTGATTGGACCTGGGGCTGGAAGGACAGATTGGAGTCTAGAATGACACCAAGTGCTCTGGCTTGCGGGGTGGGACTGATGGTGGCATTGTTGGTCGTGATGGAGAAGTCTGGGGGGGGGGGCGGGCTGGGGGGAAAACTAGGAGCTCGGTTTTGGAAAGGTTCAGTTTGAGGAAGTGGAGTGACATCCAATCTGATATGTCGTTCAGTAGGCTAGTGATTTGGACGGAGACTGAAGGGGTGAGGCGAGGGGTCGAGAAATAGATTTGCGTGTCGTCGGCATAGAGGTGGTAGTTGAAGCCGTGAGAGTGTATCAGTTGGCCAAGGGAGGAGGTGTAGATGGAGAAGAGAAGGGGCCCGAGGACAGAGCCTTGTGGGACCCCAACAGAGAGGGGGAGTGAGGGGGAGGTGGTAGCATTATAGGTAACACTGAAGGAGCGTTGTGAAAGGTAGGACGAGAGCCAGGAGAGAGCAGAGTCTCTGAGGCCAAGAAAGCCGCGGAGAGGTCCAGGAGTAGGAGCACTGAATAGTGGCCATTAGTAGAGATGAGCGAATTATTCAAAAATTCGATTCGGCTGATTCGCCGAATTTGCGGGAGAAATTCGATTCGATGCGAATTTATTCGCTGCGAATTTAACTTATTTAAAGGGTTTCTAGGCTTCAGAGAGCCTTTATATTAGTGCAGAACACTGTACCTTTAATTTAAATGCCCTTTGAGTCTGCTGGGGAAGAGAAATAATACTGTCAGTCAGTATGACATGCAGATGAGTGCCGTCGATCTTAGAATCACCGCACACTTCACTCATTTGGGCAGTCACGGGGCACGACGAAGAAGAAGAAGAAGAAGAATGAAAAGAAGAATGAAAAGAAGAAGAAGAATGAAAAGAAGAAGAAGAAGAATGAACAGAAGAATGAAAATAAGAAGAAGAAGAATGAAAAGAAGAGGAAGAAGAATGAAAAGAAGAAGAAGAAGAAGAATGAAAAGAAGAAGAAGAAGAATGAAAAGAAGAATGAAAAGAAGAATGAAAAGAAGAAGAAGAAGAATGAAAAGAAGAAGAAGAAGAATGAAAAGAAGAAGAATGAAAAGAAGAATGAAAAGAAGAATGAAAAGAAGAAGAAGAAGAATGAAAAGAAGAAGAAGAAGAATGAAAAGAAGAAGAAGAAGAATGAGAAGAAGAATGAGAAGAAGAATGAAAAGAAGAATGAAAAGAAGAAGAAGAAGAATGAAAAGAAGAAGAAGAAGAATGAAAAGAAGAATGAAAAGAAGAAGAAGAAGAAGAATGAAAAGAAGAAGAATGAAAAGAAGAATGAAAAGAAGAAGAATGAAAAGAAGAATGAAAAGAAGAAGAATGAAAAGAAGAAGAATGAAAAGAAGAAGAAGAAGAATGAAAAGAAGAAGAAGAAGAATGAAAAGAAGAATGAAAAGAAGAAGAAGAAGAATGAAAAGAAGAAGAAGAAGAATGAAAAGAAGAAGAATAAGAATGAAAAGAAGAATGAAAAGAAGAATGAGAAGAATGAAAAGAAGAATGAAAAGAAGAAGAAGAAGAATGAAAAGAAGAATGAAAAGAAGAATGAGAAGAATGAAAAGAAGAATGAAAAGAAGAAGAATGAAAAGAAGAAGAAGAAGAATGAAAAGAAGAATGAAAAGAAGAAGAAGAAGAATGAAAAGAAGAAGAAGAATGAAAAGAAGAAGAATTCCAGTACAGCAAAAAGTGTATCTGCAGAGAGCTCCGCTATTTCTGACAGTTCTCTGACAGTTCCTTCACATTTACAGCGGTTGAAACATTGTATCTATTTGTTTCCGAATAAAAACATCTGTATCCTAAATGGAAACAAATAGATACAATGTTTCAACCGCTGTAAATGTGAAGGAACTGTCAGAGAACTGTCAGAAATAGCGGAGCTCTCTGCAGTGACACTTTTTGCCGGCTGATCGGGGAAAATTTGATTCGTGCATCCGAAGTTTGCTAAAATTCGGATTCGGTGCGAATTGAATTTTTCCTAATATTCAAAACGAATTCCACTTCGCCAAGTTCGATTCGCTCATCTCTAGCCATTAGCTTTGGCAGTAAGCAGGTCATTGGTGAGTTTGAGTAAGGCAGTTTCGGTGGAGTGTAGGGGACGGAAGCCAGACTGTAGGGGATCGAGAAGGTTGTTTTTCAGTGAGGTGGGAGCTTAGGCGATTGTAGACTAAGCGCTCGAGGAGTTTGGATGTAAATGGCAGCAGGGAGATGGGTCTAAGTTTGTTCAGGTCGGTGGGGTCCAGGGAGGGCTTTTTAAGTATGGGAGTGATGTGCGCGTGCTTCAGGGGGTAGGGGAATGCGCCAGAAGAGAGGAAGAGATTAAAGATGTGGGTGAGGGAGCGTAGGATGGAGGAGGAGGTAGATCGTAGGAGTTGTGAGGGGATAGGGTCGAGGGGGCAGGTGGTGAGGCAGGCTTCAGAGAAGACCTTAGTTAGGATATGTAGTTTCTTCATAATAAATGCCAGTTCTTAGACTGCAAATAGAGGTCATTCATTAACCCATGCAGTGTCATGCCCCAGGTTTAAATTATATGATCAACACACATCTTTTGTAGGTGAAAAACACAAGGTGCAGGTAGGAAGGTGTATAATGCCTTTAACATAATCCCAACACAAGTTCAATATCCCTTTCTGAAAAAACAAAAAAAATACTTATGGTTTTAGGTTCTATGTGGCTTTAGTAGTTGTTAAGATACAGCATAATTACCAATCCATTAGTCTAGTCTGGCTTCTACTGAGTCATATGAAGAAAAAAAAATATATATATATCCCTAAATAAACTGACTGTGATTCTAACCTTTAGCCACTATAAAGTGCTGTGCATATTGCACGTATATAGTCTGTGCTCTGCAGTACCAAAAGAAAAGAATTTTAACAAAGATATTTGGGCCTGCAAACATGTTCATGTACTTATTTTCTCTTGTTTAGAGACAAGCAACATTTCAAATATACCAGAGGTCTCCATATTTTTTAAACAAAGGGCCAATTTACTGTTCTTTAGGCTTTGGGGGCGTCAGGCTGAGCCCAGTGGGAGTAAAAAAGCCTCAGCATCAGTTAAAGTAAACAATGCCTCATCCTTAGTTTTAGCTGGAGGAATAATCCCCATCATTGCTTTTAGTGGCAGAAATAATACCCCATTGTTGGTTTTAGTTGGAGGAATAGTGCCCCTTTGTTGGTTTTAGTTGGAGGTGTAATGCTCCATTGTTGGCTTTCAAGGGAGGAATAGTGCCCCATCACTGGTGTCACTTGTGGAAATAGTTCTTCATCATTGGTTCCTGTGGGGGCAATGGTGCCACATCTTTGGTGTCTGTGGGAGGAATGTTCCCCATTATTGGTGTCAGTGGATGGAAGGGTACCCCAAGGGCCAGATAAAGGCAAGGAAAGGGCCTCTTCTGGCCTGCAAGCCACAGTTTTGAGACCACTGATATATACAGCTCATTATTGTGGAGCTCATTTGCAAATTCAGAACTTACCTGCCAATCTCAGCAGGTAATAAAAATATAATATATTTGCACACATGTATATTGCATTTTGGCTGAATAAACAGAATGTGCACTGAAGTTAATTTCATCATTAGTGTTAACTATTAAACATAGAGCATCTCAGAAACTGAACTATTTTACCTGTCAAGCAATCTATGATTCTATCCATCCAATTTTGAGATTTACATATCCCAGCCAGTAAACAAAGCTAGGTTTGTAATGTCACTTTTTTCCTTTTGCAGTTAAGCAAAACAACTCAGTCACCATCCTGATTCCAACAGTGAAAGAGGAGCAAAATACTGATTATGTGATTTCTATGCTCTTGTGAGCACATGCATCAGAGATTGATTAGCTCCTAATGCTGACCTTCTCTTTTCCAATCTAAGCTTTATGTACAGAAAAAGCAAGAGGCTATCACCAAGGCAAATTTAGGGACATACACTTGTTTTATTTAAAGAAAAAAATTATATTTAATGGAATAAAAATTGGTGTTTTCTTTCATCTTTCAGTAGTTGAGCTTAAACAGTTCCAGATAAAAAGGTTGTCATTGTATGTAGCAAATCCAGTCTCTCTGACTAGTTGCCCCCCCACCTCCCAGTAACCAACAATTGTCAACTTTGATTAATGAAAGCCAGGATTGTTATGTACACAGAGATGGTTCAGGGAGCTGCAGCTGTCAAAAAAAGCTTACAGTGTTTATTAAGCTATACTAAGATACAAAGTAACATAATGTTACTTTTGTATTATTTCTGTTTATTCATCTGCAGATCATTCAATTATTATTTTTCTAATCAAATGTTTTCTTTTTAATTTTATAAACTATTAATATCTAAACTTTTTTTGTTAATATTTTCACACCTTTAAAGTATTTTTACATGTTTCACATTTTAAAAAAAAAAGAAAGAAAAAGTGTGTTGTGTTTAGTTGTGTTGAATTTTTATTGCTTTAGGATTGCAAAAAATATCATTGTTGCAAGACAATATTCACAAAAAGAAATCCTCATTTGTCTTTAAAAAACTTAATATGTATGACTTTATCACTGAATAAATAGGCGCATAGTAGAATTATAAAAATTGCTCTGTTCCATAGGGAGTGATACAGGTGTGAGAGGCGAGGTGGTTAAACTGTCAAGAAAAAAAAAAACCTTTCCCCCTGCAAGGCAAAGTTATAATGTGCTAGTATGCATCACATACTAGCACATTATGTGAAACTTACCTTAAAAAAAAAACCCCTCTAGCGGTGTACTGTCACTGCTGACAGGGTTTCTATCTTCACCCACTCTTCCTTTCGTGTTTGTGGACTCTGGCAGTTTGAATGGCCGAGCCGTGATGACGTCACTCCTGCGAATGCATGTGGGAATCACAGCCACAGCACAGAGCTCTGAAGGAACGGCACAAGTATGTCGTTCCTTCACAGCGCATGCACAGGCGACATAACCGGCTGCTATACAAGTAAGTATCTTCAAAATGGTGCATTTATAGGAGATATTTACAGTACCTACAGGTAAGCTTTATTATAGGTGTACCTGTAATTACAAGATAAACAAAAGGACTTTAAGAGCAGTTACTTCACTGTGTCTCCACTGTTCTGACTCAAAACAGATTTTACATATTGAGTATAAGGAAGTAATCCATTTTAGCACTTGTGGCTAATCAAATGAAAGTTCAAAAACATGTTTACATGGATATTTAACCACTTGCCCTCCAGAGGATTTACCCCCCTTCCTGACCAGGCCATTTTTTGCGATAAGGCACTGCGTTACTTTAACTGACAATTGCGCGGTCATGCAATGCTGTACATAAATGAAATTCATGTTCTTTTTTTCACACAAATAGAGCTTTCTTTTGGTGGTATTTGATCACCTCTGCATTTTTTATTTTTTGCACTATAAACAAAAAAGACTGACAATTTAAAAAAACAACAACATTTTTTACTTTTTGCTATAAAACATATCCAGTAAAAAAATAAAAAAAAATCAAATGCC
This sequence comes from Staurois parvus, assembly GCF_062004578.1. Classification (NCBI taxonomy): domain Eukaryota; kingdom Metazoa; phylum Chordata; class Amphibia; order Anura; family Ranidae; genus Staurois; species Staurois parvus. Next base: position 3,212,068 of record NW_028317994.1, on the reverse strand, counting down.
TTCATAAATTTAGGCCAAAATGTATTCTGCTACATGTCTTTGCCAAAACAATCCCAATACACGTAAATTAATTGGTTTACGTGAAAGTTATAGCATCTACAAATGGCCGTATACATACTGGAATTTTTATTTTCATTTTTTTTATACTAGTAATGGCGGTGATCAGCGACGTATAGTGGGACTGCGGGACTTCGGCAGGCATTCTGACACTGGTTGTGAACTGACTAACTGCCACTGACATCCCAATGACACAAATAAGGTAATCAGTGCTAATAAAAAGCACTGACACTGAACTAATGACAATGGAAAGGAAGGGGTTAACATCTGGGGTGATCAAAGGGTTAACTGTATGCTGCTTAATATTATGTGCTGTGTGTATTTTACTAGGGAGACATGCTGTGTTGTATTTCTCTGCTGTGCAGAGAAATACAAAGCAGCATGTCCTTGTTAGCAGGAGAGAGACCTGTATTGTTTACACACAAGTCTCTCCTCTGTCAGCTTTACATGGCGATCTCCAGATGCAGGCGGGGAATCTGCACCTGGGACCTGGTGATTGACATCCCTAGCCACCAATGAAGGCGCGGGTAGGGCGACGCGCACGTGCACTCTCTACCCAGAAATGCAAATCATGAATATATACGTGGTTTTGCGCAGCCCTGCCACCCTGTAGCAGTAGTTCTACTATAGGGCGGTGGGAAAGCGGTTAAAGAGCACACAATGTAGGAGCCCCAACTCTAAATAGATAATATAGTGGTCCTATCAGTAACACTACACGTTTGCATATTAGAAGCATTCCCAATCATCAATCATTTAGAATGCAGATTGAATTGTTGGCTAATAAGAAAATTTAAGGCAGCAAAGCTGAGCTATGTGAGTCAACGTAGCTAGAAATAGAAAGATTACTGCAGTCACCTGGATTTACAAGGGCTGCATTTTCAATGGGAAAACAGTTTAGTTCAGGAAGTAGATGATGACCCAGTATGATGCCTGAATACAAATTCTGCTGGAATACTGGGGATATAACGACAATATTGCCAGGAGGAGTCCTGTAATATCTTTGGGAGATAATAAATGCTTGCAAGGGTCAAACCTAAACATTTTATGCTCGTATCATAAAAATATAAAAAATATATTGCTAATCAGGTGAACATCATAGATGCTACCAGGGCAATCTCAATTAAGGGCACATTTACAGAGGAATGCTGTGCAGGAAACCCACGTTCTGTGAGCATTTACTGCACTGCTTTCACAATGCACTGGGTGTCAATATAATCCTAATGTCACTCCAAACACAGATCGCAAACAAAGTGTATATGCCTGAATCAGATCACGTGGTACCATAGTGCCATGTGGTCCGGTGCAGTGTGTTTTTGAAAAATAGTGTATGCACTACTTTTGGTGTGATCTCAGCCCATTTAAATGAATGGGCTGAAAATCGCACCATACCATGTTGCACAGGAATCACACAGGAACATGGACTGCATTCCTATGCAATTCAGGTGAGAACTAGCCCTAAGTAAAAGCTTTGAGTAACAACATGATGCTTCCATTGACATATACACAATGCTTGCATACATGTCAACACACACACAGCTAGAATTTTTTGTGATTTTAAGTGCAGTTTAAACTGAACCCCAGGCAAAGAATTGAGTAGTGACAGTTCACGGATACCTATAATGTAGTTGTTTTACCTGCCAAAGAATTTATATTTTTGTCTATCTAGTCCTAAGATTTACACAGCTCAGCCACATGATGCCTGCTCTTTCTTTGCTGCAGTTTCACTTTCATCTATAGGTCTCCTCCCCAGCCCCACCCTGTGACTTGGCAGTGAACATAGACACAGCACATTGATTAACTAATTTCTCCTCCTTAGGGGCGGACTGACAACTCATGGGGCTCCCGGGCAATAGGGGATCATGGGGCCCCTGTGTCCTTGCCCAAACTCAAAAAAGCCCATGAAAAAGGTACCAGGGGCATCTCATGGGGCCCCCTACTGACCCCGGGCCCTCGGGCAGTGCCCGAGTTTCCAAATGGTCAGTCCACCCCTGCTCCTCCTATCAGATTGTGAAACTAAATTAAAGGTTTAGTTCACCTTTCAGGGAAAAATAATAAATGTCCATACTTTTGCAGAAAATAAAAAATGTGCATTTCTTATTTCTCCCTGCAGAAGCCTGAAAAGCACTGCGTCCTTGATCAGTGGATCGCAAGTACAATGTCAGATTCCTGCACATTCTCCCTCCAGCTTTCTTGCTGGTATCTCTGTACATGATTTCAGTTTAAAAACTGCAGGAAGATTCAATGAACAATGAGCATATTGATCAGCACATTTCGAGGTCCATTAAAACTACAAGTCCATGTGCCTTGGTGGCAGACAGGACTTGTAGTTTCTTCATTCAGATACCAGTGAATGAATTATGTGGCTGTGCAGATGGAGCCCCACAGAGGAACCCCCTACCCACGGTCATAGGGAAGGGGGGATGGAACATGGATGGAACACTGCAAGAACATGTTACACGTTATACCCTAAATAAGGGTGTAACATGTAAGCTGTTCCAAAGGTGAACCTACTCTTCTTGAAATTAAAATAATACATTTGTGTATTTTTTTTTTCCTGGAGTTCAGCCTTAATAACGCAATTTTCACAACATTAGGGCCACCAACATGGGTCATCTGCTGTAGTGAACAGCAAAACAAGCCACATGTTAAAAAAAAAATAGGGGAACTGATATTGCTGGTAGGAATTCAAGCCTGGGCACAAGCACTTCATGTATATGGCAGAAGGACAACTTCCTGCAACTGCCAAAAAGCAGCTACACCATTGGCATAATTTTAGATATGCTTAGTAGGTTTAATCCCAAAACAGAAAAAAAGAGCAGGCACAGTCACTGAAATGAAGACAGTGTCACCTGATACGTCATTAAAATCTATTGTTAGCTAGCTTCCTGCTTCACTGGAGTTGCATGACCTACCAATTTTTAGGAATGAAGGTCCCATTATTCTGTCACACCAACACAATGCCACTGTAAAATTCTAAAATGTACTGAGCTACATGCTAAGAAAAACGGTAGCACCCCCTGATATAGATTAAAATGTTATTATCCAGTGAATGGCTACACACTAAAAATTAATTGAATGCTTGTTGTATCAACGGTGCCACTGTTGAAGAGTTGTTAGTTTCTGCAAAACTAACATGGGAGACAATCGGGCATCATCGGTTCCGAATGGTGAGTCAGGTTTCACTCCGAGCACCAGCATATACTGTATATCATGGACAGTCTTAACTAGAAGCATAATACGGAGGATATCTGGAAGCCTTTGGCCTTGGGGGCAAATATAACCAATGGCCTTTTCATGGTGGAGACACATTTCTGAAGCTAAAGAAATGAACCATTCTAAATGTGGTATGGTGCTTCATTGACAGGCAGACACGGTGAACAGTGGATGTTCCTAAAGGAAAGTGTTTATTACGACAATCCTTGTCACATCTTCCAAGAATAGTTTTCTTTGTGGCTCTTAACATTTGGGCTTATTAGACATGCAAAGGAAGTCAATGATGGAAGACTTACCTTTGGTCACAGAGAAGAAGGCATCTATATAATGCCCACTATGAGTCATAGACTACAGACCCTGCTCTGATCTATGCCTGAACAGACAGGTATTTCCATGGAGGACCACCAGCCTGGAATATCTTATTAGTAATGGCATATGAGGCAAATGCCCTCCCTCCCCTCCAGCTCAGAACTTCCCTAGCATCATGTTGTGTTTGCATGTGCCATATACACTTTACTTATTTTGCTTTCTATCAACCATGGAGTTTTACTTTAGATGTAATCACTGTTTTTCTTATAAAATTCTGCTTCCAAAGGAACAATTTTTACTGAGTACCACTCTCACTCTATTTATTTCAGGGTTTTCACATCTGACATGTGGTAAGAGAACTTCACATTCACTAGGTCAACACTAACACACAGGCAAGACCATTGATCCCATGAAGGTGCCTTTCACACATTTACTACCCCAGTACATAACAAAGCCAGTCAATTTTAACTGCTGTGGATTAACACAGGGCTTTGACATGATCTTGCATATGGACAGAATTTGGCAATAAAACTGTTTACAGCATGCACTTGTTTATACTTTTTTATTGTGTGTCCAGCATTAGACAGTATCAAGCACACTAGCCTGTTTTTATGATATAAATAAACTCTTCTTGCCCTCTTTTGCGCTGTCTGGCTTTTGTTCCAAGCCCATCTCTATTTTATGATCCTGAGAATTCTACAGACAAATTATTAATAATATTTCTTAGAGAAGTGCAAAGACCAAAAACATAAAAGTAAAATCTATCACGTAATAGCAGGATGCAAGATGTAAGGCAGCTAATTGTATTCTTGAGGATTTCAATAAGAACAACATAGTAAACCCTCTTTATCATGTTTCATTTTTCCCTGCAGTTTTACACTTCAGTCCTTACGATTGCTTCTAACTCCTCCATCACCTTTATTACTTTCTTTCTTTTTTACTTTATCAACTCTTGCACACAAAATACCTCATTACTGAGTTCAGTACACTTCCTAAATTTCCTTAGGTCACAAAAGCCTAGCTTAAGTGTTCTTCTGTTCTGCCTCTGTGCTAAAGTAGACTAGGTGACTGTGTAGTATTCAGCTCTTAGTCCAAGGCTTGTCTATAAATAACCTCAAGTACCGCCATTAACTGTATTGTGTTTAGTGGGTGGAGTGTGTACAAGATCAGCATCATGTTATACAGGCTTTAGAATGAAATCGCAGTGTAATGTCAGTTTAGGCTTCACTATCAGACTTATTTATAAGATGGAGCAGCTAGCAGTAATGATATGCACAGTGCAATAATTTATAGCAACCAGTTAGATTTTCTATTTTTTATATTTGGTCATGCAAATACCAAAAATTGTTTGCTAACCAGTAGCTTTGGGAAAAGCCCATAAATGTTCAATGTCTATTTTTTGCAACAAATTTGTGTCTCTTTGTATTTACTTTCAGTTGCTGCAAGGTGAACAGAAGTGACCTGGCAATGTGGGTTCATCAAATTGTATTCAGTACATGACTACCTAATTTTGTGATAGTTGTAATTTTTTTTTTGCTAAGCACCAGTCACTTCTAGCCCCATATGGAGATTAAAATCTAAAGTCCATTGAACAGTCACACATATGCATGCACACTAGTTCCAGTTTTGTGAAGAAACCAGAAATGTTGGACAACAAGGTATCTTGGAACAAATCGTATCCAGCAATGGAGGCACAAAATATAGTATTAACATTTTGTTTCAGATTTTTTAAGAATACTGTAGAAAGGTTAAATAGCACATGCCCACCCTAATGCAAGCACACATCTGCCTACTGAAATCTATATGACACCCTGGAACCACCACCATGCTTGGATGGATTTGATGTAATTTACACTGTCCATATGCAATTTGAAATTCAGCCGGTTCATCAGGGACTGGCCATGTGTGGTTGGACAGATGTTGATCTACTGATTGACTTCCATTCAACAGCAGGCAATAAGCTACTGTGCTGATCTGTGATCCCAGAATACAATGAAACAGTGGGGAGGATTCTCTCATCCACATTTAATGTATAGATGGAAATCGGGTCAGTATTTTTCATCCAACCCATTGGTTGAATGAATAATAACTGACCCATATATGACCAGCTGTAGAGTGTCCACATACAGCTTTATCTTGCAGATGATGCACTCAATTCAAGCATTGTTTAAAGCTGGATGAGGATTATTTAAAGTAGATGTAAACCGTAACTGAATGGCATTTACCTTGCTAAAGCAATGTGTATCTATTAAAAAAATGCAATTTTTTAAAAGCTGAGTTCCAGGTATGGATATTTTTGCATAGTTACATGTAAATATGCATATTCCTTACCCTGTGGAAGCAGAGAATCACTGTAGTAGTCATTATTGTCTCCATCAGAATGAGAGGCTGACAATGTTTTAGCATAATTGAGAGACACGGACAGAGCCTTGTCAACCTTTAACAGCCTTAAAAGAATATTCATGGTGGATGACCAAGTATTTCAATAAAAGCTGCAGATTTACAAATTTCAAAGAAATTTTAAATGTATACATTTGGATGTTACTTATATGTCATTTTCATGATTGTGTTTGCATACAAAACATTGTTGGGACAATCTCTGTGTGAGCTACCAACAAAGGAATGGTATTGTCAGCAAGCTTGTACCACAAGCAGTTTCTGCCTAATTCGAGAAACAAAATTAGCTGATTCCTGTGCCCAGGATGCTTCATTTTACCAGATTTCTCAGTGAGATTACTGCTAATCTATGGCTGTTTACTTTGATTTTTTTTAAAACTGCTGTTATTCTGTATTCAGTTGAATTTAGTTAGTCTTATCCATATTTGTTTAGACTTTAACCACTGCGCCAAGGGAGAACAACCATATAATACATACTATGTTAGTGAATGCAAAGACAGCATGTGCATTAATGGCATTAAACAATAAAAATGTCACTGGTGGTATACACTGTTTTAATACACTGAGTTTTTTGCTGGTGAAAATGAGAATTTCTGCAAGGGTATATTTTATGGGGGTTGTCTTGGGCAGTATACTATGCCTTATGTCTTCCCATACAAATAATGTGTTTAGTGGGAAAATACTCCAGCACTAGAATACTGGTGGATTTGATGTATAATATTCCTGGGCAGCTTGCAGCAGTAGTGATTTTATGTTAGCTGTGTTTTAGAGTGGTAATAACTTCTCTTTGCTCCTTAGTATGATTTGGTGCTTCTGACATATGTACAACACTGGTCTGGCAGCCACTGGCACTAAATATTTTCAGAACACTTAGGTGTACAAGAACTCATTAAAACCCAATGAATTTTTGTCATTCAAATTAACCTTTTTAAACCCAATTTTAAAAACAGCATTTGTGTGTTGCAACTAAAACATGAATAATTGAGCATGATTAATATGTTCAAAATCATGTAACTCTTTTTGACAACTTCTTTGTCAGACCAGTTTGGTTGCAGGAACAGATATTTCAAATAAGAGACCAGCATTGTGAGGGTAGTTGGTGTCTAAAATTTCTTGTCATTAACTGCAAAATCCCATCCAATACCCCATTGTGGTCTCCAATATAAGAGAACTCATAAGAAGCAGGGATGACCTGAGCACACCTGGGTTAGGCTTGCAACAAATTATAGGTTTGGATACCAAATGTAAATCACATAGAAGTCAATGGGAGCTGAATCTGTCAAATTAATTTTAATAATTTTTAAAGGATAAGTTCACCTTTAGGAACATGTTACATGTCCTCCCTCTTTTTAGGATTGAAAATGTAACATATACTTGCTCCTGCAGCCTCCCCCTGATCCCTCTGCTAATTGTGATAGTGAGTCCGGGGATCTTCTCCCTGCACTCGCTGTCACAATTTGAATGGGGCTCTGCCCACACAGCTACATCATTCATTCATAGTTTCCTGTGAATTAATGGACTTCAAATACTCACAACCTTTGTGGCTGATGGATTGTAGTTCTCAATGAACTACCAGGGTGATAGTGAGCACTCTAGGTAGTTCATTCAGTCTTCCTGTCATTATGTAACTGCCTGCCCATGCAAGGTATGAGCAGACAGCTTTCATTGACAGTCTGCGGGATTCCTGCACTGCACACCCAATCTGCTGGTCTCGGGTGTAATGCTTTAGAGGCTCCTAAAAAAAAAAAAATGCACATGTTTCACCTGCAAGAAAGTGTGCATTTATTATTTTTTTTAGAAAGGTGAACACATCTTTTAAGGCTAATAGCAAGGGATTAACAAAAAATGTGCATGGGGGGAAGCTTGGTGGGGTCGGTTCTTAAACCAGCCTGTGAAGTGTCATATGTCTACCATGTAAACAAAGTAGTAAAGTAAAAGAGATATTTCCAAGGGAAAAATGGCTGTTTTTTATGCTGTTCATTCACATTTTCCTATAAGCTTTGTAAATAATGTAATGGGGGGGGGCCTAAAATACATACCATGCACTCATCAAACTGAATTAAATGCTTTTTTCTATATGTCACTTTCTTTATGCATGCTAAAAAAATATGACACATTGTAGGTTCCCTTCCAAAATCAATACCAGATGCTTTGGATCTGGTATGGATTCAAGGGGAACCCAGTGCAAAAATAAAAACCCCTAAATCACACCAGGCTACATGCCCTCTACATGAGCTGGGGGGTTGATGTGTTGCTGAGAACAAGTCCTCTTCCTCACAACCCTGGCTTGGCGCTTGTGGGGGTGTGGGGAATTCTATCAGAATCTGGAAAGGATAAGGGAGCCCCCAGACATATTCCCTCCTCCCAACATGAATAAGTGGTACAATTTTGTAACAAGTACTTTATTTAAAAAGTAATTAGTGTTTTAAATTCACCATCAATCATGATGAACATTGCTTGCCAATCATTTACTCATCTGCTCACACAGCACCTGACAGTTCTCCAAAACTGTCATTAGGTTTTTATGGAAGGGGCAGGGATGTTGTGACATCAATAACCAAATGGCCATACTTGGTTGGTGATATCACCACCATCTCATATCTTTGCTTACATAGCTGGGGATTCCCGACAATGTAAATGAATGAGGCCATTGACATCACTGGTTTTCAAGGACATGGTGGAGCCGCACCCTCAAGCATCCTTAACAACCATTGATAGTGGAAATCTGTCATGTATAATAACACTACCAGTACCGCTATCATGCATCATGTTTGGCTCCTTCCAAATGGGTATTTGTTCAGTCAAATGTCATAACAGCCAAGGTTCCTTCTGAACCTATATTCAATCTAATCCTAAAGATCATCCCTTGTTAGTAGAAATAGGGAGCCATCATTCCTAAATTATCTTTAAATGTACTGGCTATGTACCTGTTATTCTCATCTTTCCTTCATTACTTACTGAGTGACTGTCCCAAAATAACCATGTGTTCTGATACATGGCATAAAAATGATTGGTTTCGTTCATTGAATTACTAAGTAGTGAAGCAAGGATAATGATGACAACTCTAGATTTTGCACCTTCAGAAACAAATTAACAATGTCAGCCTTAATACTGTTATCCTTCCTTACTCTGGTTTTATTAATGCCTGCAAGAAACTCCTTTAATGTTACGGGATGTATTAAGTTGATCTTCAGAAAATTCCATGTAGCTAATCTACAGTAAGCTCTGCCTCTTCACCAAAAGCTTTAGGGTGATCAAAACATCACATAAAATAGACTAAAATTTACTGTAGCTCTATAAATAATAAGGAAATTGAAAATCATTTTCAAATCTCCAAGCAAGTTTCAAGCTAGCACTTAATCTCTCTGCAGACTTCTAGATTGGCCCTGGTGCCATTCTATATATTATATGGAACATTTATCTTCTAGTCACAGATTAACAAGAAGTAAAACAGCAATGGCAATATTCCTTTGTTCTTTTAGATAAATAAAATACAGCATATATAAATACTTGTGTGTCTCATTAGAGAGATTTCCTTCACTTTTTCTCCTGTAGACTTAACAGGAAATGAAAGAATATCTTTTCACTTTCATTGCCAGTGGCATTGGAGAGCAGGGCAATAAAAAGGGGTGATTTCCCCTACAGGGGACACAAATAGCAATAAAAACTTGGCAGTGGTTCTAACCCTCCAACACTCTGTTAAAAAAAATTGTTTTTAGTTTTACTTAGTGTGAATTTTAACACACTGGTATTCGGTACCCCAGATCAAGTAGTATTTTAGCAGGGTACATAAAGTATTCAGTAAGCATTGCTTTTCCACCAAAAGCTTCAAGGTGATTAAAGCATCATAACAAACAGACTGAAAATGATTGTGGTTCTGGTAAATTATAAGGACATGAAAAATGAATTCCAAACCACCAAGCAAGATTCAAGCAAATGAATAGGATATGAGGGAGAGCATGGTATGACTGTGGACAATGGGAGAAAGACATAGGAAGGAGTTGCAATGCATACCTATACAAATGGAAAGATCTAAGAGGTAACATAATTGTTTTTCAATATCATTCACAATTGGAGGCATAATCCTTCAATAGTGTAACTGAAACTTACATTTTTTATTTTCACAGTAGGAAGAATTGAGATTCATATGTATTGTTAGAAGCTAGTTCCTTTCTTTTACTGTAAAACATATATATATATATATATATATATATATATATATATATATATATACTGTATATATATATATATATGTGTGTGTGTGTGTGTATGTGTGTGTGTTGTAAAATGATATTGCTGTCGAGGCAGTTGTTGGCTGATAAAAGTTTCATCAATCTGCTTCCATTTGCCAACCTTTGACAAAGCTAAACATTGCTAAGAATTCAGATAAAGACATGTTTTTAAAGCCTACATAAATGCTGATACATCCAAAGCCCCATTAGCCACAGAACAGCCAAAGCAGTTCTCCAAACCCTACCAGAAAGGATGTATTGAGTTTAATGAACATAGTAACTTTAATGCTGATGTGTATCCATTGTTGAACACAGTAAAGTGAGACAGAATCACTAACTGTACTGTATTGTGTCTTTCATTGAAACATTAGAAGTGCCTGACAAGTAAACAAAAAAAGGAAAAAAGGCATGGAGGAATTATTCTTAAGTATGCTGAATTAACATGGACCCATATGTGTGGGAACATTCAGCGGCTGTGTAAGCTAACAATAATCTTTATCTGATTATCTCCATTTTGTAGAGGTAAACATTATCCTTTTTTGCTTATAGCCACATGTAGGAGATTTTCTGAGTAGCTGTAGAGGCCCTTGATGCTGAATTATAGGGGCTTTCAAAGTTTGTCCTTCATCTTCTTCCTTTTCATATATGTTAGATATTCATTCAGAAAGGCTTTGAGAGTCTTGAAGAGGATCACGTTATCAAATGGCTAAAGGCATTACAGAACCTGGCAGATTTGGTTTGGGGCTAAATCTACAGCTGTCAGCTGTCACCTCCATGCAAGAGTACATTAAACTTATGTCTGGAGTATGTGAGCTACAAAGAAGCAAGCAAGTTTTTATTGTACAGAAAAATGGATTTTTATATGCTTTCTATATACAGTACTAAAGCATTTGCTACTAGATATATGACAAATTATGTTTGCTAAGAAAAGGCATCTTAAAGTAGATATATGTCCATCATTCAGCAATGTTTGGGAATTGGCTCCTAACAGCAAAACAGAAGATATTTTCTGTAAAGCTAGTCACACCCTGTTCATTTTTTCTTTTGTGATACAACTCATTGAAGCATTGTTTTTGCTGTTCATAGCTACTGTAACTCAGCAGTTCAGGGTAAAGTAGTGGGTTTCTACCCCCAAGGTACATATTATAGGTTTTAGCAGTAATCCTTACACAGCAAATTAGTTTGCATATTTAGTAAATACAAAATGGCAAACACCACAACTGAGATTAGCTAATTTTACTTACAAGCATTACATGTTGGAAAAAAAAGGAATTAAAAACACATTTAAGGGTATATGAGAAAATGACACATATCAAGAGGTATTTGACAAATATTTGTTGTAATAGAGGGATACATGATATTATTGATTTTCCTGGTGCCCTGATGATGTCAGAACAACAAAACGCACAGGGCATGGCTTGGTAGCAATCCACGTGAGAGAGAAAGGTTACCATGTAGTTGGAGGTACAGTATCTGTGTATTGCTGATGTTAGAATTATCTGTCTAAGCAGAATTGGAATGGATTAAAATTGATATTGGACATTTTATTCATTTATTATGTGGGTGCATTTTTTTTCTCTTCATTTTAAAAATCCCTCAGTTAGTTTTATCCTTTTAAGCACTGATCTATGCTGTATCACCTGAGCTGAAAAGATTGCTGGATTTAACATGGGAGAGTTCTGGGGAGGATTTCTTGAGCCTTTGGAGAGTCCAGCTGGGTTTAAGAAGTCTGATTTATTTGATAAAAGATGAAATAAGACCTTTGTGATGAGGGTCAATTCATAAGTTGAGAATGTGCCCAAAAAGGGTTTGGAGGAAGTGTCTGTTCATAAGGTGAGAATGTGCCCAAAAAGGGTTTGGTTGAAGTGTATGTTATAAAGATCACAATCTGATCTTACTGAATTGAACTATCTATGTGGACTTTATCATGATTGGAGGATTGTATCGCAGTTTTATTCATGGCCATTTATATGAAGGACTGTTATGTGGTAATGTTTATAATTACATACATGTCTATTGTTAAAACAATTCTGATTTATGTCAATTTGGTATTTTATGTAAATGTTTTTTTGGTATATGAATCAGTGCAGCATATTTGTATACATAATAGAGGGATACATATTGAAATAGAGAGAATAAATATTTGTCTAGGGGACACAGAGCAACCATGATCAGGCTTAGGATCATAGCTAACAACAAAAAACAAAAGAGGCGCAAACGCCTAGTGCATTATCAAACAGTACTTTATTAAAAGACAAAATATACAAATATACTCACGAGCCAACTATAAATGGCAGCTTAACATTAATCCAAAACCAATAGTTAGCTCTTCAACCTCATAGATCCAAATGAGTGGCACAACCAGCGGATGCTTTTTGAGGGACCAATCCCCTTACTCAGAGCAGTAATAAGTAATAGTTAATTTGTTACTTGTTGTAATGAAGATTCATATAGTGGATTGGTTGATGAATATTTTTCTTATATACACTGACACTCTATTTTTTGTGGACTTTTTGAATGGTGTACTTTATTTTTTTGCACTTTATATACTGTACATGAATTGTTTGTACATTAATTCGTGCAAATTTTATTTCTTTACTGACACTGCACATTTTATGTATTAACACAAAATACATTGTTGAAAACATATTCAATTATAAACCAAAAGTATAAATAGTTCCAAGTGAAGAAAAACATAAATCTTAGTTGTGCAAGATCACGCTTCTTCAGTGAAAGTGTGCTCCAACTGAAAAAACACAATCCTCTACCTTGCCCTAAAATATGAAAGCTCACCGCTAGGAATTGACCCTTACCACAAAGGTTAATTTAGCATGTTGGCAGACACCAGAACCCTCTTCAATTTGCTCCCTCTCGTATATGCAATTAATCAGAGGAACCACAAGACTCAGCTTCACAATCACATTACTTGTTGAAATTGACTACAAAGGATATCCAACTCTTAAGCACAAAAGGAAGAGAAGAAAGTTATAGTGCCCACCACTAAAATTACTTCATTAAAACTATAAAAATGCTGTTTTGGATAACATATGAGTTGTTTTTGGATTAATTATTAGTTAATACAAAATGATCCTCTGTGTTATTTTCATAGCTGGGCAGATCAGAGTTACCTTTGAATACCACAAATTATAGCCAGCTTAAAGTATATGTACATGCTTTTAATTAAATAAATTGATGTTTGCTATGATGTCCCCAGATGTGTTGTACTCCTTAAAACTGTTAGTTTTCTTCTCTGTAAAAATTCCATCTCTTTTATCAATGTAGAAAAATTATATCCTCGCTTCATTTTGCTGAGTGACACCAGATCATTAAAAGGAACTGCAGTGTCACCCAGGGATGCTCTTTTCCACATCAAACTACAATCATATTTCTCTAGAACATCTCTTTTTTGAATACATTGTGGGACACGCTAGAGCACAGCCTCCTTTCACTCCTGTGTACTTAAACTGATGTGGTTTGCACAATAGGAACTGTAGCCTAATCACCACTGAAAAATGACAATAAGTAGTTTTACACCTGTGTCTGAAGCATGGGTGCACATGCACAGAAGTGGCAGGAAGAATATGCATGTATGATGTTTATAATTAGAGATGAGCGAATCGAACTTGGCGAAGTGGAATTCGTTTCGAATATTAGGAAAAATTCGATTCGCACCGAATCCGAATATTAGCAAACTTCGGATGCGCGAATCAAATTTTTCCCGATCGGCCGATTTTCATCCCTTCTACAGCCGGCAAAAAGTGTCCCTGCAGAGAGCTCCGCTATTTCTGACAGTTCTCTGACAGTTCCTTCACATTTACAGCGGTTGAAACATTGTATCTATTTGTTTCCATTTAGGATACAGATGTTTTTATTCGGAAACAAATAGATACAATGTTTCAACCGCTGTAAATGTGAAGGAACTGTCAGAGAACTGTCAGAAATAGCGGAGCTCTCTGCAGATACACTTTTTGCTGTACTGGAATTCTTCTTCTTTTCATTCTTCTTCTTCTTTTCATTCTTCTTCTTCTTCTTTTCATTCTTCTTCTTCTTCTTTTCATTCTTCTTTTCATTCTTCTTCTTTTCATTCTTCTTCTTCTTCTTTTCATTCTTCTTTTCATTCTTCTCATTCTTCTTTTCATTCTTCTTTTCATTCTTCTTCTTCTTCTTTTCATTCTTCTTCTTCTTCTTTTCATTCTTCTTCTTCTTTTCATTCTTCTGTTCATTCTTCTTCTTCTTCTTTTCATTCTTCTTCTATTTCTTTTCATTCTTCTTTTCATTCTTCTTCTTCTTCTTTTCATTCTTCTTTTCATTCTTCTCATTCTTCTTTTCATTCTTCTTTTCATTCTTCTTCTCATTCTTCTTTTCATTCTTCTTCTTCTTCTTTTCATTCTTCTTCTTCTTCTTTTCATTCTTCTTCTTTTCATTCTTCTTTTCATTCTTCTCATTCTTCTCATTCTTCTTTTCATTCTTCTTTTCATTCTTCTTCTCATTCTTCTTTTTATTCTTCCTCTTCTTCTTTTCATTCTTCTTCTTCTTCTTTTCATTCTTCTTTTCATTCTTCTTCTTCTTTTCATTATTCTTCTTCTTCTTTTCATTCTTCTTTTCATTCTTCTTCTTCTTCTTTTCATTCTTCTGCTCATTCTTCTTTTCATTCTTCTTCTTCTTCTTTTCATTCTTCTTTTCATTCTTCTTCTTCTTCTTTTCATTCTTCTTCTTCTTCTTTTCATTCTTCTTTTCATTCTTCTCATTCTTCTTTTCATTCTTCTTCTTCTTCTTCTTTTCATTCTTCTTCTTCTTCTTTTCATTATTCTTCTTCTTTTCATTCTTCTTTTCATTCTTCTTCTTCTTCTTTTCATTCTTCTTATTCTTCTTTTCATTCTTCTTTTCATTCTTCTTCTTTTCATTCTTCTTTTCATTCTTCTCATTCTTCTTTTCATTCTTCTTCTCATTCTTCTTTTCATTCTTCTTCTTCTTTTCATTCTTCTTCTTCTTCTTTTCATTCTTCTTTTCATTCTTCTTTTCATTCTTCTCATTCTTCTTTTCATTCTTCTTCTCATTCTTCTTTTCATTCTTCTTCTTCTTCTTTTCATTCTTCTTTTCATTCTTCTTCTTCTTTTCATTCTTCTTCTTCTTCTTTTCATTCTTCTTTTCATTCTTCTTCTTCTTCTTTTCATTCTTCTTTTCATTCTTCTTCTTCTTTTCATTCTTCTTCTTCTTCTTCTTTTCATTCTTCTTCTTTTCATTCTTCTTTTCATTCTTCTTCTTCTTCTTTTCATTCTTCTTTTCATTCTTCTCATTCTTCTTTTCATTCTTCTTTTCATTCTTCTTCTCATTCTTCTTTTCATTCTTCTTCTTCTTCTTTTCATTCTTCTTTTCATTCTTCTTCTTCTTCTTTTCATTCTTCTTCTTCTTCTTCTTCTTCTTTTCATTCTTCTTTTCATTCTTCTCATTCTTCTTTTCATTCTTCTTTTCATTCTTCTTCTTCTTATTTTCATTCTTCTTCTTCTTCTTCTTTTCATTCTTCTTCTTCTTTTCATTCTTCTTTTCATTCTTCTTCTTCTTCTTCGTCGTGCCCCGTGACTGCCCAAATGAGTGAAGTGTGCGGTGATTCTAAGATCGACGGCACTCATCTGCATGTCATACTGACTGACAGTATTATTTCTCTTCCCCAGCAGACTCCAAGGGCATTTAAATTAAAGGTACAGTGTTCTGCACTAATATAAAGGCTCTCTGAAGCCTAGAAACCCTTTTAATAAGTTAAATTTGCAGCAAATAAATTCGGATCGAATCGAATTTCTCCCGCAAATTCGGCGAATCAGCCGAATCGAATTTTTGAATAATTCGCTCATCTCTATTTATAATAAATTAAATATCATATTTGTAAGAGGTTTTTATATAAAAAAAAAGGCAAATAATTCAGCAACTGAGGGCATGCGATACCAAAATTATTAATTTTAATAGGAGGGTTTAGCTCTAGAGTCTGCAGTTGTTTTTTGATTGTTACAAGCCTGGAATGTAAAATAAAAGTGTAACCTGTGTAAGATGTTACCCTTGCTGAGTACGACTGTCGACTTTAAATATGAAAATCCCAGCTTGCTGCATGTAAATGACAAGAAAATCAAACATCCATAATCAAAGGGAATAGCAGGACAAATTTGATGTACTTACAGAGAGCATCTTAAAAGTTATAAGTTGGATCTTCTAATAAATGTTATAACACTTCCCTCTTCCACTGTACTTATGATTGGACTTAGCATGTTGAAGTATCATCTCATTTTCTCATCTTCCTTTACATCAGAACTCTACTTGCAGATTGTCTGTCCCTATTTGATCTTTTACAAAGATTTGATGCAGGAATGATAATTGCCTGGGTTTGCTAGAAAGGGTTTCTTGCTATATATTCATCTGGTCAGGACAAGAAGAATGTATAGTCTGACAGCAAGATGAATCTAGAGAAAAATGAAATTTATGAAATCAGATCTGTCTACAAAATTTCCACATCACTTTTTATTAAACAGAAAAATATGACTGCTCCTGTATGAACATGAAGTATAGATGTGTGAAGTGTGCACAAAATGGTCAATGTGCATTTGAATATACCTTAAAGGCTAACTTTACCTTTTCATCAAAAAAATTAACCCTCCCTAGTTCCTGGCCCCCACTGCTCTTATTTCGTATGGTCACCTTCTCATATCACCCACCCTAGCCAGTGCAACAGTCTGTAAACTTGAAGTAAACTTACAGTGCACACAACTGAAACCTGTCATTGAGCAACACAACAACATGATCACTTTGAACAATGAGAATCTGTAATATACACTGTCACCCTTGGTAGGGATATGACAGAGAAATATAAAGAACACTCTTCAAAGGGACAATGATTCCTTAGGTTCTGGTTTAGAATATTGAGAGATAAAACTTAATGATTTTATGATATCATTTAATAACAACACTAAAAAAGGTGCAAGCAAAATATTTTTAAAAAAATTAGACAACAGGAACAGTAAAATAAATGGGAATAGAAATGAGAGGTTCTTAACAAGGTTTTGTTTGATGTACAGCTTTGACAAAGTGTAGATCAATGTAGAATAAATCTTGTTCTGTATTTTCTATGCTTTGACATAGTGACATAGTGTCAATGGAAAATTGAGAGCTCCAGCTGACAATTGAAGGATTTTATTGTGGACCTTCTAGAGGGCATCACTGACAGCTCTCACCCCATCAAAAGAGCTTAAGGATGTGAAATAGGAGGGCTGAGGCACGTATGATATTTTCAGTAGACCCTCCCTCTAGACCAGATTTATAAAGCATCCATATTTTCATATTAGTACATGTTACAGTAGACAAACCAACATATTATTGCACAGAAGAAAATTACAATTTGCTAGAGACTATATATGATACAGATGTACTGCCAATTCTCCTTAAGAAATAAATTGTCTCTAATCTGCTTCCTGCACCTTGTAACATAGGAGTATTTGGTCTTAATGTGATGATAATTCTCTTATACGTTAGGGTAGATGCTAGTTATTAACATAATTTTCTTATATCAGGATTTATGAATCATGGGTAGATTTTGGTTGTGCCCGTGACACAAACACCAGAATACATTTTTTTTTCCACTTAACAACATGCTAAACGATTTTATTTTAAACCACCAACAAACTTAATTGAAGGTATTTGCTTATCACTGCTCTGCCTTCCAGAAGTCCGGCTAATGACATCCTATTAGTTTTTAAGGATTGGCTCACTGATGACTTCTACTGGAAGGTTTGTTTATTTAACTTGATTGTGTTCATTACAGGGATTGAGATGCAACTGATTCTGTAATCTTCTTTGTGTCTATAGATGTGTTCTGGTGGGGAGTAGAGAGATGTATTTTAAAAAAAAATGTGGTCCCTGGCTGGGGCACAAACAACAGATTTAAATGTGAATGGTTTATTACAGACTGGAAATTTCTGGAGAAATGAGGAAGATACTATGTTAAACCCAACTTCCCCCACTCAGTTAGAGTCATAAGACTTTATTATCGTCACAAGTAGAAACCAGGGTGGTCTAAGTTCTTTTGTCTGCCGAAACTATGTGTAGTACTGCAGGGACCTTTAAACTGGTTTAGAACTTCCAAATATGAAAGCTTTGTTATATGCCAGCCCCTTCATGGTAAAAGGAGGGGGGCATAGAGCAGTCTGTGTTAGTGTACTGGAAGCTTTTGCAAAAAAGGTAATGGAAAACTGACAATTTGCATAGAAAACTGTACATTTATTCTGATTGCTAGCTCTTTGAGTAATCAACCCTTTTACTGATGTTTTTCTTATTAATGTGGGCTTAATTGTCTTTACAAATGTGATTTTGTGGTTGACTTAAGGTCAGGTGTAATGTTCAGCTCCTGTCCTGTCTATAGCAAACAGGTGTTAGACTATTTTGTCTTGTTTGCAGGAATGAATCCCTTAAAAAGGTGGGTTTTTGTTTAAGGGGATATTATTTTGGGGTTTATATTGATCTTGGAAATATTTTGATTTATTAATTGGACCTTTTTTAATATTTGGTGCAAGGCTTCCTTTTAAAAGAAAAACTTTTGGTTCTGGGGTAGAATTTTAGTTTTTTTTTCTTTTGGAGATTTATTGATGTTTATTGTATGTTGTTGATGTGCTCAAGGCGTAGAATACAGTTGTTATTAACCATCTGATCTTGGAGCTGTTTTTTATTCATAGCACGTTGCTGCCTTTTATTAACCGCTTCCCGACTGCCCTATAGCAGATAAACTGCTACAGGGTGGCAGAGGTGCGCAAAATCAAGTATATCTACGTGAGTTTGTGTTTTCGGGTAGAGGGTCCTGGCTGGTTATTACCCGCCGGTGCCTGGTGTTTACCGAGCATCTCCGACAAGGAGGAGGACTGCTTTGTTTACTAACAGTCCTCCTCCCTGTCAGCTCGAGCACACTGCTCTGGATGGCTATGCACAGCACAGCCATCCAGAGCAGTGTGATTACAGTAAAGCTCACACACACCTCCCCCTGCACACAATTAACCCTTTGATCGCCCTTCATGTTAACCCCTTCCTCCTGCCCAGTGCCATTAGTACATTGTCAGTGCTTTTTATTTATCACTGATCACTGAATTGGTGTCCCTGGGGATGTCAGTGACACCAAGTCAGTTCCCTCCAGTGTAAGAATGCCCGTCGCAGTCCCGCTATAAGACACTGATCACCGCCATTACTAGTAAAAAAAAATTACAGTATCTATACCTCCATTTGTAAACACTATAACTTTCACGTAAACCAATTAATTTAGACGTATTGGGATTTTTTTTAGCAAAGACATATAGCAGAATACATTTTGGCTTAAATTTATGCCAAAATTAGATTTTTACATTTTTGTTACTGGACATGTTTAATAGCAAAATGTCAAAAACATTGTTTTTCCCCAAAATTGTCTACATTTTTTTTATAGTGTAAAAAATAAAAACGCACAAGTGATCAAATACCACCAAAAGAAAGCTCAACTCATGGGTACAAAAGGACGTAAATTTAATTTGGGTGCAGCATTGCACGACCGTGCAATTGTCAGTTAAAGTAACGCAGCGCCATAACGCAAAAAATGGTCTGGTCAGGAGGGCAAGTGGCTAGTTTAAATAAAAGTTGGCATGCAACAGTTAAGTCTATTCTCCCAGAATAAAATTGTCCTCTTGCTAGCTGCTACTCAATATTTTAATTTTTGTGGTAAAATCGCTTAAACACTTAACTGTGCTTTTTGTCTCTGGTGGATGAGCCTGACATTATGAGGAAGACCTCACTTACACAAGTGCCTGTTGGTCTTGCCAGCAGTGGAGCCAAATAGGTTGTTCAACAGGCAGATACTGGCTGGCAGAAGACATGTGATGAGCAGACACTGGCTGGTAGCAGACAGATGATGAGCGGGTACTGGCTAGTATTAGGTAGGTGCTTGGAGAGGATGGCTAGGCAGTGTGTGAAGGAACAGTGGAGTCAGACATGCTGGGTCAGAGACTAATTGGATCAGGTACATAGACAGGAGCATGGTCAAATGCAGGCTGAAGTCGGTATCATATAAGCAGGCAGGATTTAGGGAAAGGTCAGAACAAACCATGTTAGTAACGGGTAATCAGATGCAGGTAGGATCTCACAGATTATATGGAAAACACTGTAGTGGAGACAGCAACGGCTCAATTTAAATAACCCACCCGGTACCAACATTAGTGACATATGCGCATATATGGGCATGAGATTTCACGTGAGCATGTGTACGTGTGCCTTTTCCATGAAGATGGGTATGACTGTATGTCAGCCTGTGTCTGCATGCAGAGATCTGTCTGGAGGAGATATATTGCCTGCTGGCATGTCCTACTTGACAGTCTCTAGCAAACGTGTAATCTAAGATTGTCCTCCTGTTGATCAATCTTAATTTTGGTAGTTAATCCCCACTTTGTGCCCCTTTTCTTAACCACTTGCCTTCTGGTAGATTTAGCCCCTTCCCATCCAGGCCATTTTTTGCTATTCAGCATTGTTCTATTTCTACTGGTAATTGCGTGGTCATGCAACGCTGTACCCAACCAAAATTTATATCATGTTTTCACACAAATAAAGATTTCTTTTGGTGGTCTTTGATCTCCTCTGGGTTTTTTATTTTTTGCTCTATAAACAAAAAAAAAAATAACGAAAATTTTGAAAAAAACCCCAATATTTTCTAATTTCTGTTATAAAAAATATCCAATACACTCAAATTTCAACATAAATTGATGCCAAAATGTATTTTGATACATCTTTGGTAAAACAAAATCCCAATAGGTGTATTTTAATTGGTTTATGTGAAAGCTATAGAGTCTACAAACTATGGTATAGATACTGGAATTTATAGTATTGTTTGCTACATGGCACTGTGCTGGTTTAACTGACAATTGCACAGTCACGCAGTGCTGTAAATAAATGAAATTTATGTCTTTTTTTTCCCACAAATAGACTTTTCTTTTGGTGGTATTTGATCACCTCTGGGTTTTTTATTTTTAGCGCTATAAACAAAAAAGACCAAAAATGTAAAAAAAAAAAACCGATATTTTCTCATTTCTGTTATAAAAGATACCCAATAAACTTGAATTTTATCATAAATTTAAGCCAAAATGTATTTTGTTACATGTCTTTGGTAAAAAAAAAATCCAAATAAGTGTGTATCAATTGGTTTATGTGAAAGTTATAGTGTCTACAAACTATGGTATAGATACTAGAATTTGCGCAGCTTTTACTTCTAACTGTCTACCACATTTCTTGATATGCTAAAATGCCAGGGTAATACAAACACCCCCAAATAACCCCTGTTTGGAAAGTAGACATTCTAAGCTGTCTGCTGAGAGGCATGTTGAGTCCATGGAAGATTTATTTTTTCCACAAGTGTTTGGAAAATGCCAAAAAACTCTCAGCAAATAGTTTGGGGTGTCTACTTTCCAAATAGGGGTCATACGGGGGGGGGGGGGGTTGGTATCTCTACATTTTATGCCCAGCATTAGAAGCTTATGCCTTACACCACTCACTCTTCTAACCACCTGAAGACCAAGCCTATTCGGACACTTTTTGTTTACATGAAAACAATGTGTATTTTTTGCTAGAAAATTACTTTGAACTCCAACATTATATTTTTTTAAAGCAGATGCCCTAGAGAATAAAATGGTGGGTGTTGCAATTTTTTTATGTCACACAGTACTTGTGCAGCAAATATTTTGAAAAAGAAAATGTTTTTTTGAATTTTAATGCACAAAACACAATATATTAGCCCATTGTAGTAAACCATAAAAGATGATGTTATGCTGAGTAAATAGATACCAAACATGACATGCTTTAAAACTGCGCACACCCTGTGCAATGGCGGCAAACTACATACATTTTTATTATCCATAGGAGCCATTTTAAAAGCCTTTACAGTCTACCACTTTAGATTTACACAGGAGGTCTAGTGCTAGAATTACTGCCCTCGATCTGATGTTTGCAGCGATACCTCACATGCATGGTGCAACCACTGTTTACATACTGACACGAGGCCAGCGATTGGGTATGCAATTGCACAGGAGTGCAGGGCGGACAAGGGTGCTTTAATTTTTTTTGTTTGTTTACACTGTCCATTTTTTTTTTCTTGGATCACTTTCATTGTTATGACAGGGAATGTAAATATGCCCTGTGATAGCATTAGGCAGTGACAGGTACTCTTTTCTGAGAAATGTGGGGTCTATTACACTCTAGATATCTCCTCTGCCCTTAAATCATCTGATATACCAAGATTAGTGTGGTCAGGTGCTTTCCCAATTTAAAAATGGCACTGTTTATATCTGGCAAAATGAAGTGATGAAATGCTCATAGTTTTCGGTTTCTTAGACTATAGAGATGATTAGAGCCATTTCAGTCTCCAATCAGCTCTATGGTCAGCTGATGGAAACTCTGGCTCCATTCTCAGGTTCCCTGATGGGACGGGACTGCCCGAGAAAGCTGTAGAAGGCATTTCCTCCCACTGCTTGTAAAAACAATTCTGTGGCTAATTAGCCATTAAAATTTCTTTTACATGAAAGCTGACCGCTGGCTGAAAAAAATTATACCAGGCTGATGCCTGCAGCTACAAGCATCATCCTGATATAACCACTCAAAGTCCAGTGATATACCAGTACATCACTGGTCCTTGTTGGGCATATATGTTATGTTCTTTTTTTTATGCAGCCTGTGGGCTGAATGAAAAAAAGAGAAGAAATATCTACCAGAAAAACTGTGTGGTATGCCCACCATCAGAATATACCACCCTGCATCCACCCACTTCTAATGTTGGTCATACATGAAATGTTCTTTTTTTTTCATTCAGACCTGGGGCTGAACAAAAAAAAAGAACCTAACAGATTCCTCTATTCACATCAATTGATGTAGATGAAGAAAGCTCTGCCAAAAATGTTTTTTAAAAATATATGCCGAACCAATGGAACGATCTACCCACTGACCACCCCAGGCTCCTATATTTGGGCATATACAGTCAGGTCCATAAATATTGGGACATCGACACAATTCTAACATTTTTGGCTCTATACACCACCACAATGGATTTGAATTAAAACTAACAAGATGTGCTTTAACTGCAGACTGTCAGCTTTAATTTGAGGGTATTTACATCCAAATCAGGTGAACGGTGTAGGAATTACAACAGTTTGCATATGTGCCTCCCACTTGTTAAGAGACCAAAAGTAATGGGACAGAATAATAATCATAAATCAAACTTTCACTTTTTAATACTTGGTTGCAAATCCTTTGAAGTCAATTACAGCCTGAAGTCTGGAACGCATAGACATCACCAGACGCTGGGTTTCATCCCTGGTGATGCTCTGCCAGGCCTCTACTGCAACTGTCTTCAGTTCCTGCTTGTTCTTGGGGCATTTTCCCTTCAGTTTTGTCTTCAGCAAGTGAAATGCATGCTCAATCTGATTCAGGTCAGGTGATTGACTTGGCCATTGCATAACATTCCACTTCTTTCCCTTAAAAAACTATTTGGTTGCTTTTGCAGTATGCTTTGGGTCATTGTACATCTGCACTGTGAAGCGGCGTCCAATGAGTTCTGAAGCATTATGAGCTTATGAGCAGATAATATTGCCCGAAACACTTCAGAATTCATCTTACTGCTTTTGTCAGCAGTCACATCATCAATAAATACAAGAGAACCAGTTCCATTGGCAGCCATACATGACCACGCCATGACACTACCACCACCATGCTTCACTGATGAGGTGGTATGCTTAGGATCATGAGCAGTTCCTTTCCTTCTCCATACTCTTCTCTTCCCATCATTCTGGTACAAGTTGATCTTGGTCTCATCTGTCCATAGGATGTTGTTCCAGAACTGTGAAGGCCTTTTTAGATGTCGTTTGGCAAACTCTAATCTGGCCTTCCTGTTTTTGAGGCTCACCAATGGTTTCCATCTTGTGGTGAACCCTCTGTATTCACTCTGGTGAAGTCTTCTCTTGATTATTGACTTTGACACACATACACCTACCTCCTGGAGAGTGTTCTTGATCTGGCCAACTGTTGTGAAGGGTGTTTTCTTCACCAGGGAAAGAATTCTTCGGTCATTCACCACAGTTGTTTTCCGTGGTCTTCCGGGTCTTTTGGTGTTGCTGAGCTCACCAGTGCGTTCCTTCTTTTTAGGAATGTTCCAAACAGTTGTTTTGGCCACGCCTAATGTTTTTGCTATCTCTCTGATGGGTTTGTTTTGTTTTTTCAGCCTAATGATGGCTTGCTTCACTGATAGTGACAGCTCTTTGGATCTCATCTTGAGAGTTGACAGCAACAGATTCCAAATGCAAATAGCACACTTGAAATGAACTCTGGACCTTTTATTTGCTCATTGTAATTGGGATAATGAGGGAATAACACACACCTGGCCATGGAACAGCTGAGAAGCCAATTGTCCCATTACTTTTGGTCCCATAACAAGTGGGAGGCACATATGCAAACTGTTGTAATTCCTACACCGTTCACCTGATTTGGATGGAAATACCCTCAAATTAAAGCTGACAGTCTGCAGTTAAAGCACACTGTGTTCATTTAATTTCAAATCCATTGTGGTGGTGTATAGAGCCAAAAATGTTAGAATTGTGTCGATGTCCCAATATTTATGGACCTGACTGTATGTTCTTTTTAACTGTCGATGAGAAATATCATTCAGCAGCACTACACACACTGACATATATTCTGAGAGCACACCCTGTTGCTGTCAGAATAAACAGACCATTGCTGCAGCTGAATGGCGTTTCTGCAAAAAAACAACAATGGTTAACAACAAAACAGTAGCAATAAAACAGTAACTCAATAAAAAATCTTTTTATTGAAATCTGTGCCACAAAATATGAAAAAAAATATGCTGAAGCATAGGAGTGATCCACCCATTGGCCACCCCAGGACCCCATGCTTGGGCATATATGTTCTTTTTTTATCTGCGGATGAACAATCTCATCCAGCAGCACTGCACACACTGACTTGTATTATGAGAGCACACCCTGTTGCTGTCAGAATAAACAGATCAGTGCTGCAGGTAAATGGCATTCCTGCAAAGAAAACAACAATGGTTAACTTTCCAGTTTTTAGGGTCTCTCAAAATTAGGTAGCTAGTTTCCTGAATATCTAACATCTTTTGAGACCCTGTGTAAAGGTTCCCTAGACTGTGCCATGCTGTATCCTATACTAATACTCCACTATTGTGTGGTAGCGATGGAAGCAGTCCTTGAGGCAGAGACCAGGTTGGCCAGGACAAGAGGGACAAAAAAGTGGGTGTTCCGCCTAATTCCATGACTGCTACAGACACATCTTTTTTGTGGTGCTTTTTAGGTTGGGGTACCAGGAATGGCATCAGGAAAATGCCTCTTATGAGGTCGACTCACTGCATCTGAGTTGGGGGTTTGGGCCACAGCACCTTCTGGATACAAAAAGGCTGTGATGATCTCTTCCTGGAATTTTAGGAAGGATTCACTTTGTCCAATTGCACTGTAAAGCACAAAAGCATTGTACAAAGCCAATTGAAATAAATATACAGACACTTTTTTATACCAGCATCTGGCTTTTTGGGAAACTAAGCACAGCTTCATTATTTGGTTGTTGAAGTCCAACCCTCCCATGTTAAGCTTATAGTTGTGGACACAGAGAGGCATCTCAATAACACCAGCTGCTGTGAAAATTTGGATGGTCGTGTCTGCGTGAATGGAAGACAGGATGAAAACATCCTGTTTGTCCTTCCACTTCACTACAAGAAATTCATAATTTTTCAAGCAAGCTTTCTCCCACTTTCTAAGTTGGGTATTTACAAGCCATTGGGGGAAACCTGGCGATTAGGTCACACGGTGCCACATGTGCCAATTCCAAGATTGTACAAATGTCTAAATAATGGAACACTTGTATAAAAATTGTCCATGTGTAAGTGGTACCCCATATGGAAAAAGGGTGACACCAAGTTCCAAACTATCTTACCACTGCTCCTCATGGGCATCCGGAGGACTCCACGTGACTATCTGCTCCCTCGTAAATCCAAAACGTACATATATGCCTGTTGCCCTCTCACAGGTCTTATACATTTTGACTCCACATCTGGCATGCTTGCTGGGGAGAAATTGAATGCAAGGTGGCCAGAAAAATGAATGAGGGATTGAGCAAAGCAGATGTTTTGCTGGGGCGTATACACACCTGCAAATTTCTGGTTAAGGTGATTTACAAGGGGCCGAATTTTGTGGAGCCTATCATAATCAGGGTCACCCTGAGGATGACAGAGTATATTGTCAGTGAAATGCATAAATTGTATTATATTCTCATATCTATTCCTGGTCATGGCGGCAGGGACATATGATGAATTGGGTCTGTCGACCAATACAACCACAACTCATTCTTTTTAGTAATGTCCATGTTGAGGGTTAGGCCTAAAAAAACTTTAAATTCAGAAACCGTAGTAGGTTTCCATGCAAATAGACTGGCAAGGTTTGAATTTGGGTTGTCGGCGATAAATTGCTGTGCGCATAAATTGCTTTGCTCCACAATCAAGTTATCCAAATCATCTGTGAATAACAGCTCCAAAAAATCAAGGGAGGTAGTTAAATTTGCTTTGTTTCCACCTGAATTGTGAATTGGGCAGTGAATTGGGGAAGTACGGGTGCTGCAGAATTTGTGGGCTGCCAATCAGGATTTGCAAGCACATCCCAAAGGACACTATGGCCTCTACAGGCCTGAGTTTGAATTCTTGGTGGCTGCGGGATACTACTTGGGCTAGCCACCTAACCAGTTTGTACTGCATGGGATTCAATGCATCACCAAGTGATACTGCAGTGGTGGTATGCAAAAGACCAGGATGTACTAGGCCACTGGTGCTTGCCAAGGTAGAGCAGCACTAGTACTGTCACTCTACTGTATATGAGAATCATCATGCAATTGTAACACCTTAGAAACCTGGGAACGGGTTTGGGTACCTTAGCAGGGACCACTACTCTATCGTTGGAGCTATCTGTCAGGGTGCTGTTGCTCTCTACAGGTTCATATTCTGAGCCTGATTCTGTCAGTGAGGCTTCCCCTTCTCTCTCATCTAACTCAGAATCCCATAGGAATCTTTAATAGTGTACCTTTTGTTGGGCATTTTAACAACTACATTTATAGGTACCTAGTGTGACTGATGGGAAAAAGAGCACCTGGTTGTCAGGGACTGCTTGAAGCGATACAAACAATGTACCTGCTAGTGCTAGCAGAGATCAGACCTGATCCTGTTAATGTTTCAGTTTTGGGTTTTGGGTTTTTTTTGCATAGGGGTTAAAGGCAGGTTCTGGTAGGTGTCAGGTCTGATCCTCTTAACATTGCATTTTTGGGGATACTATACTATTGTGAACCCTGGTATAGTTCTGATCTGTTCAGGCACTATATTAGTAATAGAGGTTTACTGTGTATGTGACCATGTTCCTATCAATCAAAGGGTTAAATGTGATGAATGATGTAGTGGCAGGCAATGTTACACTATCTGGGAACTTATGCTAACTGACAGTAACTGATGCTAATGCTATCTGAAGTGGCCCGTGACACTAATACAGGGCAGTGAAAGGGTTAGCTGGGAAGCGATTAGGGGGTTAAAATGTGACCTAGCTGTGCTTTTACTGTCTCCTTGTAGTGCTTTGACTCACATTGATCTGCTTTCTTCTCTCTCTAGAACGGAATGTACTCCAGGGAGAGAAGATTGCGTCATTTCCTGTGCCTGTGTAATGTAAACACAGGTAGAAGAAGATCTCTGATTCGGTAAATCCTATCAGCTTGTCCAGGCCAAACATCATGTCTGATGAGTGATCAGTATTGTACCGAATCACGAGCGCCCCCTACCATGAATGAGGGTAGCGTGGATCATGTATATATACGTGGTTTTGCATAGGGAGTCCACCCTGTAGCAGAAAAACTGCTATAGGGAGAAAGGAAACTGTTTAAATAAATGTATGCCTAAAATGTTTAATTAAATTATACCTTCTGCTGTCAAATTCTACACTATTGTGTTATCTGCAGTCTCTTATTTCTTGTAGTAAAACATCCATCTGTGCTCTTTGTCTCTATTAAATTTAGGCCTAAAAGTAGCAATCGGGAGCTTAGCAAGGGTAAAGTGATGACATTGTAGTGTGTTATTTTTAGTATAATAATATTTATAGAAATGATTATGTATATTACAGTATATCAGAATTACACATACAGTCATTTTGATATTATTTGTAATAATGAGCATCAGAGAAGTTAATAAGAGAATAGTGAGATGCTAGGAGGAGGTAGGAGTTGTTAATAATGTGAAAGCACCTTATGCACCTTATGTATTTATAATTGTTTTTCCCATGTATATAATCATTATTTTCCATTTTAACACATGTTAACATACACTGTATTTTATTGTGCTTTCTTAGTAATTGATGGATTGAAGAGCACATGGATGTATTTTTGACAATAGGAGAGTTACCAGATCCCAGCTGGGTTGTGTTGTGCAATGCCTATAGAATCTTCCTGTTCTTGGAGATATTGCAGCTTTAGAATAAGGAATGTGAGAGCTGAAAGGGTTAATACACAGATTGACTAATAACTGCTAAACAGGGGAGGGAAAGAAACCTGCTGGCACATGTGAGGAAGGAGGCTATGCCTCTAAAACACATCATGTGATTGTTGGTGATCTGCATGCCTCTCTCATCTGCGTGGTGGCCCTGCTGATCTCCTGTTCTGGTCCCAGCACCTGTCAGTGTAGGCCAGTGGTGTGAATCTTCTCTCTCTCTCTCTCTTTGCTCCTTTACTTTCCCTTGTGGATGGTTGGAGGGGGCTGCGCGGAATGCACACAGGACATCCAGCTGACATTTCAAGCAATTTAGCTGCATTGTAAAAGGGCTGTTACATTTGATGTTCACCATCTGTAGAGTTTTGCATGTATGCTGCATGTATGTTGGAGCCATGTGAGTGCAATATTGT
The DNA here is from genome assembly GCF_062004578.1 of Staurois parvus. Lineage (NCBI taxonomy): Eukaryota > Metazoa > Chordata > Amphibia > Anura > Ranidae > Staurois > Staurois parvus. Next base: position 3,182,879 of record NW_028317994.1, on the reverse strand, counting down.
TGTTTTTATGTATATTTTTGAAGATTTACTGCGCTAGGTTGTGCTTCCCTTTTTGTTACTTTTCTTGTATAGATTGTTTCCAAGACCTTGGTCGGACAAGTTAAAGGGAGAGCTGCACAGATCCTGGTTGCATCTTGATTACTATTACTGACAATGGAGTAGGCTACACACCAAAATGCATAAACCCTGGAATATGTTGTACCACACCTGGATTAATAAACTCATTTATTGGGGAAGATTGAGCTGCTGACTTTTTTTCACCTATATGTTTTTTTGGGTGCTAGGAGAACATTATAAGCCAGTGCACTGACCGCTCATCACAACAGGTGTTTTCTACTGTATTTAAAATATATACAAAATCATTACCCTCTTGTGAAGTCAGATAAAAATACAGTAATTTACACAGTTATGTACAGTACTTATTTAAAACATCCTTAAACATGTTTTAAATAGTAGTAATAGTACCTTCGTGTAATGGTCAGCTTTTAGCCCCAGTCAAATGCTAGTTGTCAGTCAGGTCTTTTCAGAACACACCTATCCTAATCCAGAACATGTAACTTTCCATCGGCTGTATGCATCTATGCAGCCACTGGGCAGGTGGGCTCTAATGTCGAGAGGCCACAGCAGAGGAATAACTTGAAGCTTGTGAACCCCAATGCAAAAGTTGACCTGGGACCACCAACATACTTGAAGTTATTTCAGATCTTTATTTACATATTGAGAGGGCAATTGAAAAGATTTTAGAGAAGCTGTCCATATTTAGATATACCTCTTCAATTATTTTTAATATTTGTAAACAGACCCCAGTGTAGAATGTAAAATGCTTGCAAGAATATATCTTTTATTTCCATCTCCAAAGTGAAATCATTAAACTCCCTTTCTTCTCCTCTCCTATTCTCTTTCCTCCTCTCTCTCTTTTTTTCCTCTCTTTCTCCTTCCTTCTTGCTCTCTACTCCTTCTCTCTTGCTGTCTCTGTCTCTGAAATTCTCAAACTTTACTTCTATCTCATTCTCTCTTTCCATCTTTCTCTCCCCCATATCTCTCTTTCTTTCTCTTTCCATTACTCTCTCTCTCCCCTTCTGTCTTTCTTCTTTTCTCTTTTTTCATCTTCATTTAATCTCACTCCATTAGTTCAGTGTTGGTTCACACCAGAAACTGCATGTGATATGCACAGCGACAGTCTGCCTTTCCTGTGCAATTCACATGCAGTCCTGTCCAGTGCGATTTCAGCCCATTCATTTTGGATGGACAGAAATTGCATTGCACCACAAGCATTGCATGCACTACTTTTTAAAATGCACTACAACAAAAGTACCATGCGATCTGGTGTGGGCAAACACACTGCGCTTGTGATCTGTGTTTGGGGTGTCATTAATATCTTACTGACACCCACAGCAGATCGCAAATGGAGTGTGTTTTGCATGCAGTGTGAATTGCACAGTTCCCATGCAATTCTTTTGCAGGCATGGTGTGAACCAGCCCTGGTTTCTATAGGTGTTCATCTCTCTCTGTTGTCTGTATGCAAAAAAAAAAATAAAAGTACTGGACATTTCCATTACACATGCTCAAATAATACCGGCAGTCAGTGTCCTAACCATTCCCAGAGCACTTTGCAGGCAAGACAGTAGTATCCTTAATGTGAAATTGTCTGCCCTACACTGAGCACTGACTGAACTGACATAGGGAGATGGGCTCTCAGCCTCTAAACAGCTGCAACTGGTCCTGTTCTCTTTTCATCTTGTGTCCAGTTCTAGATAAGAGATCACAGGGCATGTGAGGAGGGGGCTGCGCAGAGGGAGATAATATATTTCATGGGAGAAGGCTTCTTGACAGGATGACTAAGGAGTTGATGTTAACTCTTTCAGCAAAGAAGGAAACCAGCACATTGTGATATACAGGAGAAATCTGCTTCTGCTTTAAAGAACAGGAATTGACAGACATTCCCCAGGGCCCCCCTGGAGCAGGGGCCAGGTCACAACTGTGACTTCTCCAACCCCTGTTGTTACGCCAATGGGCCACATATATGTGAACCTAAAGATAAACACAACTCTTCCAAGAGCACACAGAGTGCACGGTCCCAGCACAGTTACCGAATAACAGAAAGCTCCCAATCTCTACTTGCGATCGGGAGCTTTCCAATCATGTGACCACTGTGACAGCCAATCATAGCAGTCATATGATAAGAATCCCCACCCAGCATCTGAAACCCCATAGACTCCCTAGCGGTCTGATTATGTCAGTATTTCTGTGCTCAAAGCGGTACATTTTTTTACATGGAAATATATATTTTTTTATTGTAGGTCTGTAATTTTTAGGACTAACTCACTGAAATCTGTCCGAACAAGAGTCTAGTAAACATCCCAGGTATGTTAAAATTTGAAACATGAAATAATAAACTATAATTTAATAAATAATCATAAAAAATAATAATATAATAATACATTTAATTCAATAATATAATCAAACCAAAAACACTGAAATTTGAAATAGAGTGCCAAGTTCGCACATCACTGAGCAAAGTCGCAAAATCGTTTTCAGTGTCTGATGATGAATTTCCCCACGAATCATTATCACTCAGTTCTGCAAGTAGTTATAAATTGCTATCTCTGTTCTCTAGCTGGTTTAAAATTACTTTTGACCTAAAGGGACGCTTTTTGGATGCTTTTATGTGAAATGTTTTGATACAGTAATGTTTTACTATGTGATTTTAGTGTATTGAGGGAATGTCACTTTTTCACATATTTAAATTTCCCGCCATTCTGTCCCCATATGTCCTGACGTCGCAGGGAATGGAACCCAGAAGACGGATGCCGGCATCGGCCGGAGGACATTGCCGGGGACACTGCAGGAGGGACATCGCAGGAGCACAGGACAAGGTAAGTGAAGAAGAGTTCCCGGAGCAACGCTGCAGGGTATTCCCAAGTGTAGCTCGGGGTTACCGCTTGTGGTGCTGAAACTTTACCCGGAGCTACACTCAGGAATACCTCCAGCGAGGTTAAAGGGCTGGGAGGTGTAGGTGCCAAGGGGTTAAAAAGAAGACAGCATTTGTGTTTAATTAGCAGGTTAGTCTACCTGCTCATGACCTGGAGAGGGGTCTGTCTGACTATGACTGCTTTCTGTCTGTTCATACTTAGATTATGCTTGTTGATTGAACTAACTAGTATTAAGATCTATATATCTATTCCAGTTCTAACCATCAATCTTTAATCTTCCGCTGTCTACAGTTTGCTCTGATCATTTGTCTGTGTATTTATACGACTCTAGCAGTCCTGTCTGTTAGTTGGCTGTCAATCTCAGTGACACAATGGGTGCACCAAACTCTGTGACAGTCTGTCCTTAAATTTGTCTCTTGAAGTTTCTTGCACACCCTGAGATTTGGACTGAGAGAGGAAGCAGACATCACTGGTAGTTGATCAGATTTTATAACTTTGGACAGTGCACAAAGGGCTAATCTCAACTGCCTTTGTATTATCCAGTAACAGACTGGAGTAGTCCTTGACCAAGTAGTATTACATTAATTACAATACAGAAAAGTGAGGTCAAAATTTAGCTATGCTATCTGACAGGGTGTCTTGATTAGAAACCCATCTCAGCAGAATTACAATTCTTTTGGCAGGTAAGACATTTCTCACTTACACATTTGAGCTGTGAATTTAGTTGTTTGCCTTCATTTCCACTTTCCTTGTAAGAAATAAAAGTCCATCTGGTGTTACAGTATGCACTAGCTTCTTGTTAATATATGTCACTTCCCTAGAAGACTGAGCATTTATAATTTTTCCGAACAATGTTACTAACTACCTTAGCCAGATTAAGCTGTCCTCCCATTCAATCACCAGTATTTCACAGCTTTAAATTGCTCAGTCAATTTGCAGTGTAGAGGGAACATTTTTAATAAGCATTCACTGCCCAAATTATCTAACAGACAGGCTTTGGCTGATATCCTAATTCATATGATACATTGTATTTGATATAGATAATATTCACCGTGTAGCAAATCTCACATTTCACTAGCCAGAAGATGTTAGTAAACTGTTATCAAAATGTATAATGCAATGCAAAACGAGCTATTTCTCTTGGGAAAGGGCATCTTAATATTAATGTAAAATTTACCTCCAGACTTTTACATATGGTCAAAGGTTTAGTTACTGATTTAGCATTCCCAGTAACTGCTATTGATCCAGGGGGCAAGTGGGGAGGGCAGCATAGTTTACAACTGTTAAAGGGAAGCCATTTCTATAGCTGTACTGCATGAAGATATAATAATACAAATAATGCAGTTATGTCTTTATATGGAAATAAGTACATTTATTTTCATGAAGTTTGTAAGCAGGGGCGGACTGACAACTCATGGGGCCCCCGGGCAGTAGGGGATCATGGGGCCCCTGTGTCCTTGCCCACACTCAAAGCACACCCAAAAAAAGCCTACAAAAGGTACCAGGGGCATTTCATGGGGCCCTCTACTGACCCCGGGCCCTCAGGCAGTGCCCGAATGCTCGAATGGTCAGTCCGCCCCTGTTTGTGAGTAATTGACTGGGTATCAGCTTTTTGTAATCCCAGTAAAGCAGCTCTTTGACTGAAAGGGGAAGGAATGGCACTAGAAGCCAATTAGGAGTGTTGCATACCTGTGCAATGACAAGGATTATGATGAGAAGAGAGTAAGCAGAAGAATGAGCTCATCAGTATGCAATGCTATTTCATTTTCCAATCACATGTGAGGAGCAAAGAGCTGAGTAAGCTCTACAACTTAACTTTGGTTGGGAAACCTGATGTCACCATCCTGGTACTATTTAAAAAAGCTATGTAAATGTTAGGATATGTTGACATTCTTATTCCTGAAATTCAAATGTTTTCAAATTAATTTTGAATTTAGGGTAGTCATATTCTTCAACCCATAATTCCCTGCATGTCATAATCTAAATCTAACCCTGATTAACCCCCCTTCCTAACCAGGCCATTTTTTGTGATACGGCGCTGTGTTACTTTAACTGATAATTGCGCAGTCATGAAACACTGTACATAACATTTATGGCCTTTTTTCCCACAAATAGAGCTTTCTTTGGGTGGTATTTGATCACCTCTGCATTTTTTATTTTTTGCACTATAAAAAAAAAAAGACCGACAATTTTGAAAAAAAAAAACAATATTTTTGACTTATTGCTATAAACCATATCCAATAAAAATCTAATTTTGTCATAAAGTTGGGCCAAAAAAAATGTATCCTGCTACATTCCTTTGCTAAAGAAAAATCCCAATACATGTAAATGTAAATTAATTGTTTTACGTGAAAGTTATAGTGTCTACAAGTGGCAGTATATATACTGGAATTTTTTTTTTATACTAGTAATGGTGGCGATCAGCAACTTATAGCGGGACTACTGTGGGCATTCTGGCACTGGGTGGGAACTGACTAACTGTCACTGACATCCCAATGCTGCTAATACAGTGATCAGTGCTAATAAAAAGGACTAACACTGTACTAATGACAATGGGAAGGAAGGGGTTAACATCTGGGGTGATCAAAGGGTTAACTGTGTGCTGTTTTACATAATATGTTGTGTGTGTTTTATTAGGGAAACATGCTGATGTATATTTCTCTGCTGTGCAGAGAAAAACACAGCAGCATGTGCTTACTGGCAGGAGAGAGACCTTTGTTGTTTACACACAGGTTTCTCCCCTGTCAGTGTTACTGGTGCTGGCAGAGAATCTCTGACCTGGACCTGGTGATTGACATCTGTAGCAGCCAATGGCAGCATGAGTAGGGCAGTGCACGCACCCTGTACACGGAAATGTAATCAGTACTGTATATATATACAGTACGTTATTTTGCGCAGTCCTGCTGCCCTGTAGCAGTACTTCTACTATAGGGCAGTGGGGAAGCGGTTAATAAAGCCTTTTCTGTAAAATAGCTCCTATTTAAGTATTTTAAATGTTCATTTAGCTTTTTGCTCTGGCTCAAAGCTTGTCTAGTAATGCTCCAATGGGCCAAAGTTAAATATGAAAAATTGTTTTCCTTTGATTTCAATGCATATTGAGGTATAAGTTCAAAAATATATATTGTTTTAATTAGTCAATTTTGGCAGATTTGCTCAAATGTCAGGATTAGACAAATTTATAAAGCCTTTGCAGGTAAAACAGCTCCCATTTATGTATTTTAAATGTTCATTTAGCTGTTTTCTCTGGCTCAAAGCTTTAAAACAAAATAGAGAAAAAAACAGCCATTCATCATACAAAAGCTCCTGCTGCTGCTGTCTGATGCTGGCAGAATGCCTGGCCCAGGTGTAACAAACACAGTCTACTTTTTGTCCTTGCATTGATACATGATGATGCACCCACTGACCCGCTTAGACCTGGCTGCTACTTGTGGCTTACTTACAGAGGGGGAGCTGCTTTGAGGTTGAGTTATTTACAGCCTAGCTGTCAGTACTGCAAAATCCAGATAATATGTCAAAATGGTACAGCTTGAAGTTACCAGGCAAGAGCTGGTTGTTATAGTACAGAAGAATTGGTGCTGTGCATATGTACTTATTCTCATACAGCAAATAATAAAAAAAAGCTACAAAGCATGTCATTTTCTATACCACGAAGCCTGTTGACCAGTACATGCTTATTTTGGTATTTAGGGACATAGTAAGCAACATATAGGGAAAGAACATTTACACAGGAAGGTCATATTAAATATAAAGTCATAATTAAAACAACAGGTATAGAAGGCATATAGTTTGAGTGAATGTGTGCATTGCTGGCAATGTTGTATAGGCATATGTTGCTAGCACATAAAAGTAGAAGTAGGTAACAGAAATGTGCTATAAAAGAACACAGAGCCAGACTGATAAGATGGTATCATATTTAAAATATGCCGAAATGCAAACTTTCCTTGTTAATGTATCTCTTTGATTGTTTGATGAAGCAATTATGATGAATTACATACTGGTAAATTCTTGCTCAAGCAAATTATGATCAATGAAAATGCTTTTCTGTGTTTTCTTGAGTAGTGCATAGTCAGCTTCACTTTTCACTGTTCATTGATTATGCTGGAGGCTGAAAAGTGATACAGGAAACTGTATAGTTCAACCGGGAAAGAGGTATACAAAATAACTTATTCTTTGGCCTCTAAGAAAGTTCAAATGCAATTTTATTTTGTCTGTTTAATTGGAGATCTGCCTAGAGGTCTGTTTTAGGGTTTCCCCAGATTGGCATGATATCTGATGAGAAAGATTTTAATAAACTACCCCATAGTAGTTTTTCAATGCACATTTTTGTCATCCCATGAACTTTATTGAACATTTGTACCTGCTGAAGGGCTGGTTCATCCCTGAACACAGTGTGAGAAAGGCATGTTCCATGCATGTGTCCTGCACTGTACTGGAAATGCACTGCCTTTGTGATTTGCTGTGGGTGCCAATTCTTTGTTATTGGCACCCCAAATGCAGATCACAAATGCAGTGCATTTGTGGGCACTAAATTGCATGATACTGCAGTACCATGCAATTTGGTGCAGTGCTTTTTTAATAGCATTGCATGCACTACTTTCTCTGCATTCAGAATCAACAGGCTGCAAAATCACAGCACATGCTGCATTACCATGCAAATAAAAATCAATAACGGTGCAGCGCAATAAAATATAATACAAATAACTTTTGCAAATAACTAATAGCAGCAAAATATATATTGAAGTCCACATATAAAACAGATCACAAACATAAGTGGATAGATCAGGATATATATTTTAAGTGACAGATTATTCGTTCCGGTGCTGAAAAGTGCTTGGTTCTGTCACGATCGCGGAGTCAGACCTTCTCACCAAACTCGTGACCGAAGGGCTAACCAATCTACAACCGCGATGTGACGTGCATAACAATACCACACCCAGCTGCACCCTGCACAATGATTTTCCAGCTAATGGGTACCGATCGATGTGCCAGCAGCCTGAATCAATTGTTCTTGGGTCAGGTTAATTACGCAATTAACCCCTTCACACTGCCACCACCTCCTTTTTCTTCAGAGAAAGAGGAAATTCGCAATATCGCTATAACACTATAATAATTGAAATAATCGTCCGCATAACCCGGTCATTGACACAAGCAGGTTATACAGAGATTTAAACCAACAGTAGCGTCTCCTTAAAGGCAGGGATTCGTAAATTGCAATTAAGAGCTATAGAAACAGTTCAACACTTTCAGAAGAAATATTTATTACTAAAAGGGTCAAACAGGTGCAGTAAAAATATTTACAGATAAGATGTAACTAAGATATGTATATATATACATAGAAAACAGCACAGCAAAGAGATAACAGGCAGAAATTAAAGGGTTAAGTTACTTGCCATTAAGCCTTGGATGGAAGCAGATCACGTTTCAGAGCAAAAGGTCTCCCCAGGTGGTATATTGATGTTAAGAATGGGAGATGTCTTTAACTTAAACTTCCTTAGGCTTGGCAGCCTGTTTTAAAGTTTACCAGCAGAGGGTGGTTCTGAAGTGAAAGACCAATCCCCTGTTTAGGGAGGGATCATCAGGCGGAACCCTAAACTGGAACCAACATCTTTCGTAATTCATATTCTGGTCTATAACTTTCCATCTGCACAAGCAACAGTCCTCCCGCGGGTATATTATTATGCAGACAAGTCTGAGGATTATTTAGATATGAATTATGAAATTATATATTGCACGGTTCAAGTTCTATGTTTCGGCTCCCCTGATGGTCCGAGATAAGCGAGTGACCCGTCAAACTGTTTGCCTGCTCATTGGCCATCTGACGAGGTGTCCGGTTTTTATGTAAGTCTCTCATATTCCAAGATATGAGACATAGGGGAAAAATTGATTTGAGAAGTGTTCATCTAATTCTGTCACCTACGCTGAGCTAAGTTTATTAGCTCAGAGTCCCTTTCAACTTCCTGGGAAGGCTTCCTTATCTTGTTACGAGGTGTGAAATTACACATGTACTTTGGCCAGTGAGACTCCAGCTCTTTTGGGAAAACTGGTCATATCTCTTCCTAGGTGAGAAAGGATACAGCTTTCACAGACAGCTCGGCACCAGCTAGAAATGCCTTGCCCAGCGAGTGACCCATAAACAGTACACATACACACACTGGCCAGATGTCTCCTCTCAGTGAGAGGGAGGGGTGGAAAGATGAGGGGAGAAAATGGAGATGCCTAACAAAATGGTTGAACCGCGTCCATCTCTGAGGCTCACGTTTGCGACAGGTTCAATCACCATATCATGGCTGCTCACCTTAAGACTATGACCCCTGAGCTAACAGGATGGTCATTAATCGCTTTTTTCCATAAGGGATAGTAAATGGTAAAAAGGCAACACCAATGGTCTGGGCAGATGGAATCTCAGGACATACCAAAGAGTACTGGAAGCAAAATAAAACAAAGACAAATAGTGCTCTCTGCTAAAATGTACTCTTTGCTTAAAAAGGAATAAAATTGCACTTACAAAACTGGCACTACAATCCAAGTGCAAAAATCAGCAGTTAAAATTCAGACAGCATGTATGAAACAACAAGTTAGTCGTGGGTGACATCAGTAAACTAGCCTTAAATTTCCAAAGTCTGTCAGAATTTATATTTATTGAGGATAGCCCATCTGTTGCAGAACTGGCTATCTGCCATCAAAAAAAAATATTTGGGTAGGTTAATCTGTAAATGTATTAACAGCTTAATATCTAAAAAGGTATCTGTGTTGTGATAATGTACAGTACAAACTACAGTTTAACTGGATGTGTTTATTGTGCTTTGTTGATTGCATTCTTTATTTTAATTAGGCTGACATCTGAGATGTGTCACTGAATAAATGCATGTCCTGTGATCCCAAAGGTCAGTAATGCAGAACTGGTAGTACAACAGAGAGGTTGTGTTCTCTCTGTAATTAGGAGAAAGTGACTAGCGTCACTCTTTTGGTCATCAGGAGACTGACACTTGGGAAATGTCATACTCCTGTGAGATGTGTGTTAATAAGGGACTTCCGTTCTGCACACACCGAATATAGCTGTATTAAAAATCAATATTTCTCAATCAACTATAACTAGTCTTTATTAGTATCTAGTTAATGGCCCACTCCTAAAACTCCAGAGATACATAAGGTAAGCATGTAAAAGCATATGATGTTTAACCACTAGGCTACAGGACACTTATACCCTCTTCCTGGCCAGGCCAATTTTCAGCTTTCAGCGCTGTCACATTTTGAATGACAATTGCGCGGTCATGCAACACTTTAACCGTATTAAATTTTCATCATTTTTTTGAGACAGATAGAGCTTTATTTTGGTGGTATTTAATCACCTTTGGGTTTTTTATTTTTTGCTAAACAAACCAAAAACCACTTTTTTCTTAGTTGTTGTTATAAAATTTTGTAAATAAGTGATTTTTCTCCTTCACTGATGTGCGCTAATGAGGCTGCAGTGATGGGCACTGATAGGCTGCACTGATGGACATTGATAGGTGGCACTGATGGGCACAGATGAGGAGGCACTGGTAGGTGACACTGATGGGCATTGACAGGCATCACTGATGGGCACTGAAAGGCAGCACTCATATATGGCACTGATAGGTGGCACTGATAGGCGGCACTGACTGGCACTGATAGGCGGCACTGACTGGCACTGTTAGGTGGCACTGACTGGCACTGTTAGGCAGCACTGATGGGCACTGATAGGTGGCATCTTTGGCTCTTTCCATTGATCGGTGATCTGCCGTGTCCAAGGGACACAGAGCACCACCGATCGCCGTGCTGCGTGCCCCTGGAGCGCGCATGTGTGGTTAGAATGGGAGGATGTCATATGATGTCCTCCCAGAATGAGAGAACCGCCTTGCACCCGTCATTACCTTATATGGCGGGCAGGAGGCGGTTAAAAGTAAATCAGAGCAGTGAGTCAGTCAATGGGTATATCTGAAAGTCTTTAATATTAAGAAAGTATTAAACAAAACCTCTTCTTCTATGTACTACAAAGCTGTAATAAAAATTGTTGGCTATATATAAACATTATGTCTTTAATTAACCTAAATTCCTTGCCTGAGCTCTTGGTTCATCTCAAACAAACATTAGGGCTGAATTACGCTTGTTAGGAGGTTTGGTAAGCACCCAATATAAACATCCAGCTGCAATGAGAAGTAAAAAAAATAAATAGCGGTGATATTACTAGATTTGCTAAATATGACAACTATGACTGTTTACACTGGCTGTTAGGAAGCTGGAGACAACAGACATCCAAATAACCAGTGACATATGCCGACCTGATCCATTCAGTTGTCAGTTGGGGATTCCCAGTTGACAGTTGATTGTTAACAAATGGACTGCAATAGAGCAGAAGATAAAAAAAACAAGACTTAGTACCCCTACACATTCTTAAAAAAAGGAAACACACATTTGATAAGTTCTTTATTAAAAAAAAGTCCCATGATGTAAATCCATTGTCAACCAAGTGATGCAGATCCCAGCTAACCATGATTCATTTGTTTTTCTAAATTTCGCCTTTAAGTGTTATTAAAATAGCTGCTTCCTGCCAAACAGAATTTTTTTTAATTTTTGTTTTGCTCTGGTATGTCTCCCAGGGCGATGTCCAATCCCCATGCTATTTGCTTGACAATCCTTTCCCTAGTAGCCTAGAAAATGGCTATTATTGATTTCCAAGTTTCTGCTCCTATTGGCGTCAATGGGGTTTGGATTCAGCATCCAAACTTCAGTAAAGTTGGTTGAATCTACCCCAAATTGAACCCAGATACATTTATCACTATATAGAAGCTAGTTTGTGACCAAATGATTGGTTGTTGGACATATTACAGCTAGAATAAAGTCAATATTTCTTCTTTCTTATCCCTTTTGCACAATGAAGATGAAGAGATGAAGACATAACACATGTCAAATATTGTAACATGCTATGAATTTCAAAAATATTTTGGTTAGATTATCTGTACAGACCTGGATTAATCTTTAAACAATATAAGCATGTGAAGGAAACCAAAAAAACGGGTCACCACAGAGTTGTTTTCCCCTAGCTATCATGCTCTTATTTCACAGCCGTACTCGACTTTATTGGAAATATTTGTAATTGTACTTATCTGTCACATTTGGCCTTTATCTGCATTGTTCTCTTTTTACAAATTTTACAAAATGTAAAAGCTTGATTTGAGTTAATAACAGATCCCTTTTCCATTATTTTCTTTCAGAGGATCATTAAAGTTGAAATGTAGTTTTTTGTTTTTTTTTTGAGGGGGGGGGGTAGAGCTTCAAACACATTAGTTAGGTGTGATGGTGAGCATCCCATTACCTGCAAGTGATTTCTTTTGGTATGTATTTTTTGCAGTCCCTCCTTCATAGCTGCCAGATATTGTCCTAAATAGCTGTCATCCAACTTTATCAAGATTCACAGCAGCTGCTGCTACAGACAACAATTGTGCCACTCCCCCACTCCTTTTGCCCTATCTCAAAAGGAAAAATATGTTGCTGTTACTCAGGGCCGGTGCTTCCACTAGGAAAACTAGGCAGCTGCAACCTAGAGGTGCTTGGGCTCCTGAGGGAAGGGGCGGCAGAGGGGGAGGAAGAAAGGACAGAGGAAGATGCTGCCACTCCTTCCAGTGTTCCTCTCAGATTCAGTCCCTTACTACAAGCAGGTTGGCGGCTGTTGATCACTGTGGAGTTCCAGCCCTTCTCTTCCCATTCATCAGTGGAGGTGGAGCTGCGCCTGCAGAGGAAGGTAATGTCTTACTATGATGTCCCGTGTTTGTGTGAGTATGACCCGGCTGGCCATACATCACATGTGCAATGTGTTAGTGAGTGATGACATCATCACTATCCACCAGCTTGCTCTTCTAGTGCTTTCTGGGCCTGATGATCTGTGTCAGTGTTGGTGGTGGCGTGTTGAGTTGGATCTGTGTGGGATCGCTCAGTTCAGGTGTTCTTTGTGTATGTGTTGGCTGGACTGCCTGCTATCACAGCAAATAGCTAATCTTGCCTAGGGCGCAAAATAGTCTAGCACCGGCCCTGCTGCTACTGTCTATAAAGTGTTAACTGGTCAACCACCATATTTAAAGTTAGCTACAGTAGGTTTTTTTTTAGGCTTTTTTCCCTTTATTTTTACCTGGTGATCTGACCAGTAACACACTTCCTATCTTTAGTGGGGTACACAATATGATAAAATCAGACAAACTATTGTCTGATTTTCCACAAAGGTGCATACCATGATGTAACCAACAATAATATTAACTTGTATGAAAATCCTCGAATGACAAAGGCAAATGTTCTATCTTGTGTGCTATATTCATTTTCACCTTTTTCAAGGTTGTTCTTTGCTTCTGATCATGCCCATATTTTTCTATTAAATAATTTACTTACAATTACTGTACATATTGACCGAAATCAGATGTTGTGTTCACGTACAATAAACATGTTCTAGTTTGCACCTTTGGTTTTTGTTTTTTTGTCTAAAGAATCAGATTTGGCTTTCTGTCGAAAGTATAATACTAACAATCAGATAATTGTCTGATCATTCTTCATAAGGAATTTTTCTTCTGATTTTCTTATAGTGTGCACTCAGCTTTAGGATGGCTAGTCTCAAGTGTAGGAGCAAGAGAGTCACTATTGGACAGCAGCATTGTTAATCTGGGAGGTGTTAGATGTACTAGCAGATTTAGATGGACTTGGCTAACAAATTAAAGCCACACTCCAGGTAACACTTTACAAGCCATTACAATATTTTTTTTTTGTTTTGGGATGAATACTTTGCATGAATTAATAAAAGCTGATTATTGTAGACACCCCTGTCCATTTTAAATGGTTTGTCTCAACACTCTAAGGACTTGTTCACACTTGACTTATTTCTAACTCTTGCCAAACGCCTCTATGGAGTTTGACAGGCGTTAGACAGTTTGGGAAGCGTTTTTAACACTGCTCAAACACTCCCCAAATGCCTTATGCATGGTTTTGAGGCGTTTCATAGGCATTTGCCAAGCGTTAAAACCGCACCACAAACGCCTATAATGAAGTTAACTGGTATTAACACTCTGCGGTGCGGTTGCGATGCGGTTGCGAGGCCTTTGCAAACACCTGCCAGGCATTTGAGGAGCGGCACCATAGAGGCTTCAACTCCTCCTGACTCGACATGAGGCATCGCAATGCGATGCAACGCTAAAGCTTCAGTGGGAACAGCCCTATGTGCTGCCAAACGCCTGTCTGATGCCTGCTGACAAAGCTAGTGTGAATGTAGCCTAGCTGGACAGCTTAGCATTTACAGGAAGTTGAAAAACAAAAGATTTACTGGCCAGAACATCAGGAAAAAAGACAAAAAGGGTAACTATTGCAGCCACCACATCTAAGAAATGGTAAACTGCAATAAATTAAAATTTTGGTTTTGAGTTTAATGCCGCTTTATTCTTGATGTGCATAAGCCCCAATAAATTGTTCCCATTCTAACCCTAACTATTTGTAGTTGTCTGTTAAAAGCTTATTCTGCATTTTAAACTGGATAATCTTACATTACCTTTCTTTCCTCTCCAAACCAAAACCAGTTAGGCATAACATACAATTTCTGAAGCCCAAACATCCAGGATAGTTCAAGAAGTTTTTTGCCTTTTACTCTACTATTAACCTCCCTAGCGGTCTGATTATGTCAGTATTTCTGTGCTCAAAGTGGTACATTTTTTTGCATGGAAATATGTTGTTTTTTTATTGTAGGCCTGTAATTCTTAGGAATAACTCACTGAAATCTGTCCGAACAAGAGTCCAGTAAACATCCCGGGTATGATAAAATTTGAAAAATCATAAATTATAATATAAAAAATAATAATATAATAATAAATTTAATTCAATAATGTAGTCAAACCAAAAACACTGAAATTTGAAATAGAGCTCCAAGTTCGCACATCACTGAGCTTAGTCGCAAAATCGTTTTTAGTATCTGATGGCGAATTTCCCCACGAATCATTATCACTCAATTCTACAAGTAGTTCTAATTTACTATCACTGTTCTCTAGCTGGTCTAAAATCGCTTTTGACCTAAAGGGATGCTTTTTGGACGCCATGGACTTTTCTCAGTTTCCAGGCAGAAAGAACAGTAAAAATGCAGGAAGGGCACAGGACAAAGCACTAGGGACAAAATGTATGTGAAATGGTTTGATACAGTAATGTTATACTATGAGATTTTAGTGTATTGAATGAATGTCACTTTTAAAATTTTTTACTTTCCAACCGGTTCCATCCCCCTTACGTCCCAACGCTCGCAGGGAACGGAACCCGAAAGACGGATGCCGGCATCGGCCGGATTGAGATAGCCAGTGACACTGAAGGGGGGACATCGCGGGAGTGAAGGACAAGGTAAGTGCTGGAGGGAATCCCTGAGCAACGCTGCAGGGTAATTCCGAGTGTAGCTCTGGGTTACCACTTTTGGTACTGAAAGTTAACCCCAAACTACACTCGGGAATACTGCCAGGGGAGTTAATATACCCAACTTTAAATAAATTGTTTTTAGTTCAGAAATTAATGTATGAGGGCATTGTGTTGGTTTACAAGTCCCTATCTTCCTTTTCCATACTGCTAGTAATGCTGGAGACCAACATAAACTTTCTTTAGCCACAAGTCATACTACGTAGACAAGTCATTATGTAAGCATATGTGCATATAAGAGGAAAATATAATGAATTATATTTAAATATATATTTGCAATACTCTGTAATATACCCATACTCTTAAAATCCTACTGATTGTCCTAAGAGGAAATTTCCAGGACACCAACAGGAACAGATTTGCCAAGATGTGTCCTACACCCTCATCCTTCAAAAGAAATTTAGTAGTAATCATTAAAATGTCATGGTCTTATGAGTGGCTGATGCTGTTGTCTCAGTGTAGCACTGAATCATTGTTTGGAATTCATTTCAGCAGCTTTACATAAAGCAGGAAATTTGTTTACTTCATTTGAAATACATTTGTCCTCAAAATGTGGTTGCCTAGTGTTCATTACAGTTCCATTATGGTTTGTGCCTGCTTATAGCAATGAATGAATCACTGTCCAGCCCTTTTCTATGTCAAAATTCGAGATTTCAAAATACTAAAATGTCCACTGTAGTAGGAAAATATAAAGCAATAACAAACATGAAATTGGATGAAAAGGATTCGCCCAGTGCAACCTCTTTTATCAGCGTGTAGCAAAAGCCTAATGAAACTGTCAAAGATAATTGGTAAGCTGGATATATTAGACTTAGTCAACATCAATATTTGTTACTGATGGGTATAACAGGGGAAGTATCTGTTTTTCTCATTGTGCACGGGATTTCATTTTCTAGGTTACTTTACACATTTGACCTTTACCTATATCATGGGTTTTTTATCTAATTTTGTATAGCTACATGTTGTAGCCACATACGACTATATTTTTATGTATTGTTGCCATCAAGTTAAAGGCAAAGTTCACCTTTTCCAGAAAAAAACTTGTGCTGTCAAGGGATCCCCGGTGGTATTTAAAACCTGTGCCACATTGTAAACTGTTCATTAATTTTATTGACATACCTGTAGTCTGTTTGGACCCTCCTGGAAACCTGTCCGAAAACTCCCAGTTAGCAATCAATCAGCAGGGAGCATGAGATATGCTGGTTGCAGAGCTATAGGTCTGACTTGGAAGGGAAGATGTTACACTGCTTCTACACAGGGCACAGGGGTCCTTCTCCACATAATTCTGACAGAGGACAAGCATTTCTACCAGCCAGTGACTGCCTTCTAAAATAAACATACAAATAAATAACCATAACACTCTAAACACCATTTTGTTCCACTCAGGATATATTTACCTTACTTAACTGCTTCCCGCCCGGCCACAATGCCACCCGCCCGCAATGTCGCCCGCAATGTACTGCGGACGGGCTGCAGCTACAGGCAAAGCGACATACCCGTACCTTGCTCTTCCTCTACTAACACAGGGGGGCAACTGCTGTGTCTGGCGCACACAACAGAATGAAGATCCCAGGTATCGGGACCCGCTGACTGCTATGCGGTCACATGATCACAATGTTAGCAAAGCTGTTATGAATCAATCTCATTCATAACAGCTCTGCTTCTCTTCCTAATGAGCTGTGATTGGCCCACAGCTGTCACATGATACATGGGACCAATCACAGCACCCTGTACCATGTAACCAGCTCCAGCCAATCACAGATTACTATCTTGAGCTGTCAAAAACCTAACTCATTCATGACAGTTCATGAATGAGTTAGGTTCATGACAGCAAGCTTTGCATTGCAGGAAAAATGATCTTTATCCCTTCTGCAAAGCAAAGTGTAACCCCCCCCCTCAGTAGTACAATGTTACTATGGTAACATTGTACTATTCTGATAAAAGTATTTAAAAATTTAAAAAAATAAGTTGCTTTCCATTTCAGAGTTTGAACACGCCTGCACCTCCCGCTGCTCCCCGTTGGTCCAGGGAGAGAACAGAAAACCGAGTAAAAGCACTACATTTTACCCACACACACATTAGATTAGCACATTTAACTCTTTGATCACCCCTATTAACTCATTTATCACCCGTCACCCAGCCAGTGCCATTAGTACAGTGTCAATATATAGAATTTTTCACTGATTACTGTATTGTTGCCACTAGCTATATCAGATAGCATCAGGGTCAGTAAGCACCCTTCCCAGCTAGTGTTAGATTGCCCGCAAACTATCAAGCGCTGATCAACGCCATTACTAATATAGTGTTTGTATGGATCAATATAAGGATCATGAACAGAACTATGCTAGTACCTGCTTTGTATAGTGTCCCCAAAAACGCAATGTTAACAGGATCAGCCCTGTTCGCTGCCAGCACTATCGTTTAGCCCCTCCGCTGTTTTTCATGGAGGAGCTCTTGACAGACAATTTGCATGCAAACCTATCACGGTTTCTGAATTTAAAACTTTTTTGGGTCTAACCCTCAACATGGACATTACATAAAATAATGTATTTTGGTCATATTTGTCCACAGACCTGATTAATCATATGCACATGTTCTCTGCTGTTACATACAGTATATGCCCAACATGGACCAGAAGTGTACTGGTACATTGCTGGACTTTGAGTGGTTATACTGGGATGATGCCTGCAGCTACAAGCATCATCCTGGTATCATTTTCTTCAGCTGGCAGCCGTATTTCATGTAAAAACAATCCTAGTGGCCAATTAGTTGCTGAATTATGTTTACAAGCAGTGGGAGGGGACATTCCCCCCCCCCCCCTTCTGCTGCCTTCCACAGTTTTCTTGGGCTCTCCCATTCCACAGGGGAATCCGAAAATGCAGGCAGCAGTTCCACTGGCTTACCATAGAGCTGATTGGAGACCGGAATGGCTCCTATCATCTCTATAATCTAAGAAACCGGAAACTGAACAAAAAGTGTCGGAAAAGGCTTGGTCTTCAAAAGTGGGTGATGTGTAGCGTAAGCTTCTAATGTTGGACCTGAAATGCAAGGAGATAAGCAACCCTTCCAAATGACCCCTTTTTGGAAAGTATACACTCCAAGATATTAGCTAAGAGGCATGGTGAGTATTTTGCAGATCTCATTTGTTGCCACATGTTTTTGGAAAATGAATAAAGAAACAAAAATATATTTTTTCTTTTCTTTTATCTTTTTCAAAACCCTGTGACAAAAATTATATCTGTAAAATACTCACCATGCCTTTTATCAAATTCCTTTGGGTATCTACTTTCCAAAAAGGGGTCATTTGGGGGGGGGGGGGGTGTTTGTACTATCCTTGTACTATCCTGGCATTTTACAGTCGAAACTGTGATGGTGTGGTAGTAGGGAAGTGATATGAGGGACTATGCCCATGGCATGCACGAGTAATATATCATTAAATGACAACTTTGTGTAAAAAAAAAAATTTAAATTTTTGAAAAATTTGTGGCAAAAAATAAAAAGTTCTATGGACTCAGCATGCCTCTCTGCAAAATCCTTGGTGTGTCTACTTTCCAAAAAGGGGTCATTTGAGGGAGGGGGGGTTGTACTGTCCTGGCATTTTACCACCTCATGAAATGTGATAAGCAGTCAGAAAGTGAAAGCTGTGTAAATTCCCATATATATACCAGGGGTCTCCAAACTATGGCCCTCCAGCTGTTGAAGTACTACAAGTCCCATCATGCCTCTGCCTCTGGGAGTCTTGCCTGTGGCTGTCAGAGTCTTGCAAGGCCTCATGGGACTTGCAATTCCTCAACACCTGGAGGGCCATAGTTTGGAGAATCCTGATAATTACCATAGTTTGTAGATGCTATAACTTTCACACAAAACCAATTAACATACATGTATTGGGATTTTCTTTTACCAAAGACATGTTGCAGAATATATTTTGTCCTAAATTTATGACTAACTTTGAGTTTATTGGATATTTTTTATAACCAAAAGTGAAAATTTTTTTTCCAACCTTTTTGGCCTTTTTTGTTTATAGCGCAAAAAGTAAAAAACACAGAGGTGATCAAATACCACCAAAAGACAGCTCTATTTGTGTGAAAAAAAGGGCATAAATGTTGTTTGACCGCACAATTACCAGTTGAAATAGAGCAGTGCTCAACAGCAAAAAGTGACCTGGTCATGAAGGGGGGTAAATCTTCCGAAGGGCAAGTGGTTAAATTGATATTAAACCCAAAAACAACAAAATTATTATATTGAAGCTTGCCCTGTCCTGGAAGTCACGGCTTAATTAGATTTCTTTTTTATGATTTTTCCCTTTATTTTCACCTGGTGACTTGTCAAGTAGGTCTGCTATCATTCAATTTCCATTAACAGACTAAGCTGTACAGCAAGAAGGTTGAGATAAACCATTTAACACTGACAGGGCTGTATACAATGGTCAGTTTTTATTAACGTATGTAAAACCTTTATCCTAAAAAGGATAAATACATGTTTCTGTAACTGCATTGAAAGTATTAGCTGGAGTTCCAGTTTAATTTGTTAATTAAGACCATCTAAATTTGCTAATCTAATACTGCCCATTCCCCAGACCGACAATGCTGTGATCCAAAGGTGTCTCAATTGCTCCTCCATTCAGAGTGAAGACACCCAAAGACAAGAAGTGTTTTACTGGCTGGATCACCAGGTGAAAGTAAAGGAAGAAAAACCTAAAAACAAGGAAAAATTAATGCAACCAACATATGTAAAAGTTGGTAATCAGCAATATATTACATTTTTGGTTTGGGGTTTTATATAAATTTAAGTTGAAAGTTTGATTGGCTTTGAAAGCAATTTTGTAATATGTCAGAATCCTCATGGAGCATACATTAGGTGTGTTTGAGAATACCTCAAGAGACTACTGACAATAAGGAGCAGACTAGACCATTGTAATACAGTAATATGTGGAATAAAAATGATTAGCTGATGTTTCCTGTATGTATTCCAAGGCTTACAATTTCGATTACCATTTTGACTCAAGTGCACATTTAATCTGGCACTAAAATATTAATGTGACCTAACAGCTATAGGAAAATCCCAGACAGAGCCAGGCTTATAATGCTAAAAGAGTTAAAAGTCAGTTACTCTTAGGCTCTATTTTTTTTTTTTAGATAAACTTTACTCCCACAGAAATTTGACAACATTATTGCTGCCTTTACTTTGAATAGTCACAACAAAGTATTAATAACATGACTGAAAGCACCAATCTCTCCCTGCAGGTGAAAAATAATATTAAATCAACAAATGCCATAGTAATAAAACAGAAATTTACAATCATGCCGTAATCTGACCTGGGGTCTGCATGTTTCATGCTGCTTCCTCTCCATGATGAGATTTTTTCTTCTTGTTTTAAACTATGATGCATTTTCAGACCTGTCCATACTGTTTTATCAAGACTGCAGGTGATTAAAATAGTGTGCTTTTTCAGAATGTAATTTTCTATTGAACTTATGAAGACATATGTAATAAATAATTATTAGTTTGGTCTGTCCAACACCAGTGTACAAATTCTTAATAATGTTGTCATAGCATTTTCTATGTTGAGCTTATGGATGCAAACCTGTCATTGTCAGTATCCTGGTAATTTTTGGTAGTTACATTTCATCTTCTAATGCGTACGCATTAGAGGCAAATTTATGCGTTTTGGTTTCATATCTAGAGACAGTCAGCGGAAAAGAAATATGCCTTCATCATACTCATTTATCAATAAATCAAAGGTGGCTCCAGCCAAAATCTCATCTAGAGATGAGTGAATACTCATTTTGCTTGGTTAAAAATAGTCCAAAGCATATTTATTTGCTCGCAAATTGCATAAGAGTAAGTCCCTACCTTGGGAAAGTTCATTTTCAAATACAGCAAAAGCTCCTTACCTCTTGGTGACTATCAAGATCAAGTGAGGATCTAGAATTCATTGCCACATGGGGGTTTGGGACAAGAATCTCTACCCCTTTTGAAATCAATGGTCTAAAAGGAAAGAAATATACTTACGGTATTTAGTAGGTGATATCCTAATATAGATGTGCAGCAGGCTGTTGTTAGAGCAGCAATATAACCACAGCATGGTACATATAAAATACAAAAATCCCCCTGCGCTCCACAGAACCTAGTGAGTAAGCTGCTATCACCTATTCTTTTATACCGCAAGATGTGTGAAATCAAATCATATAAGTGGTGAAGCGCTCAACTTATAATTATCACGTGAATACTCAAATCATATTAATACAAAATAATTGTAAATAATTATAAACTAGTGCAATATCTTCATACACATAACAACTGTATCCCTGGTGATATAGTGAAAACTTATATCTTTTGAACTGTGCAGAAAGTGAAAAAATACAATAATTAAATAAATAAATAGTGATACCACACTGTGAAATTACTGGCAAAAGTGTTCAAAATAATGTCACTCCATGCTGCAAATAGTGCTTTTCGTGTAAATCTTGACGTGACTCCCCTCAATAGCAGAAATGCCCCCTCACCTTCCACATTCGACCCTTGCGGGTCACAGAGCCTTTTTGTATATATCTCTTTCTCTTTGATGTTCTCCACTGCCTCCACCGACCATAATCCACCTCCAGGCAGTAAGTACCTCTCCAATTACTCCCCTCATGCACCGAACTTTGTCAGGTAAACCTCTCCTCCACTGCCACCTCCGACCAAATTCCTCCTCCAGGCAGTAAATATCATCCAATACCCCTCACACAATGGACTCAGGCTCAGAGTGATTCATGTAAAACGATAAAACAGACCTCCATAGTGTAACATCGCTTTATTAGACTGATCCAATATAATAAAATATTGCACTCACATGTCCCCACGATAATACAGGCAGTTTCCCATATGCTATGGGTGTATACAGGAGTCCCAAGATGGCGTCCGAACCCGGAACCGGAAGTACGTCACCGCTACGTCGACGCGTTGCGCCACTGTCACGTGGCTTCTTCAGGATACCGTATTGGATAACCGCACTTCCTTTTAACTCCTCTACACAATCTACAAGGGGCGTGTACAATACCTCCATTTTCATGGAGCCCATTATACAAGGACAGCCGCGATCTGCCGCTGATTCCCCTAATTCCAAACTCTAAAAGGGCATAAGGAATTACCCATATATAAAAACTACATGGGGCATATATATTTTCTCGTGGGACCCCCTGTATATAGGACAATATGCTAATCAATATAAACAACACCCCATAAAAACCTTTTATTACACTACATAGGTAAGTATACTACACCCAAAAAATCCCATAAGTTTAATATTGTAATTAACATAAAACCCAATAAAAAATCTACTCTTAATATTTCCCCTCCCACCTAGACATATGTATATCTAAATTTGTGTATATAACAAATATGCAAATATACACCAAAATTATTTTTATAAAAATTATAAAAAAATATATATAAAAAAATATAAAAATGTATATACCCATATACATAAAACACCATTACGTAAGTAAATATATTATTGTAATGGATTCCAATTATTTTATATTATAATTAATTTGAAGAAATATTGCAAATATTAAAAACCATGATCTAAACTACTTCTAAAAAATTCTAAAAACTGTAAAAAGGGCTCCTATATAGTACCCATACCACATGTTCACAAGAATGGAATCATCTATAATATACAACCTAAACCATATATTGTTACAAATCATCTTAAAAATCATTAATGAAGCAATTAAGATCAAATTCAATGTTTAAGCCTCTAGGTGTCAGCGTTTGCATAAGGAAAATCCATTTGGACTCCGCCTGACTAATTGTTCTCACTTTGTGGCTCCCTCTCCAGTGCTTTTTATAACGTTCTACTCCCCAGAATTTCAAGCCCGAAGGGTCATTAGCATGATGGCTAGCAAAGTGTTTGGAAACATTGTGTTTTGGGTTCCCCTTTAATATATTTTTCACATGTTCTCTTAGTCTCACGCACAAAGCTCGTTTAGTGCGTCCCACATACTGCAGACCACAGTTGCACTCTAAAACATAAATCACACCTTCAGTTTTACATGTGATAAAATCATTGATCTCAAATAAACGCCCATTACTATTAGCCATAAACTCTTTTTTCTTTTGATTTTGCCCTTTAGTGGCTTTGCAGACACTACATTTTTTACAGGGAAAAAAACCTGTAACATTAAACAAGGTACTCTCTCTATTAACCTTAGGAGGATCTAGTACATTCTTCATAATTTTGTTCCTGAGGGTGGGGGCTCTCCTATAGACAAACTTGGGTTGTTCTGGTAATAAATTACCTAAAATAGGATCCATTTTTAAAATTGGCCAATACTTTTTGAAAACATTTTGGATCTTTTTATATTGCAAATTAAAATCCAATATCACCGCTACCTGATCGGTCTTCTCCTTATCTTCATTTTTTATTTTGTTCCCGATAAGTTTCTTTCTATCCATATTGGCCACCTCAAGTTTATTTTTCTCGAGATCACACACA
Source organism: Staurois parvus (assembly GCF_062004578.1). Taxonomy (NCBI): domain Eukaryota; kingdom Metazoa; phylum Chordata; class Amphibia; order Anura; family Ranidae; genus Staurois; species Staurois parvus. Next base: position 3,159,020 of record NW_028317994.1, on the reverse strand, counting down.
GCATAACCTTTGGATGCAAACCTTTTTTCCAGAATCATGGCCTGAGTCTTGTAATCTTCTTCATATGTACAATTTCTTTTTAACCTGATGAACTGGCCCTTAGGGATGTTCATTAACCAGGGGGGAAAATGACAACTCTCTATCGGGATGTAACCATTCCGGTCCACATCCTTAAAATGGGTTATAGTGCTAATAATTCCCCCTTTTACTTGAATGTCCAAATCCAAAAATTGAATGGACTGGTTACTGCATTTCCATACAAACTTGATGTTTTTATTATTAATATTTAATTGATTCAAAAAATTCATCAATTTACTTTCATCCCCTTTCCATATGATGAACACATCATCTATATATCTTTTATACATTGCCAGTTCAGCTGGTTGGTTTTTATATATCGAATCTTGCTCCCAATGGGCCATGAACAAGTTCGCCACACTTGGGGCGAAACGGGCTCCCATAGCCACACCCCTAATCTGTCTATAAAAAGCCTTGTCATACCAAAAGTAATTGTGGCTCAGACTGAAATCCAAACATTGTACAATAAATTTCCTCTGCGTCCAATTCAGATTACTCAATTCCCTCAGACCCCATCCTGTAGCTTCTAGTGCATCTTCATGATTAATGATGGTATATAGCGAAGATACATCAGCGCTAGCCATTATCAAATTAGAACTCCCTTTTTCTTCCTCCAAAAGTTGAATGAGATGTTTGGTATCTCTCAAAAACGATACCGTATTCTGGACCAATGGCTGTAAAAAAGTATCTATATATTGGCCCAACCTGGCCAATACTGATTGAATACCGTTAACAATTGGCCTCCCCGGTGGGTTAACAGAATTTTTGTGCATTTTCGGAATAGTATAGATCACCGGTATACGACAACATTCTGGTACCAAAAATCTCCCCTCTTTATTATTCAGTATCTTTTTCTTTTCACCTATTTTTATTAGCTGTTCTAATTCCTTTCTGTATATCCTTGTGGGGTCTTTTAATAATTTCAAATATGTGTCTTCATCATCCAACTGGGCTTGCAATTCACTGCAATAGTATTCTTTAGAGAGTACAACGATTCCCCCTCCCTTGTCTGCCGGCCTTATTACTATATCATTCCTTTTCATTAATTTATTAACACCTATTTGGAATCCCTGATTGGCCTTTTTATTTGGAATATGTATATTCTCTAATTCTTTATTCACCATTTTTTTAAAAACTTCCACTTGATTATTGCTGTTAATCTGGGGATTAAAAACCGATTTGTTTCTCAATGTGGTATGGGTAAATTTGTCACAATTCTTAAAAGTACTAATTTTAGCTCCAGTGAGCCCTGCAAAATATTTCTTCAGATTCAATTTCCTTATGTATTTCTGTATGTCTATGTAGGTACTGAACTTATCCATATTCTTAGGGGGTGCAAATTTGAGACCTTTATCAAGGACCATAATCTCTTCTCTCGAGAGGGATGTCCCACTGATATTAAAAATCCCTTCCCCTATTGGTCTCTTTTCCTTTTGTTTTTTACTTCCTCTGCAGCCCCTTCTCTTCCCGGGCTTTTTTGTTTCCCTGGTACTGGACTCTTCTCCCCTTTGCCCCTCTCTAAAAAATCCCTACTGGGATAATGATTAAGTGGTTCAAATCTATTCTGGGTTGGAACAGGACCCTGATTGTCATACCTAGGTGGATACCAATCTCCATTCCTAGGACTTCTCTCATAATATGGTTGATAATTCATCCCTTGTGGTGGATAATTCATCCCATATTGCGGATAATTGGTCCCCTGTTGCTGATAATAATTCCTAGGTGGTTGGTAATCTGACCTGGATGGATTTGATCTATATGGTTGGTAATAGGGTCTCCCTCTTTTACCTCTCCCTCCTTGTCCATTATATGATCCTCCTTTTTTCCCAGGTTTCCACCCATTATTGGGAGTGGGATAAGACTGCATGTTATATTGCTGGCTTTCATTATAAGTGCCACTCGCTGGCTCCTTATATGACACATGTGGAGTGGGAGCTTTATTAACCACTACTGATTTAACTGGTGTGGAATTAGTGGATCCTATCCCCGGATTGGGGGCTGAGGATTGCCATTTAAATACTAAATTCTTTGAGAAATCATTAGTATCTCTATGGTATTTTTTCATTTTTCTAAATTTCGCCTCTGCATCAACTTTTTCCAGGTCTTTGCTTAATCTTTTTGTTAAATTAACCATTTGCGGTGTATCTTTAAATGGCTCAATTTGTTTCTTAATATCCTCTATTTGTATCTCCAAATTCCTCATTTTTTTCTGTTTTCTTTTAAGCAAAAATTGCACTAGTTCCAAACCTTTTTCATTAAAAAAACAAAACCATTCTTCCACAGAATCTGCATCTGTAAGCCCATCACTGATGGGAACATCCCATCTTAATCTCCTTGGGACTAATCTATCTTTTAGATATTTTTCATGGGTAGCCATGTCCCACCATGTGGTGACCTTTTTCTCCATGAGGTGACCTAATTTTCTCAGGAGAGTATCAAGATCACCATTAGTGCTGATTCCATCTTTACTAAATACATCCTCTAAATCAATGGTTCTGTTTTCTAAAAACCCGAACACATCCATGTTTGCTGCGGGAGGTAAAATGGTACAACTCAGCAGAAATAAAATACAAAAATCCCCCTGCGCTCCACAGAACCTAGTGAGTAAGCTGCTATCACCTATTCTTTTATACCGCAAGATGTGTGAAATCAAATCATATAAGTGGTGAAGCGCTCAACTTATAATTATCACGTGAATACTCAAATCATATTAATACAAAATAATTGTAAATAATTATAAACTAGTGCAATATCTTCATACACATAACAACTGTATCCCTGGTGATATAGTGAAAACTTATATCTTTTGAACTGTGCAGAAAGTGAAAAAATACAATAATTAAATAAATAAATAGTGATACCACACTGTGAAATTACTGGCAAAAGTGTTCAAAATAATGTCACTCCATGCTGCAAATAGTGCTTTTCGTGTAAATCTTGACGTGACTCCCCTCAATAGCAGAAATGCCCCCTCACCTTCCACATTCGACCCTTGCGGGTCACAGAGCCTTTTTGTATATATCTCTTTCTCTTTGATGTTCTCCACTGCCTCCACCGACCATAATCCACCTCCAGGCAGTAAGTACCTCTCCAATTACTCCCCTCATGCACCGAACTTTGTCAGGTAAACCTCTCCTCCACTGCCACCTCCGACCAAATTCCTCCTCCAGGCAGTAAATATCATCCAATACCCCTCACACAATGGACTCAGGCTCAGAGTGATTCATGTAAAACGATAAAACAGACCTCCATAGTGTAACATCGCTTTATTAGACTGATCCAATATAATAAAATATTGCACTCACATGTCCCCACGATAATACAGGCAGTTTCCCATATGCTATGGGTGTATACAGGAGTCCCAAGATGGCGTCCGAACCCGGAACCGGAAGTACGTCACCGCTACGTCGACGCGTTGCGCCACTGTCACGTGGCTTCTTCAGGATACCGTGGTTACATCCCGATAGAGAGTTGTCATTTTCCCCCCTGGTTAATGAACATCCCTAAGGGCCAGTTCATCAGGTTAAAAAGAAATTGTACATATGAAGAAGATTACAAGACTCAGGCCATGATTCTGGAAAAAAGGTTTGCATCCAAAGGTTATGCTGTGTGTGATCTCGAGAAAAATAAACTTGAGGTGGCCAATATGGATAGAAAGAAACTTATCGGGAACAAAATAAAAAATGAAGATAAGGAGAAGACCGATCAGGTAGCGGTGATATTGGATTTTAATTTGCAATATAAAAAGATCCAAAATGTTTTCAAAAAGTATTGGCCAATTTTAAAAATGGATCCTATTTTAGGTAATTTATTACCAGAACAACCCAAGTTTGTCTATAGGAGAGCCCCCACCCTCAGGAACAAAATTATGAAGAATGTACTAGATCCTCCTAAGGTTAATAGAGAGAGTACCTTGTTTAATGTTACAGGTTTTTTTCCCTGTAAAAAATGTAGTGTCTGCAAAGCCACTAAAGGGCAAAATCAAAAGAAAAAAGAGTTTATGGCTAATAGTAATGGGCGTTTATTTGAGATCAATGATTTTATCACATGTAAAACTGAAGGTGTGATTTATGTTTTAGAGTGCAACTGTGGTCTGCAGTATGTGGGACGCACTAAACGAGCTTTGTGCGTGAGACTAAGAGAACATGTGAAAAATATATTAAAGGGGAACCCAAAACACAATGTTTCCAAACACTTTGCTAGCCATCATGCTAATGACCCTTCGGGCTTGAAATTCTGGGGAGTAGAACGTTATAAAAAGCACTGGAGAGGGAGCCACAAAGTGAGAACAATTAGTCAGGCGGAGTCCAAATGGATTTTCCTTATGCAAACGCTGACACCTAGAGGCTTAAACATTGAATTTGATCTTAATTGCTTCATTAATGATTTTTAAGATGATTTGTAACAATATATGGTTTAGGTTGTATATTATAGATGATTCCATTCTTGTGAACATGTGGTATGGGTACTATATAGGAGCCCTTTTTACAGTTTTTAGAATTTTTTAGAAGTAGTTTAGATCATGGTTTTTAATATTTGCAATATTTCTTCAAATTAATTATAATATAAAATAATTGGAATCCATTACAATAATATATTTACTTACGTAATGGTGTTTTATGTATATGGGTATATACATTTTTATATTTTTTTATATATATTTTTTTATAATTTTTATAAAAATAATTTTGGTGTATATTTGCATATTTGTTATATACACAAATTTAGATATACATATGTCTAGGTGGGAGGGGAAATATTAAGAGTAGATTTTTTATTGGGTTTTATGTTAATTACAATATTAAACTTATGGGATTTTTTGGGTGTAGTATACTTACCTATGTAGTGTAATAAAAGGTTTTTATGGGGTGTTGTTTATATTGATTAGCATATTGTCCTATATACAGGGGGTCCCACGAGAAAATATATATGCCCCATGTAGTTTTTATATATGGGTAATTCCTTATGCCCTTTTAGAGTTTGGAATTAGGGGAATCAGCGGCAGATCGCGGCTGTCCTTGTATAATGGGCTCCATGAAAATGGAGGTATTGTACACGCCCCTTGTAGATTGTGTAGAGGAGTTAAAAGGAAGTGCGGTTATCCAATACGGTATCCTGAAGAAGCCACGTGACAGTGGCGCAACGCGTCGACGTAGCGGTGACGTACTTCCGGTTCCGGGTTCGGACGCCATCTTGGGACTCCTGTATACACCCATAGCATATGGGAAACTGCCTGTATTATCGTGGGGACATGTGAGTGCAATATTTTATTATATTGGATCAGTCTAATAAAGCGATGTTACACTATGGAGGTCTGTTTTATCGTTTTACATGAATCACTCTGAGCCTGAGTCCATTGTGTGAGGGGTATTGGATGATATTTACTGCCTGGAGGAGGAATTTGGTCGGAGGTGGCAGTGGAGGAGAGGTTTACCTGACAAAGTTCGGTGCATGAGGGGAGTAATTGGAGAGGTACTTACTGCCTGGAGGTGGATTATGGTCGGTGGAGGCAGTGGAGAACATCAAAGAGAAAGAGATATATACAAAAAGGCTCTGTGACCCGCAAGGGTCGAATGTGGAAGGTGAGGGGGCATTTCTGCTATTGAGGGGAGTCACGTCAAGATTTACACGAAAAGCACTATTTGCAGCATGGAGTGACATTATTTTGAACACTTTTGCCAGTAATTTCACAGTGTGGTATCACTATTTATTTATTTAATTATTGTATTTTTTCACTTTCTGCACAGTTCAAAAGATATAAGTTTTCACTATATCACCAGGGATACAGTTGTTATGTGTATGAAGATATTGCACTAGTTTATAATTATTTACAATTATTTTGTATTAATATGATTTGAGTATTCACGTGATAATTATAAGTTGAGCGCTTCACCACTTATATGATTTGACAGCATGGTACATGTTTATAAATCAATGAGTTGCCATGGTTTATAGTGGTTGTAGAGCTTAGACATGAAAAATGAACAAAGCACGTCCTTTTATAGTAGGTACTACCCTAAATCCAAAGCATCAAGTATGAGTCCTCCCTGATCCCTCTGTGATCTTCATGAATCACTGAAAAGACTCCGAGTTAACACAATAGCCTCAATTGATACAGCCTTCTCCCCCTCCAGCACACAGCAGTTGACTCATGGCCTCAGCTGTCTATATTTTTCTATGGCAGTGTGTAGAGGGGTTGTGTCTTTTCCCTTCGCTGAGGTTTCAGGTTTCACTGGAGCTCTATGCTCTAGCTCTGTAGTATGTGTGTGACATCAGATCCCTGCCCCCGCCTGATAGAGCTGAGAAAAATCCTTTGATCTTTGTGTTTTGGGGAGCTGTAGAGAATAATTTTCTGCAGATAAACAGGTCCGACTAATGGAGGAGTATTTGGTTCATCCATGTGTATCACCTGAGGCCAGTAGCTGCTTTTTCTGTTACCATTGCATCAGTGTTTGTGGAATTTGTTTTCATTTTTTGCACCTGAAGCCAAGCTTGTTGATGGGATATATCCAATGTATTGCCTTCACTTAGTTTTCTGTCCTCTTCTATTCCTTTTGACATGTAATAATATTGCCAAGAGTGATTGTAGATTCTGTTCCGGTTCTTCTTTTAACCAGCATATTTTCTATTATTGTTATATTTCACAAATGCTTCCATTGCTGAAAAGACTGGTAAAGGATGCAGCGCTGGAATGAAAGAAGGTATGGTATACTACTTCAACTGTTGCAGGGAGCACTGGACAGTTCTTTTTGCCATTGCAGTGTTACTTTAAAGTAAACCCGTCAAATTTGTCCCTGTATATCAACAGCAAGCTACAATCTGCAAAACTGATGTGACATAAAGTCAAAAGTTAGATTGCATAAGGAACTTGGGGTGTTTTGATAGAAGACTGGGGTGGAGAAGAAGAGTAAGGAAGATAAATGAAGCCAGCTTATGATGCCTTTCTATTACCAAATTAAAAAACTTGCAGAAAAAGCATTGGAAAAGTCAAGTATTGTGAATGCAGTGTTTTTATTTTTCATAATTATAAAAGTATTCACATGCATTGTGCCTTTGAACATTCGAGGAAAATTAAATAGTCAGTTCACTAAAAAGTCCCTTCCTATTAGGGATCCGGGTGTGACCAGAAATGTGTGGACTGACACAGGGAAGTAGCAGGCTTCAAGAACACAGGCGTAGTCAGGCTGGAGAGGTGGAATGGTCAGGCAGGCCGTTTGGTACTGTTAAGCCGCCTGGCAGAGTCTCTAGCAGCCCACCGCACGGACGCCCTCAGGGCGCGGGGTCTAAGTCCCAGCCTGCTGTTCACCAGGGCCCCTGATGGTGGGGATGGACTTGGTGCAGACTGGAACCAGGTCGCGACCCCCGAGTGCGACCTGCGGTGGTAGAGAGTACTGACAGGGGAGTGCAGGAACGGAATCTAATTTGGAAGAGGCAGACAGATACACTGGTCTGATCCGAGCCGGATGGATGGATGGTCGGGTACGGTATGCGTGGTCAGACAGGCTGGGTCGGTATTATGCGGGCAGCGAGGTACAAGAGGAGCGAGCTAAGAATGGTCAGGTCACAAGCCAGGTTCAGCAGGGTGTGAGCAAATACAGTACCAGGGATCAGACGGAAGAGTAGTCAGGCAAGCCAGGGGTTAAACAGGAGAAGAGCAGGATCAGTAACAAGCAGAGGTCGGCAACGGAGTATACAGCAACACAGGAACAGGATACAAGGGTTCATGGGAAACATTTACACCAAGGCACAGATCACAGGCCTGGTCATTCCTTAAATACACCTGCTATAATCAGCCCCAGGTGTTGGCTGACTGCAGAAGTGAGCTTCTGGCTGCTGAGAGCACCCGCTGGTCAGCCCTGGTACTGCAGCCCACACGGCAGGTGTGTCCCACCACCAGTGCTGAGTCCATTCCTGACACTTCCTCATTGCCAGTCATAGCCTTCTCTGTATCTGGAGTGTCTGACTACTCTCTGTGCTGGTCTATCTCTTCCATACCCTCCCTCACCTCCCTACATAGCCTCTTTTCTAGCTGCAGAGATAAGAGTGAAGGGCAAGACTATAGTGTCACTTGATTGACAACTCTCAATGTTTCAGCAGAAATCTGAGTTTTGTGACATCAACACATGGGAGGCTTTTACATCTAAATACCATGGCTAAAATATGTTAAATAAACACATAATCTTATGGGAAGATGTTTGATTAAATAATGGTCTGGTGACAGAGTCTCTTTAAGTGAACCTGTTATTTTACCTAGTATGGGTAAAATACAGGTTCATATTAAAGGAGAGCTTTAGAGCTTAAAACCATACAGTAAACAGCTAAATACAAAATTGTATATATATATATATGAAATATATACATTGGAGTTGTCTTAGCTACAAAAGCCTCCTGTGCAGACAGCACAAAACTCTGAGAGTTCGATTTCGAGCAGACAGTGGACAGCCTTGGCAGCTTTGTAATTTGACTGTTTTTTTTTAAAAAACAAAGAACAAAAAGCTCTGTTAAGCAACTGTTTAAAGTGATACTAAAGGCTTATTTTTTTAAAAGATAATAAACATGCTATACTTACATTCTCCTACTCTTCTCTGGTCCCCCGCCAGCACTCGGGCCCCCAACCACACTGACTGCTTTCAGACCAAACTGCTTGAGGAGGCAGAGAGCATGGACAGCAGTCACTTGAATGCACATGGCTGGATCAGGATCAGGTTCACATAAGTATTTGGGGGACTGCGAGGGAAGCTACATACTGAAGGTGCCTTATTTTCATGCATAGAATGCATTAGGATGAATAACTTTCACAATTTAGAACCATTTTAAACCAGCAGGAAGCTGTAGAAAGGGAGGAGAAGCCAGCTGATAACAGAACCACAAGTAGCAGATCTGCTTTACTGCTGGTTACATGAAGGTAAAAAGTCTTTAGGCTTTACGACATTAAGGTCTGTTAAAGGTCTGTTAAACAACAAATCTTGTTCACCTTGTAGTCACCAACCCCTGATTTGAAAGTAAAATAGCAATAAACTGATGAGGTCATTTTTCCATTCACTTCTTCTGCCAACTTGTTTCTTGTCAGCAGATACTGTACAAATGTAAGACAACTGACTGGCCAATATAATGTCCTCCCTTCTCCAATCTCACATTATGCCACTGTATATAGGATTACAAATATTTGAGGGCAAGTCAAATTCAGGTATTTATGATAGCTGCCTTTTTATACATTTAAAGATTAGTTCCAAGTATGGATACTTTATACATTGTTACTTTGGTCAACCGTGGAACAATATAACTATGTATATGCCGTATCTGGTCAATTCCCCTGAAAGCTGGAAACCACTGACATCACTGTCTCACCTCTTCACCTCATCCAAAAAGAGAATGCTTTGCATTAATTCACTAAATACAAAGCATTCTCTTAATGGAGCCCATGCCAAGCAGCCAACCTCCTGTTTTCAGAATGCAACAGGGCAGTCACAGGCCCAGAAGCAAGTGAAGATCACTGGGGTAGAGGTGTCTCCTAAATAATTTCTAGATTGGCCAGATATGGTATATACATAGTTACATTGGTACAATTTTAACCAATGTAATTATGAAAAATAAAATATCTATACCTGGAATGTATCTTTATATTTCAATATTTTTATTGAAATGGCTGAATGACAAATATACCATTCAAACAGGTCTGTTTTTAAATTGACATTATGACCAAGGACATAAGTTTGACAAAAAGTTAGTAAATATAAAGTAAACCATTGCTAGATAAGCAATCAATATCATTAAGATGATATCAGATAGATGTTCCCATAAACAATGAGAGTAGTGAATATCATCAGGAGTTAAATAGCTCAAACCCAATCTGCAAGGGACCAAGAGCATAATGAGTCCAAAAAGCAAATGTAATATCAACAATATATGAAAATACAGTAACAGCTGCACAGTGGGGAGAATAAGGAAGGGAAGGTAGGTGGGAGGTGGAGGGTAGTAGGTGGGGGAAGAACCACTGTTCGCTTGCCTGAGAACATAAGTAAACTCAGAGCTGCAGAGGGCTGCAGAGGGCCCGCAGACTTCTTAAATTAATCTACTTTACTTAATAAGAGAGGGAGAAAAAAAGATGGAGATTAAGGGAGGAAGAAGGAAAAAACAGAGCGAGGAAGAAGTCGCCCAGGAATCGCTAAGGGACTTATATATAGTGAATCCATGTATCGCATATCCTACAAAACTTCTTGGTATTATAATGAAGAATATAGGTGAGTCTGTCATTGATCATGATCCAGTTAGGTTTAGTCTTTACATAATCAAGCGGGACCACCGACTGTTTGCAGTATTTAGCAATAGTAATTCTTGTTGTCAAAAACATACATGTGATTAATTTTGCTGACTTTTTAATAACCTCATCAGGAAGTTTTTGAAAAAGGGCAAACTCCGGAGATCTACAGATATTTCCGCCCATCACTGAGTAAATACAATTAAACATCCAAATCCAAAATCTAGTCACTATAGGGCATTGCCACCAGACATGTTGCATAGTCCACAGCTGGCCACGATGCTGAAAAAAAATGGGAGATGTGAATGGGTGCATTTTTGCAACTTGAGTGGGAACCAAATACCATCGTAAAAGTGTTTTATAATTAGTTTCTATTAATATTGTATTAGTGGATACTTTGGATAGAGTGTAAGCAGTATCTTGCCACTCAGACAATTCAAATGTAAGATTCAGGTCTTGCTCCCAATGGTTCATATAGGGAAGCTTAGATTTCAGGTCAGTGAGGGAAGCATACACTTCAGATACTCTGCCCTTCAAAGAGTTCCATGATTGACAAGATAATTCAAAGATTGTCAGCTTTAGAGGATCATCTAGCAATTTAAAGTGTTACTAAACCCACAACACGAAAATCAGTATATATGCAGTAAAGCATGCTTGTTATACTCACTGTGGAACCTAAGGGGTTAATCCTCTGCATTGTGTAAAAATTCCTTTTATCCTGCCTTCTCTGCCCCTCCTGTTGTTCAAATGATCATGCTGATAAGACAGACTGAACCCGTAGCCCTTCTGCACATGCTCAGTTTAGTGTGTATTGCTAGAGTTTTTTTTTTCTTGGGAGAGTGCATGTGATCAGCACAGGGCCAATCAGCACTGTCCAGACAGAGGTTAGGGGTTTAGCATACTCCTAGAGCAGAAAGAAAACTCCTCCTACAAGCTTTAACCAGTGCTCAGCTGAAGTCACACGACTGCCCTAACTGCTGATGAGAAAAGGTATTTTTTTAAGTTTGTATTTACTAAAATACTTGCATTTCCATGTTCTGTGTACTGTGGGAGACCAGATATAGTGAATGCAGGGTCCTGGGTTTAGAAACACATTATGTTTAGAGCATATAAAAGAAACAATTTGGTTGTACCAACAAGTTTCACTAGGGGGCATTTGTAATTTGTCTCTAAAATGTTGCAGGGAGTATGGTTGGTTGCCATTATTCCACCACTGGAATTACGTATGTACCAACCCTAGTGGGATTACTAAAGATAGGAGCTAACAGTGCGTGCAGCGATGATAAGGGTGTACAATGGTATGCCCTATCCCAGATGGTTAATGAGTGTGATAAAGTGGGACATAATATAGGAGGGCGTAGATGGCTTGGAATTCATCTTTAATGGTTTAGATAAATATATAACTGTCTGGCGTTCAGCTTTAATGATATGAAATAGCCACATTGCTCCTGATATTTAGAGACCATGTGATCTAGGCTACCTGAACTTTAGGCTCCATGAGAGAGCCTAAGAGCAGCATTTTTATATTTATTGAAAATGAGAGGTATTTTTACACTCAGAGTAATAATGCTATCTGATTATCCTGACATATTCTCTGCTGATTCATGTGAAGTGTGAATTTTAATGATAGGACCACTTTAATTCTCTAATTTTATCACAGAGTGCTGCATAGTCAGGCACACTCAACACAGCAAATAATTATTAAAATGTCAAGTAAAGTTGGTAAAGTGATTGCAAAATTTAAAGCACAGCACAGTTCCCTGTTTTAAACAATACTGTACTTTCAGATGTTCTTTTCGAAAGGCAAGGTATGGTCTGTTTAAGCGTATTCTTTAGATGTTCAAAAAGGTCCCGGTAAATAACAGGACAAAGGAGATAGTTGTAGGGATCACATGACAGGGCTGGAGGGGTGCCAGGCAGTTGCAGGTTTAAGACCAATAAAATAAAGTAGCTCCTCTTACCTGGGTAGTAAATGGGGTATCAGGGAGTTGGGGTTCTCTAAACTAATCTGCAGGGAGCACCAGGATAAGAGCATTCTCAGACTATTCTGTAATTAGTATACCACTGCTCTTTATTTGTTTTGTGATACTCATGGCAGCTGTTTTGCAAATGGAGGGTCTTTGAAGGTGTTTCATTGATGTACAAGTGTGTAGGGACCCATCTAAGGTATGGGGTTCCATTTTAATGTGGCCCAGTTGTTTAGACTGAGAAATATCAGATACAGTAGGGATTCTGCAGTGGGCTTCTGTAATTCCTGGGGAAGCATAGTAAAGCTAGGGGCCTACCAAGTGACAACATTTTGGCTGCAGATACAATGCATTGTTGGATCTTCTTTCTGATGCCTTCAAGGACCATTACCCAGCTTTCTGGTTATTTTTTTTAACTGATTTTTTTTATTGCACTGGATTTTTTAATAAATGACTGCTATGACTAATAAATAAAAACTCTTGTCTGGTCTAGGTTATTGCTGGGGAATACAAATGGCATTGTTGGAAGTAGTAGCAGGCTCCCTCTGAAACACCCTTGTCAAGTAAAATAGAGCAGCTTGATGTACTAATTCAATTAATATGTGTTAATAGCTTCAAGAAAATGTTTCAATGTTTCATTTATAATTTTGAATGTGTACAGGCAACCATTTGTACATTACATAGCCAGGCACTTTGCTTTCTACACCATTTTCATAGTCTCACCTCCACATTCTTATTACGGCAGTTGTCCATGGTGTGTCAATATGGCTGTGCAGTCCAGAGGGCAGCAGAGTTGGACAAGTGCATTCATTTATCAGCACTCAGTAACAGCATAGAATGGTAGACTGCCTAGATATTCCTAGGATAAAATTTTACAATGATAAAATAATGAATATCCCTAAATTTCTTATCTATCTATTTGTTCACAGTCTGTTTAATAAATGTATGTTCAACCAGTGGAGAACAGCTCCCTTGGGTTTCTGTGAAATAATAACACACGAGTTACCACAGACCAGTGAAGGACATGATCTATTTTTAAGAAAGAGTGTTTCTTTTTACAGATTATGCTAATGAAAATGACAATGATTACATATCATTTAGATTAAATGTGTAGGAGCAAGTACAGATATGCTCAATTAAACAACCTGTTCCAAAAACAAACAGTTAACAGTTTTCAATAATTTACCTGAATTAGTGATAAATATTAACCCTGTACTAGCAATGTGCAATGTCTACTGTTCTTTGTCATTTCTCAAGGTGTAGGCACCTTTATGTCCAAACATTCAGAAATAAATAAACACTTACAGCAATGCACATAAATTCATGTGGGTATGACCAAATTATTAGTGTTACACGTTATCAAGAAGAAGAGTTTGGGAACGACTAACGCAGGTTCTTGGATCATAATAAGCAGTGTTTGCCATAATATCTGCAGAGAGTCTGCACCACTGTGACCGTAATTTTAGCAACAGATCTTTAAATAGTAAAAAATAAGAAATGATTAGCTACTGTTCTGAAGACTATTGGTTGTGAAAGGGTAATGAATCAGACAGCCTAAAGTGATATACAGATTATAGGACTGGGAAACTGAACCAGTTACCCGGGTCTCATGACAGGTGCCTTGTGTCTGAAGTGAGCAATCTATTCAGTTTTACTGGTGGTCCAGTGTTAACATTAGTGCTAGGCAAAGCTTCAGTCCATACCACTTTAGGGTTGTACACACCAGTACTATACATACTCCTCCACTGAGGTCTCCTATGTAGATACCAAAAAAACCTGCCTCAGTCTATATAGATAATATTGGTTTGATATTTATGTGCTGCAAGTAAATACGTGTGTAATACAGAAAGGTAATGTTTTAATCTGTTTGTCTTTAAGGCTTCATCACACTAACATAAAAAACACATTTACAAGCATTTTTTATTTACACATCTGAACTCAGCTGCATTGTTTTCAATACAGACATTCACACCGGTGTATAAACATGCACTGCTTTCAGATCCAAAACACAGAATCCAAAAAATCTGCAACTGGGGACATACTGTACATATACACGTATGCCAGATGCAGGTATTGGGAAAAAAACACTATTTTACGTATGTATTTACTGATAATTACGCAGGCACATTTGTGCTAGAAAAAAACTATAAGTAATAAGATCAATAAAATGTTTACACCCATGTGAATGTAGTCTATTTATGTTCTATCTCCCTGCCTGGAGCTAGAAGAAATATCCAGCTTTAAAAATGCTCAGTCTGGTGAGCATTTATGTGCGTTGATGTGAGTATGTACGCGCATTTATGCACATAAGGTGTATGCACATATTTTCATTCTAGTGACTTGAATATTCATTTTTCTAACCACTAGGCTTAAATTATGCACATAATTGTGCATTTATGCATGTATATGCATACAGTATATATGTAATTTATGGGACAGGCTCTGTCTAACCTGCTGTAACTTCTAAAGTGAGAAAATCAGAGTAAGCAATTTCAGTACAGCGTGGAGCCTGTACAACCGTGCAAGACTGAAGGAGGGGCTGGAGTTCAATTTAAAGGCTCTGTTCACACCTGAGCATTTTCTAGCTCAAAGCTCTAATATGCTCAACATCTAAAATGCTCAACATCGATGTATTTCAATGGTGACTGTTCACACATCAGCACCCAGACATCATAGCTCGATGTCTGAAGCTCCAAAAGCTACATTATCTACTTTTGAGGAAGATATGGGTGTTTTTGGCCCTGTAGACATCAACAGGAACATCTGAAAACACTCACATTGAGCATTTTAGGTGTGTTTGTGCTTTTCCTTAAATATAAGTGGAGAGGTTAGTGATCAGCACCTCTATAGACAAAATAAGGCAGGCAGAGGCAGAGATCACCCACCGCTGGACAGTAATCACCAGGCTCTTCAGCACTCACCCTCCTTCCTCTCCCTGCAGTTCACAGTGAAGGTGGCACCCCATTTGCCCTCTCCAGGGCCTGGCACACTTCAGATTGAGTCTCCATGATGAGGAGCTCCATGCTGGCCTTAGTGTCTTGGCTCTTTTCCTTCAGATCCTCTACTAGGGTTACATCACCAGAGACACTGACTGTGACTAGCCACACTTCTACACATGGGGGCAGGACCTGTCATTGAGCAATGTGCTGACACTGGGCATTATGCTCGGTCATGTGACTGTAGTGGGTGGGTTGTAGCAGGGACTACAACATGTGTGATCAGTGATCACAATTTTGGGAATGTTAGGACATGCGTCCCGGTGTCCCTGGCCCACTAGGCAAATACCCAGTGTGTCCTATGACCAGCCCAGGGCTCCCGGTAACACTGGTGTCCAGGAATAATAGAAATAGTGTATCTCTCCAGCAAAGACACAGACACACAAAAAAAACCATGACCAGAATTCTAATCCTTCCCTCCCTATCTAAAACAAAAAAGAAATTGGCCTTACATGCACATTAGGTGCACCCCTTATGACCTCTTTCACTGATGACCGTAGTGAGCTAAGCATAGCACCAATTTGTGTTTAGGCATGCCCATGGGTGCCCCAGAACTTTTGAAACCCTAGTAAAGGCTATGCATCAAGGAAACTATAAAAGGTCATCGAGTGCTTATGTTGATGTTTAGAAAGGTAACAACAACACTAAAATGAAAAATAGTAAATCCATGTGGTGAATCATAAGAACTATAGCAGATGGTAATATATTGCATTCTTTTAAGGCAAGGAATATGTTAATTTCTAAGGAAAAGCAAGAAAGTGACCTAGAACAGATGGGACTTCTCCAGGCAGGCGTGAGAGATGAAAGGCATCATTTTCTTCTGCCGCATCGAAATTCAACACCAAGTTGTCATCTGGCTTTCTATGTTCTGCAGGGAGTAATTAAAGTGAGCAGTGATATCAGAACAAAGTTGTGTAATTTCCCATAAAGATTCCATAAAGGGTCTTATCTGGCCCTCTTTGACTATTAATGCATCAGAATGGACACCGGGCTCCAAAACACACAAAAAAAGAAAGAAAAATATATATGTAGAGTATGAATCAGCATGTCACTTGAAAATGAGAGCCTCATCTAACTAGGGCATGACTGAATTTTCTTTCTATTACATTTAGATGTAACCTTCAAATTGTATGGGAATTGAAAATATGTGTCTGACTAAATGGGGCACTGAAGCAATCTAGAACACAAAGTATAATATGAAATGAAGGTATGGCTTTACATGGAGGTAATATATCATCATGATATATCATCAGACCCATAACATAAAGGCAAAGTGGATGGATGAGATGGATGTACTGCATTAGGCACACATGCAAAATCATAGTTAAAGATTGTTCTAACATGTGTGATCTGTTGTTAGTGTATGCAATATGCTTGACATAAAACAATACATTTAAAAAGGCACATTTAGATTGCAAAGGGGAAACTAAACTTTAAAGATCAGAGACTTATTGAAAGTAGAACATGAGAATAATTAGTGGTAGCAAAATATGCTATCAGCAACAAAACTGAATTCCAAAATAAGTCTTTACTTTGCAGTGGGTCACCCTCCCCACTACAAGGGTTAACTGCTGATTTTGCCCTGCGGATGATGCAATACTTACCTTATCCTGTATTCCAGCAAGCTTCCTTCTCTTCATGGAACCAATCCCACAAAGCCTCTTGCCTTTGCTGCGCAATAGGTCACAGGTTCCAGCAATCATCCTATGCAATGAAGGACCAGCAGTCATACAATATACTAGTGGACATCATTCCTAAACCAAAACAAGCAGTTAACCCTTGCAGTGGGGAGGAAGGGCCACTGCATGGGTGAAAATGTTTCTTCAGTTCAGTTGTAAGGCCCATTTACACAATGCCCGCACATGAATCGCATAGAAATGCACTGTGCGTTCCTGTGCGATTCAAACCACATGCAAAACGCACTCCATTTGCAATCTGCTGCAGGTGTCAATACAAACTTAACATCCCAAATGCAGGTCGCAAATGCAGTGCATTTGCCTGCAGCTACCCGTACTGGATCGCATGGTACTTTTGTACCATGTAATCATGTTGCAGTGTGTTTGAAAAAGAAGCGCATGGTCAACTTTTGGTGTGGTGCGATTGTAACCAATTCAAAATGAATGGGCTGAAATCACACCACACAGAACCACGTGTGAATTGCACAGGAACACACAGCGCATTCCTGTGCAATTTCTGTGTGGGCATGGTGTGAACTGGCCCCTAAAGTGGAACTCAAACTCTGATACAGTGAAAAATGGTTAGATCCTTTGTAAAAAAAAAAAAAGAATTTTGTTATCTTTACCTCTCTGTCTCTATTTTCATCTGCTAGGGACAAATATGCAACATGTAATTCATGTACTACTATACATTCCTATCAGGAAAAAAGAACACCAGGGTTTATTCAGTAAAAAAAATGAATTGTCCGTAGCAATCAACCAGCACTCTCATCCAGTGTTTGTCTACCACAGTAATCTGAATAGCTAGATGTTCCTTCAGCAATTACATAAGAGGTTATGCAGGGAGATAATGGGAAGGTAGTAAGGGCAGCACAAACAGTAATTAGACTCTCCTAGTATAATGATAGAGGGGGCTGTACTAGCCGCCTAAAGTTTTTTCTTTTTTTTGGCTGGTGGGATCTCTTTAACATCAAACAGATGCAAACCCTCCCCCCCCACAAAAAAAAACAAAAAACAAGTTTTTGTAGGTATGTACTTATTAACCATTTCAATACCGGCACTTTTACCACCTTCCTGTCTAGGCCAATTTTCAACGTTCAATTGCGCGCTCATGCAACACTGTACCCATATAAAGTGCTGAGCAAACTGTTGGCGCTATATAAATCCTGTATAATAATAATAATACCCATATGAAGTGTTTATTATTTTTTTAACACAAACATAGCTTTCTTTTAGTGGTATTTAATCGTCACTGGGTTTTTTATATTTTTTAGTCTGTAGGAAAGTTATAGAGTCCACAAACTATCTCATTTCTTGAGGCCAAAAAATGCCAGGACAGTACAGATATCCCCCAAATTACCCCTTTTTTGGGAAGTAGACAGACCAAGGTACACTATATTGCCAAAAGTATTAGGACACCCCTTCAAATCATTGGATTCAGGTGTTCCAATCACCTCCAAGGCCACATGTGTATAAAATCAAGCACTTAGGCATTTAGATTGCTTCTACATACATTTGTGAAAGAATGGGTCACTCTCAGGAGCTCAGTGAATTCAAGCGTAGTAATGTGATAGGTTGCCTCCTGTGCCATAAGTCCATCCATGAAATTTCCTTACTACTAAATATTCCATGGTCAACTGTTAGTGGTATTATAACATAGTGGAAGCAACTGGGAACAACAGCAAATCAACCATGAAGTGGTAGGTCACATAAAATGACAGAGCATGGTCAGTGCATGCTGAAGCGCACAGTGCGCAGAAGTCGCCAACTGTCTGCAGAGTCAATAGCTAAAGACCTCCAAACTTCATGTGGCCTTCAGATTAGCACAACAACAGTGAGTAGAGAGCTTAATGGAAAGGGTTTCCATGGCCAAGAAGCTGCATCCAAGCCTTACATTACCAAGTGCAATGCAAAGTGTCAGATGCAGTGGTGCAAAGCACGCCGCCACTTGACTCTAGAGCAGTGGAGACATGTTCTCTGGAGTGACAAATGGAGTGCTTCTCTGTATGCCAATCCGATGGACGTGTCTGGGTTTGGTGGTTCCCAGGAGAACGGTACTTCCCTGACTGCATTGTGCCAGGTGTAAGGTTTGGTGGAGGGGGGATTATGGTGTGGAGTTGTTTTTCAGGGGTTGGACTTGGCCCCTTAGTTTCAGTGAAGGGAACTCTTAAGGCATCAGCATACCAAGACATTTTGGATAATTTCATGCTCCCAACGTTGTGGGAACAGTTTGAGGATAGCCCCATCCTGTTCCAACATGACTGCGCTCCAGTTCACAAAGCAAGGTCCATAAAGACATATATGAGCGAGTTTGGGGTGTAGGAACTTGACTGGCCTGCACAGAGTCCTGACCTCAACCCATCAGAACACCTTTGGGATGAATAAGAGCGGAGACTGCGAGCCAGGTCTTCTCGTCCGACATCAGTGCCTGACCTCACGAATGCATTTCTGGCAGAATGGTCAAACATTCCCATAGACACACTCCTAAACCTTGTGGACAGCCTTCCCAGAAGAGTTGAAGCTGTTATAGCTGCAAAGGGTGGGCCAACTCAAGATTGAACCCTATGGACTAAGACTTGGATGCCAATAAAGTTCATGTGCATGTAAAGGCAGGCGTCCCAATACTTTTGGTCATATAGTGTATTTAGTAAGCGGCATGGTGAGTTTTTTAAAGTTGTAATTTTTTGTCATAATTTTTGGATATTTGAAGGTATTAAAAAAAAAAAAATTTACATACTATCATCAGTGCAGTACAGCATCATTATATAACTGGTGTGACGGTGATCAGGGACACTGACTGGTGACAGTACCAAATTTTTTTGTGGCCACATGGGCGCGCACAAGGTGCATTCCAGGAGGACATCACATGGCATCAACCCCCAATGACAAAAGTCCGGATGTCGTTTTGCAATAATAATGGCTGGGCGGGAAGGTGTTAAAGAATAATTTAGCATATGTTTAAAAGCAAAATGTATAAATACCTGAATTTAACTTGGTATCAGCCTGTTGCAACACCCTCTACAAGTGAGCTCTGACTGAAAAAAGAAGAAGCAGCACAGAAAGCCAATCAGGTGCATGCTGATAAGAGGTAATGGTCCACTCCTTCTCCTTCATTTTCTAATCACAGGCTAGGGGCAGAGTTAAAACCTAGTTGTATTACTCAACCTCAGTAGAGTATAGTGTGGTCTCCAGGCTAGCTGTGATGACAAGCAGAACTGTGTAAACCTCATGACTAAATGGTTCAAAATACAAATCTTTTGCCTGGTAAATCAGCCCCCATATATGCATTTCAACTCTGTCTTTAGCTGTTTGTTTGAGGCTTAGCTTTAAAGTGGATATTTAAACAATCTTTTGTTTCGAAGAGTGCTGTATTATCCAAGGGACTGCATTTATTTGTTGAAAACACAGCATACCCCTTACTTTGCTCACATTTTCTTTGCCTGTACTGTGCCCGTCACATAGATCTTTGTAGGAACTCCTTCTGGATGTGAAAACACTCCAACAGCAGCTAAACTTTGCGGTTTTACTGTGAGAACAGTCCAATGTTCCCTCTTTGTAAAGCTGGTTTGTATTCTGTTATTTGAAATCATAAGTTAGTACATTATCTCGCTTTTACAAGCACTCAAAATTGCAAAATCTCATAGTCAAGGGATAATTTAATTCATTTTCTTTTTCATTTCAGTGAAATTTTCAATCACATCTATAACTTTGAAAGTTGTGGCCAGTTTGTTGAAGCCTTCAGAATACAAATGCTCCATTTAAATCAGGAAGGGATATTAAATTGCTTGCCCTCCTACATTACCCTCAACTAATCCCTCAGATCTCTGAAAGGAGATGAGACTGCAAAAGTTCTGTTATTACTTCTTTTGTAGATCAATTCAATTGCCTTTTTCACGGACTAACTTATGGTGTCATTTGTGTAGACAGTAAAAATTTTCCATCTGAAAATTGCAGTCTCCAGATTAGCCAGCTAAAATTACTATTCATTTTAGCTGAACCTTAATTACTTTTTTCACATCATTTATGCATTTATTTATATTTACTTTGTTTTAAAGTGAATAAGAAAGGGTTAGAACTCACTTCATGTTTTTATATTGCTGCCTGTGTCCGCTTTAGGAAGATTAACCCCCCCCCATTTCTTAAGGTTACCACTGTCACTGAGACAGAAAGTGAGATGCTATCACAAAGTTTACAGTTGTCACAAAGAATGTAAGTGAAGTACCTTCCAATAGGATCAACTGCTTAAGTGAGAGCTATAAGAAGTAGGATTTTGTTCTCCCTTTATGTCATATCTACCTTAGTGGGGACACAGACAGCTTTTCAGTCCCTTTCAAACTCTATCTATAGCTAAAAACTACTTTAAGTAGATGATGAGGTTGATTTATTACAGAAGCAAAAGCATCTGCGCTTTCAAAGTTTCCAGTTATCTTGGTGAATAAGGTGACGACTACCCAATATTGTGCAAAGAAAAGTGCCGGTAATGTGAATATAAGAGGTTCAGAGAAAGGCCCTTTGCAGACGCCCTGTCACTTTTGTCCAACATAAGCAAGGTACCATTGACCTTGATTTACCAAAGGAGTAAAGAATTTTGGGTTCAATTCACAATCGCAGTAACATACCTCTTAGCATTTAAAAAAAAGTTTGTAATTCACTAAAAAACATTATTAAAATACCGCATGGGCTGTTTTATGAAGTGAAACTAGCAGTATATTATTGCCAGGGGTAGATGGTATCCTTAATAACCAATAAACAACATGGTTATTATTATTATTATTATTATACAGGATTTATATAGCGCCAACGGTTTGCTCAGCTCTTTACATTATAGTGGGAGACAATACAGTAACAATACAGTTCAATACAAGAGGGAATTGAGGGCCCTGCTCCTTGGAGCTTACAATCTAGTTGTTAAGGAGAGAGCGGACATCGGCATCCTTAACAACCAGTAAATATCATGGTTGTTAAGGAATGGGCGGCCACTGTGTCCTTATCAACCAAGATTCAACTGCTGTCAGTGGGGTTTCCTGCTGAGAGCAGAATGTAAACAATAGAATTACAGGCATTTGAAAATTAAAAAAAAAAACAGCATGCCCCCCCCCCCCCATCCATACCAGGCTCTTCAGGTCTGCTATGGATTTTAAGAGGAACCCCACACCAAATTTTCTTTAAAAAAAGGCGTGGGGTCCCCCCCAAGGGAAGAAGCCCTTGTCCCCATCAACATCAGCTATAAAAAAGCATAATTTTTGCTTTCACAAGATTGGATAAAGTCAGCACAATTTCACTACATTCAGTTAAGTGAACTTCCCCTCTGCAAAGTATTTAGCTTAGTAAGTTCAGAGACACTGTCACAGTAACATTTGCAGGTGCAGTTGCACCAAAGCTCAGTAAATGAGGTAAAGGTTCATGTTACAAAGAATATCCAATTACATGCAAAGAAAATTAACAAAACATAAGCTTCATCTCACTTACTCAGCTCTGGAGCAACTGCACTTGCAGAGTGCACAGTCAATTTGCCTTTAGTAAATCAACCCCAATGTCTTATTAAAGAACATGGGCCTGTCAGTCCAGCCAATGCAATAATACCTTAAGAACAAAACTAATTTCTTTTTCCCACAATATATCTATTCAGATTTTTTTCAAAAACATATAACATTCAAATTACCTATTTGCTTATTGAACTTTGACAAGAAACAAGCAGCAACCAAATATCTAAGCATATTACCAAAGACCGAAAAAAAAAGTTTAGCATCTTATAAATTTGTTTTTACTTCACTTTAGAAGTTATAGCATGCTATGCTATAATTCACACAAGAAATAGTGTTTAAATATACAGCATTTCAAGAATTCTAACCGTAAAATAGATTTCTTTTAATAAAAACATGCTAATGTTAGGCTCTAGTAATGCTTAAAAAATTTAACTTAAGATCCCAGCAAACGGCTTCCTTCTCCAATCTCTACATCATTAAAAGACTTTCTCACATGGGTTTAATGGCTCTGTTCTTGCAGGCTTCTTGCAGGCAAAAGGCTAGGGAAATATCAAAATCCTTTCTTTTACAAACTTGTTTTAACATAGACCCTATTTAAATGTATATAAATAAAGAAATGGCAACCCTGAAAGCACATTAAAAAAATAAATAAACACAATAATAATAATAATAATAAAATGCATGAGGGGGCTTCTAGTACTTCTAAGCAAATTATGCCAAAATAAAGGTATAAAAATACCACTATAAGTTTCCTGGCTAGGTATTTTGTAAAGTACTGCAACTGCAAAGTACTAATAAAAGCAAAGTACTAATAAAGTACTAATGTAGCCTAGAACTAATAAAGGCTAGAACTATTTTCCAATACTAGTGAAGCCTAGAACTATTTTCTAAAAAAAAGTTCTGTTTTTTGCTGACTTAGAGTTATAGATTGTCTGCTTCACACCCACATAAAAATACTCCCAAGGTGTCTACCTAAGAATAGACATGCTATTCATGAGTTACACTACCTAGCAATTGCCAGACAACCCTCTTGATGAGATGGAAAAGCTGTTTCCTGTATAAGAGGGATTATGGCCAAGTGCAAATCGTCACAATAAATGTACATGTGGTTGCACAGTGCTGCAAGTAGCGTTAACATGGGTCTGCTCAAGTGCAGGTAACTAGACTGATGGTGAATTTACTGGGATTGATCACTCTTCTCCAATCTAGACCCTTGTATGGCTTTGATATGCAGTTTTTAATGAAGGTGAACTCTGTTTTTGTGTTTTTCATTATATGATTAGTTTGAATTTACTAACTAATATAGTTTATTAATACATTTTGATTTGGAGTTTAGGATGAAACCACCCTTATATGCCTTAAAAAAGATATGGACATAACACACCATTTATATCCCTTTCAGAAGATAACAGGATATAACCTAACAGGCCCCAACAGCATGGTATTGCTACTATAAACATAAAGAATAGCTAAAGGACAAACTTCCTTTTAAAATGTAATACTGATAACCTGAGCAACGAGTCTGAAACCTGGTAATGAATTTAGAAATATTCAAGCAACTGTGCTGCTCCAGGGACAGAAACAAAATGTGATTCATGATGCAGTAAAAGGAAAAACACATTGTTTTAAATGATCCACCAAAGATCCATAAATTATTCCCATAACACATTTCTTCTGTTGATATCTAAAGATTTTAAGACTAAAGGAATGAGTGTAATAACTTTACAGGCCTATTCTGTTGCATTTTATGTGCAATGCATTGTCAATTCAACATTATCATAAAAAATGTAATTAATTAATTAATTAATGGCCAGGGTCCTTTGTAGCTTTAGTAAGTAGTAGGATTTTTAAGTGATTATGTTAACTAAATTTGCCAACAGTAACAGAAAACAATGTTTCAACTTGGAATTGAAATGTACCTTTGTGAGGTACCTGGGGGTAGGAGACTTTTGTAAACTTTGTTTGCCTCTATTGACTAGGTCATTTTATATCTCCACCTCTTGTAAATTAAAGGAGGATTCAACACTGGTCGTCTGTCCTGTAGGGGAGAGAAGCATGGTTTTATTTGTTGTTCCTCCAAGGAGCAGGGGTTTCTAATACAATGCTCAAAAAAATTAAAGGTACACTTTGAAAACACATCAGATCTCAATAGTGAAAAATATCATGCTGGATATCTATACTGACATGGACTGGGTTATGTGTTAGAAATATAAGGATGCCCCATTGTTTGGTGGTAATTAAAATTATCAACCTACAGAGGACTGAATTCAAAGACACCACAAAAATCAAAGTGAAAAAATGATACAGCAGGCTAGTCCATTTTGCTGAAATTTCATTGCAGCAACTTAAAATGATACTCAGTAGTTTGTTTGGCCCCCATGTTCTTGTATGCATGCCTGACAACATCGGGGCATGCTCCTAATGAGATGACGGATGGTGTCCTGGTATATTTGATCCCAGATCTAGACCAGGGCATCACTGAGCTCCTAGACAGTCTGAAGTGCAATCTGGCACGTTGGATAGACCAAAACATGATATCCCAAAGGTGTTCTACTGGATTTAGGTGAGGAAAGCGTGGGGGCCATTCAATGGTATCAATTCCTTCATCCTCCAGAAACTGCCTGCATACTCTCACCACATGAGGCCTGGCATTGTCGTGCACCAGGAGGAACCCAGGACTCACTGTACCAGCTTAAGGTCTGACAATGGATCCAAGGATTTCATCTTGATACCTAATGGCAGTCAAAGTGCCATTGTCTAGCCTGTAGAGGTCTGTATGTCCCTCCATGGATATGCCTCCCCAGACCATGACTGACCCACCACCAAAATGGTCATACTGAACAATGTTACAGGCAGCATAATGTTCTCCACGTTTTCTCCAGGCCCTTTCATGTCTGTCACATCTGCTTAGGGTGAACATGCTCTCATCTGCGAAAAGCACAGGGTGATAGTGGCGGACCTGCCAATTCTGGTGTTCAATGGCAAATGCCAATCAAGCTCTATGGTGCTGAGCAGTGAGCACAGGGTCTACTAGAGGGCCCTCAGGCCCCACTCATGAAGTTTGTTTCTGATTGTTTGGTCAGAGACATTCACACCAGTGGCCTGCTGGAGGTCATTTTGTAGGGCTCTGGCAGTGCTCAACCTGTTCCTCTTTGCACAAAGGATCAGATATCGGTCCTGCTGATAGGTTAAGGATCTTCTACAGCCCTGTCCAGCTCTCCTAATGTAACTGCCTGTCTCTTGGAATCTCCCCCATGCACTTGAGACTGTGTTTGGAGACACAGAAAACCTTCTGGTAATGGCACGTATTGATGTGCCATCCTGGAGGAGCTGGACTGCCTGTGCAACCTCTGTAGGGTCCAAGTATCACCTCATGCTACCAGTAGTGACACTGACCCTAGCCAAATGCAAAACTAGTGAAAAACAGTCAGAAAAGATGAGTATGGAAAAAATGTCAGTGGCCTCCACTTGTAAAACGATTCCTGTTTTGGGGGTTATCTCATTGTTGCCCATCTAGTGCAACTGTTGTTAATTTCATTAACATCAAAGCAGCTGAAACTGATTAACAACCCCCTCTGCTACTTAACTGACCAGATCAATTTCCCAGGAGTTTAATTGACTTGATGCTATACTCTGATTACAAAATGTTCCTTTAATTTTTTTGAGCAGTGTATATTGTTGCCATACGGAGCTGGTATTACTTTGGGGAGAGTGCATTTTCTTTAATATTAAAAAATGACAAGGCAAATTAGGGATTATTGGTCCAGTTACATGTTTTACATTCAGGTCACTCACCTCTACGTTTACAGTCTTCATTTACCAAAAATGTTAACACATGGGACAATTTTGTAAAGTTTCAGCAAAATGAATTGGAGTATAGAGAAGATGAAATAAAGGTGGTTTTTCAGGGATGGACTATGAGCTTTAAATGACTCCTGAGAGTTACATAGGTTAAAGAGGCTGCTTTTAACTATCCTGGACCTTATCTTGTACCAAAGAATGGTTCCCTCATTAGCCTTGTTATTTTATATTTTCTATTCTCTCACGGAACAAAAAGAATAGAACAAAAAAGTTAAATACAAATTTTAAAACAACAGCTCACATAATCAAATACACAAAAAAGTAAGGAAAGATAAAGAACGTTTAATCAAAATAAAGTATTCTAAACTCCCCCTACCCAAAAATCCCACACCCTCTAATTAATAAATAAAATATACCTTTTCTTTTCAAACAAATTTCACTTAAGCAGCTCAGTGAGTCACTCTGTTAATTTCTATTGATAATGATTCCTTGAAGTTATTTCCTCTGCTGCAATGCACTGTAAATGCCCATTGAATGATTTTACATTGAGCTTAATATTTTTCCTATAAATTTCCCTACTATGTGTGCAATTTAATTGGAGATTATATCATACTGACTACTTGTCTTTTCCCCCTTGCCCAGAGGACCATTCGGCTTCCCAGCAACCCACAGGAAATACTTAACCCCTTTGCACCTAAGAGTAAAACAAATGTTAATGCCTGAGGACAATTTTGCAACTTTGACATATGTTAGTAAAACCGTACATGCCTTGTTTTTTTCAGGACAAATTGGGCTTTCATTTTTGTGGCAAATGGTAATGGATATCTCCTGATTTTTTTTTTTTTATCAAAGAAAAACTGTCCCAAAATAGCACAAACAAAATAATTTTTTTCAGTTTAGCTGTATATTTCTTGCTACTTACATAACCTACCACCAAAGAACAACACAAAATTAATTATCCTGCTCCTGACAATTGCAGCGATGCCACATATGTGTATGTTAATTGTTGTTTGTACCTGTAGTACAGCCTAGAAACAATAGTGAGCATTTTACTTTTTTTATGCTTTTTTAACACACACTGGCACTGACTCTGATACTGTTTTTTTTCAATTCTGTCAAAAAAAATACCGATTCTGACCTTGACCTTTGACTCTCAATAGACCCAAACACTAACCCTGGCACTGACCTAGATCAAACCTTTTTTTTTAAATTATTATTAATATATTTTTTTTATACACAGTTGATGTTTTTTCTCTCTGCAAGGATAGAGAGAGGGAGAGAGATACAATGTATCTCTCTCCTCAATTCAGAGAGAAAAAGCATGGGGGTGGGCTTCACAGTGAATGATCACTATGATAGCCAATCAGAGGCTATCACACCAATCAGGTGACCCAGAATCAGGAGGTCCAAGTTCCAATCATTAGCACAGGACTCTGGGCTCTCAGTGAGACCCTATTCTCTGTACTGGGAGTGCGTCGTGCACTGTGGGCTGTGCTCTTAGCACAAAGACGGATACACAAATGTGTGGTCCCACACAAAAAAGCCCAGACCAGTGGGGCTGCATATTTGTGTATGCTCGCTGCCAAGGGGTTAAAGTGGTATCACACCCAGAAACTAAAATGTAATATCTTACAGCTTATCAATTGTTAAATATGGTGACTGCATTGATTTTCTATCCTATGATTTTTTTTTCTCTTTCCTTTTCTTCTGGTTAGTAACACACTTCCTGTCTTAGGGTGGCTTCTCTATCTATGGAGGAGAAATCAACTAACCCTTGGATAGCAGCACTGTGTGATAGTGTTAGGTGGACTAGTAGATTTAAGCCTAGTACACACCGGAGGGTTCTTTTTTGTTCATTTCAGTGGGCTGAATGCAAAAAATTACAGACTGCCATACTAACACATCCGATGTTAGTGCAGGGATCTCCTCAATGAGCTATTGTGTCAAACTCCTGTCTTCTGAGCTATTGTGTCAGCTTCTGTCAAACGACGAGCTGTACACACGAGCCGAAAGTTGGTTGGTTCCTGCCAAACCAAATATTTTGTACCCACATAAAGATGGAATTTACATAAATGACTAACAAATTATAGCCTATCTCCAGCTAACACATTTTTATCAGCTACAAAAAGTTTTTCTTTCCTTTTGGGATAAAGGTTTTAATTAAATTAATAAAAGCTGGCTATTGTAATTACCGCTGTTAGTGTAAAATGGTGTGTCTCTACCTCCTAACTTCCACTTTTGTTGCACACCTTGGCCTGTTAAAGGAAAAATAACAGCAGGATCAACAGGTAAAATATTAAGATATTCAAAATATTAAGAAAATGAGGCATGCAGAGCTTTTATCCAGTGCAGAAAAAGAAAATGCAAAAAATAAGAGTTTGTGAGCCATAGGGAGCACTTTTTGTGTAAGTACAGTGGTCTTGTACTTACTGTCTTTATTTATTATAGTCAGGACTAAAAAATAAAAATAATTTTACTATGTTAAACTCTGAGCTAAGTGCAAGAATCAGGAATAGAATATGACACTTCAAACCAAAAACACAAAAATGTATGTTGTGCTGCCCCTTTTTTAACCATGCAATTATAAAAAAAACCCAGACTAAAGTAGTTCCTTACAGTAACACTATATACAAAGTACAAAATTTGTGTTATGCTGTCTTCAATGCCAATGCATTATTTCTTAAAGACAATTCTTAAAGAGACAGCACAACACAAATTTTGCATCTTCTACTTTATATAGTGTCACTATTTTACTGTGTTTTTGGAATAATTGCATTTTTAAAAAAGGGGTAGTGCAACATACATTTTTCAATCTAAAAAATAAAATGGTTGAAACAACTCTTCTTTATTTTTAGTCAGATAAATATTACATTTCCTGTATGAATATTATTTGTTCTTCTATTCAGTCAGGAGGTATAGCTTTAGTCTCTTTTTCACATGTATCTAATATATAATTTGCTTGTTTGCTGTAAAAAAAATATTTTGCTTACTGAATAAGTCAGTGTTGTGACGTATTACTTTTTATCCTCACTTTGAATACCCCTTCTGAGGTTTCTGAGAGATATTCTGCCTAAAAAAGAATAGCTAGTGCTATACTTTTTTATAGCCCAAAGTGTTCTGCAAATCCTTTGTCATATTTTAAAGACAAATTTTTCAAAGATTTAATACAAGTTTAAATACGTTTAACTTAAAAAATGCATTTATCCAAAACCATTATGGTTTCCCTTTTCAATACCTATAGGATTTGTTACCCTTAGCTATGGATACTGCAGTTTGAGAGTTGCAGAGATGTTGCAAGGTGGTAATATTTGGCACCTCAGATGACTTTTTATGATAGGCACCAATCTCTAATCTGTAGAAGCCTTTAAAATATGTTTTATTTTTAAACCAAACTAATCATGTTGACCCTTTAGGCAAAGTGCTATGATTTGATCTGGATAACCAAATCATCATGACAGTGATTACTGGTTATTACATTTCTAACTGTTGAAAACCAGAAAGAAACACAAGTTGTACTTTTTAATAGAAAAGTTTTTGCCGAAGGGATACATTTGGTTTTAAAAGATGGCTGCACTAGGCTGGGCCATTATCTGTAGTAAAAATGATATGGTTGTTAATTCTTCCATTTAAAATGATTCTTGTGTCCTGTATCCAGGAAAAATAAAAACATAAAACTTATCTGAAAAGTGTAAGATGCCACAGCGCAATGCTGTAGGTGTCTTTTATTGATCTGAGAAACAGTTAAGAAATAATTTAAGAGTAGGCATCAATATGAACTCGATTTTGGTTTCTACTCAGTAGATAAAAAGAAAAGTTGTTTTTTTTATGTTTTGCAGGCCAATGCAGAATTCTGCAGCACTGTCCAGCAGTAAAGCCATAATAGCCCAGATTGGAAAAGCATTTTTCATTTGGATTCAGTTCCACAAATGCATGGCATTCATCAAAATAGCAACAGGAATATAAAGATAGGCCGTTTCCATGTGTTAGGATGAATGGGCTGTGCAGAACTATAATGCAAAACAAATATTTCACATGTAGATTAGGACTTCGTTATCCAGTTTGCTTACAGCCATGGACTTTAATGTTATAAGATTTATATACTAAAAATTGCATTTGCATGCAAATCGAGTGTGCTTTGCACTGGTGCCATTTGCATTGCTTATTTAAATGTTGGACTTTCATATTTACAAGGCAAGAAAACATACGTATGCAAATATGGTATAAAAAAAGATTGCTGTTTCATTGCGATATCACTAAAATGGACAAAAACCTTTTTACTATACGAATAACAAAAAACGACCAAGAAAAGTAATTCAGACCCTTAAAAATTAAGCTTTACATTAGATATCTATGCATGGTATATTTACCAAGATGTTTAGTAGCTACAAAGATAGGCTTAGCATCGGGGTAATAAGCATTTGCAATATTTAATTCAACTCTTTACATTTATTTCTCACACCTTTATATTTCCTGTTCAGAGCATGAAAAGAAGCGTTTTTTTAATATAAACACCATTTACTGATCATTTAAAGAACATGCAAATACAGCAAGGATATAGGAAAACAGGACATGCAAACATCCATCTATGTTAACTCCGATGTGTGTGTGCACTAAGATCACAAAGATCACTATTATATCTTTATATTAAAGCATATCTAAACCCCTATATATTGCAGCCTACTAATCCTTATAAATAGTAGCTGCATTAGCTTTCATTTTAGGCTTTTGTTCTTTGAGTGCCCATTTAGACCTATGCATGTGTATACAGGTGTATTTATTTGCAGCAATGGGCAGATGTGTTACCATGCCCCAATGTACATTTCTTTTGTGCATTGATGGGTATTTTGATGTGCATTGATGCATTTTCAATGTGTTTTATCATTTTCAGTTTGGTGTGGATAGGGTTAGTACCTTTGGACCAAGCTTGGTAATGACTGTTGCCAATGCATCAACATTTTTTGTATTTTAATGCACTGCCATTAAAGTGAAACTTCACTCTCTCAATCAACATTGAATATTTCTAATCCTAATGCTGCTAGTACTAGCAAATAGATAGGAAAGTATATTATATTTACTTGCTTTGAACTTTTTCTTACATTTCTTTAGTTACTTCCTGGTTCCCATGCCTAGGCAAATGATGTCAAACATCCCAGGAGTCATCAGGAGGGGAGGAGTGGTTTTCTCAGCTAAACACACCCTGCTGCCTGCATGGTCAAATGGATTCCAGGAAGTAAATGCTACATAAATCATCTGCCCTTACTCAAGATGGCCATGGCCAGAAATGCTAGGGGGTGTTTTTCCAAGTTGTTTCTTAGCAAAATAAAGCATGGAGACATGGATGGATGGATGTGTTTGCTTTGAATAATATAAATGAATTAAATAGGGTTTTTGGTTTATGGTGCTCAGAAGCAGTGTAGTTCGGCTGAGCTGCCCAATGCACTGTAATGTAGAAAAAAACTAACATGTCAAATTTTTACAAAATGTACTGCTGTGCAGTGCTGATATGGAAACAGACACTATTTTGAATATGGGAGAAGCATTACACCTGCATTTTAGTCATCTGAATGCATGCACTAAAATGCAACAATGTAAATGAGCCCTTTTAGTTTGGTGATACTGCCAGTAACACACATCCTGTCCTAGAGTGACAACACTTGCTTTACTGTATCTATGGAGAAATAGTGTTGTCACCCTAAGACAGGAAGTGTTTTAGGCCTATAGAACACCTCTATAGTCCACAGAGAAAATAGGAACCAATGTGATTTTTTTTTAAGAGTGCAGCACAAGCAGAGAGCACAAGGAGTTATCAGCTTAAAAGCTTTCTGACAGAATCAACATAAAACCAAAAGGACACTGTACGGTACTGTACTTTGATAAAGTTTACAACAAAAGTAAACTGAATTTAAAAAAAAGACTCTGTAATGTACCAATCGGCCACTTGAATGGCCCATCACTTACAAGTTTAAGTACGTTTTGCATACAGAAAGCAAATGCAATGTCTTCTAACACCATGATATAGCAAACATAGTTTTGCATTTGTCTTTAAGACTCCTGCAGTGAGATCTCTGCTGCAACTTCTCAGGTTTGTATGCTTGCCCCAGGTATTGCAAGAGCTTCACTTGAATATTCAATTTATCTTCAGTTATACAGATTCTTTAGGTTACATCAGAAAAGTCCAAGGGAATATATCATAGAGATTTCACCTCTGATGTCTTCAGTGAGATATCTGAGATATAAATACTGGACTATACCTACAGTATAGCTCAATATCAGAATAAACAGATCCTTTAAAACTATATTATTTAAAATAGTTAAGAAAAGTTACATGGTTTTTTTTGCTACCTAAAAACTGAAGTTGAGATAAATACACAATCAATTGGAGTTTACCTGCACAAACTATATAATCAAAAGTCTCCCTTTTGTACCTAGCAGTAGGGGATATCAGCTGTTTAGCATGAGTTGTTTTTTCCATTGTGTATTTGTAGCACATTATTTTGGTGCAAGTTAATATAGGCCTCGGCCACTGATTACACTAATTCATCAAAGCCAAGCACAATATTGGCCATGTCTGTTGAGTAATTATACATAATGTTTTCTCTACAACGAGTAACTTTAATTTGTTCTTTAATTGGGACATTACTAAAATGACCAACCTCTGTATTGTTCTTATTATTATTAATAATAATTATACAGCTTTATTACGTTGAACATAAACACTGGAGCTTCCAATTCCAGGAATTAACTACTTCCTGATTACACCATAGCTGAAAGATGATTACAGCTCAGTTTTCTAGTTCTGGGAGGGCATCCATAGATGTCCTCCAAAGCCCCGATCCCCTGCGTGCCCCTAGGAGGCACATCGGGTGTGCACTGATCACAGATGGAGGAAAAGGCCAGTCACAGTGGCTCTTTACCATGTGATCAGCTGTGTCCAATCACAGTTGATCACATGTAATCAAACTTGTCGGTTATCAGCATTTCCTTTCCTCACGCGGTCACTTTGGGAGGAAACCGGCAATCCTGACAGGACACATTTACACTGATAATCAGGGCACTGATCATGAGTGCCCTGATGATCAGTGCATCCCCATGAGTGCCAATCAGTGCAGCATATCAGTGCCCAGCACTGCCAGCTATCAGTGCCACCTATCAGTGCCCATCAGTGTCAACTTGTCAGTGTAGCCTCATCAGTGCCCATCAATGCAGCTTATCAGTTTCCATCAGTGCCGGTTCATCAGTGCCACCTCATCAGTACAGCCTGATCAGTGCCCATCAGTGCAACCTCATCAATGCCCATCAGTGCAGCCTATTAGTGCTGATCAGTGCAGCCTCCTCAGCGCACATCTGTGAAGAAATCAAACTACCTTTTTTGCAAAATTTTGTTACTGAAACTAAGAAAACGTTTTTAATGTTCTTTTTTTATTTGTTAAAAAAATTAAAAACCCAGGGGTGATTAAAATATCACCAAAAGAAAGTTCTATCTGTCTGAAAAAAATTCCAAAAACTTCATATGGGTACGGTGTTGCATGACCATGCTAAAAGCTGAAAATTGGCCTGGGCAGGAGGAGGTTGAAAGCGCCCAGTATTGAAGTGGTGAAATCATTGCATACTGGGATCTACCTAGCTAACAAATGACAATGAGATGTTCACACTTTCAGAAACAAGATTTCTTATTCTCAACAAGAAAGTGCATCAAAGTACTGTCCTCTTATTAAGTGTGTGTGTGTGCTATTTCGCTGTGTCAACCATTGGTCTTCATGGACCATTTACAACACAGTTCTAATGACTTTTTTAACATTACAGTATTTGCTTACAGTAAATGATGTGATAAATACATTATCAATTACAAGCTTTTGGGAAAAGTGCGAAAGCAGATATCTGAATTAAATTGAGAAGCAACAGGCCTACACATAGTGATTGATTGTTCTCTTGCAGTACATCAGTCATTCATTAATGTCACCACTTAGGCACAGGGACTAAGTTCCCACTGTCTATCTATGAAAAAAGAGGTCACTCAATTCCTTCCTCTTTCTACACTTTCTTATTTCCCGTGAGTCCAGAGGCTGTGCAATTTAAGTGCTCATTAACACACTAGAACTTTAGTCATTTTTGCTGTAGGCTTTAAAGAGACTTCTATCCACCCATTAAGATATATTTGTTAGGTTTAAATCCAATTTTGCCATGACAATATGCAGGCACAGACATCCAAGCTTGCTGTGTTAATTGTGCTAGCAGGACCTGCAGCCAACCATGTATTTGTCAGTGGGGTTGCTAGGTTGAGCTGTTATGTACATCAACAAAAATATTATTACTTTATTATGTATGCTGTAAACAATACATTTTTAGTATAGATATACAGTAGTTACTTATAGTATAGATATAGCATAGTAAAGTTAGTGTTTGTGTACGTGTCCATCCTTACGTTTGGCATTCAAGTCATAGTCTGAAGTTAACTGGCAACGTTATTCAAAATTTTACTATGACTACTCACATGGCAAGATGTACTAAGCATATAACCTGTGTTGCCGGTACGATATTGGAATATCATAGATTAATCATGAGATGATTGACAGTAATTATATCAGACATGGACCTATCTGTAATCAGAGCATGTAAATGCACCTTATAAGGCAATAGAACTGGATCTAATTCATCAAAATCTGCTGCATATCATAATGATTTGCTCTCAACTGTGGGAACCTTTAAACTTTTACTGAATTCATTTCCTGGATTTTATTAGAAACAGAAGCAACTAGATCATCATGGGACAGGATTTTTCTTGGATCTTTCCAGTTTGTATATTTTCCAATCATGGCAAAACAGATCTTCCCCATTCCTCATGCATATACTTTTATAGCACCTATATATGCTTACAAATTTACTAAATAAAATCCAAGGACACCCTACTGACTATACCCACTTTTAACCAATAATATATCATG
Source organism: Staurois parvus (assembly GCF_062004578.1). NCBI lineage: Eukaryota > Metazoa > Chordata > Amphibia > Anura > Ranidae > Staurois > Staurois parvus. The sequence goes on along the minus strand of NW_028317994.1, from coordinate 3,123,816 downwards.
TACAAAATAAGTTCATATGAAAATGTTCCCAGATGTTCTAAAATATGAATATCAATATAGAATCTTTTCAAGATCTTTGGTGAAATAATTACATCCTATATGTAGATAAATTAAAGATAGCGCTGTCCTCTTAAACAAACAACTCACAGTAGATTGCTTGTTTCTAGCCCTGTCCTAGAGTGACAACATTGGCTACCTTCATAGATAAAGGTGGGCAAGTGTAGCCATCCTAGGATGTGCCAGGTAGAATCTAAGGAAACAGCCTGAAAAAATAGACTGTTTTTTCCATTATATCCAAGAAATAGTAATCTGCAATATATTAGGTTTAATGGGGGGTTAGATACACTTTAAGGTTTGCTCTACAAAACCCGTCTAATGCTATAATCAAACGTTGACAGATGTCACCATCCAAATCCTACTATATACTAAATGTGGCTACACAAGGATCAAAATTCAACTGTATCAGCAGACTGGCTGAATGTCGATCTGTATGTTGGGCAGCACAGTGGATAAGGGGCAGCACAGTGGCTAAATGGTTAGCACTTTCAACTAGCAGTACTAGGGTCGTTGGTTCGAATCCCAACCATGGCACCACCTGCCTGGAGTTTGCATGTTCTCCCTGTACCTGCATTGGTTTCCTCCAGGTACTCCGGTTTCCTCCCACACTCCAAAAACATGCTGGTAGGTTAATCATCTCCTGTCTAAATTGGCCCTAGTATGTGTAAGTATGAATGTGAGTTAGGGACCTTAGATTGTACACCCCTTGAGGGTTAGGGACTGATGTAAATGTACAATATATATGTAAAGCGCAGTGTAAATTAAAGGCGCTATATAAGTACCTGAAATAAATAAGTATGTGATCCTCCTTGTTCAGCAGAACAGAACTGTTAGAAAACTTTAATTCAATCAGTGGCTGCAATCAACTGGCTGCCTTGCTGATCAGTGTATTCTGACAGTGGAAGGGTCCTTGCTATCACAATACAATAGTACAGCGGCAATGATTCCTCCATCCACTTCTCTTGTGTGGATCGGGGAATCATTCGTTTTTTTTTTCATTCAGCCCACTCGCTGAACAAAAAAAAAAAAAAAGCATGTATACCCAGCTTTGAGATAGGTCTTTTCTTTTTATTTTCCATTTTCTGAATGGTACAATTTCAAGAAATATCCACAACTTACATCTCAATTACTCTTGCATTATGATACGTAACCATTCTTTTAAACATAAGTAGAAAAATAGAAGAAAGCATAATGATTAACATACACTAAATATATTAGAGATATCAACAATTATACTTCCAACCAATCATCTATTAACCAATGTAATCAATAGTCTTTATCCACATCCAACAACAAACTTTAATCATTTTTATACTGTTTATCTTAAATAATTAAGTTAATAAACAATAAACAAAAGTATGTTTTTACTATGAATTTGAGAATAGGTCTAAATTGGGCCTTGTTCTAATAAACAATCAGCAAGTCCTACACTGTACATATTACATAACTTTAATGTGTCATTGCAGTCAAACTTGTCAGTCTCTAGCAGTCTCTAGCACACTATATTGTGTGTGTTAAACATCTAGGTTAGATAGTTCATTTATATGTGATTAGGGACACCATAAACAACTGAAGCATTATGATGGTGGGTTAGCAATGTTTGGGGAATTTGAGTGTGCCAATAAGGCTCACTGAAGTGTAACAAACAGCACTAGTGCTCCTATATATCTGTATAAACCTCCAATGCCAAACATTTGGTGACATTGGAATACCAATTACAAACTTTGAATTTCAATGATAGGTACCTAAAATCCCAACACTAATAACACCACCTATATGCATGTGCTACATGTAGAGTTCCTATCAGTGTAATGGGGGAAAATGTCTCCTAAATTTCCCATTAATATCAGATAAAAATGCTAAAGTGTGTCCATCAGTTCTACAACAAAAATATCTCAGTTGTTACTGTTGCCATTAAAATATCTTTGTCACAAATACAGAATTGTACATAGTTATAGAGGATGCACTGTATCTGACTTATATATCAAAGAAACAACTAATTTAAAATTAAAATAATGGTTAACGTCTATCTGAAAAACATATTGGCTGGGTTCAAACCATAATTTGTCGTCATTTAGGATTTAGTGGATATGGCTTAGAGATTCATTACAATGAACCTCTGTACAAAGATATCTCAAGAGAATTGTGGGTAAGGCTGAAACTTAATGTGTAGGAAAATTATTTCCAGTTCTCATTATAGGCTTGTGGTATAAGTATACGTGTATAAATTTATCATGAAACACAGATAAGGTAAGGGCTTTACAAAATGATCTCGTATATAGGTTGTTCTCTTCAGTTATCTCTTGGGAGACCAGACTTGTATTTGTAGATTGTGCCTGAGGTTTTACCCAGATGGATGCATAATAATGTGGCTGAAAAGCAACAATGTGCAATGTGCTCATCCTATAATGTATTTTCCAGTATGAAGGAATTTCAGTCTGTAGTATGAGCAGCTTTGGCGTTTCCCTGGTAATATGTTATATTGATTACCTTTTATAATCACTCTGTACTTTTACTTCAAGGTCTTAGTTCTGTATCACTACTTATATCCCATATTCTTTACCAATGGAATAACATAAAGAGAAGGGATTTTTTTTTTTCATTTGAGGAAATTACTATCACACTGAATATCCCAGTTAGCTAAATCCAAGCTACTTAAATCAAGCCTAGGAGCATGATAGCAAATGGGTAGTCTATGCTACATATCATCAGTGCTATATGTGCTGTTAGTGCATGGGTCCTACAGTAATTATTTGGATGAATCTACCCACCATTTTCAAATGTTCACATACAATATGGTTGAAATACATGGTCATAGCAGGAACACAATTTTAAAAACAATTACAATGATGTTCTTTCCTATATTCAATATATATTATTATTTGTAACATGAATTTTTAATGGATTTCTGTATTACCAAATGTTTGAAATTATTCAGGTGCAAAACCAAAAAATTAAATTAACAAAAGGCTTCCATTTGTTTCTTTTAAAAATGCAGATTGTATTGTTAAAGGGTTAGAAGTACAAAATATATGTGCTTGTCTTCTGTTTCAATATTAATCATGGCAGTATGAATTAAAATTAGTAGAATCAGAAAAGCCATTGTTTACAAGGTGGTATGGGTTATTTTGTGAAGTATAAAGGAGACAAATACTTATCAGACTGAACAAAACTAAAGAGGAAGAACTGAAAATCTATTCACATGTAAAAAGAGGATTCTGAATGTAAAATAGACATGGAACCCTGGAAATAAAGAGTTTTCTGCTAAATTAGGTCAAACAGAATATGTTATACAGATAAAGTACAGCTTTTTCAGACTAGACAACCCATCTGCCTAAAGTAAAAAAATATGTGAATGGGTGGGACTAGCATAGAGCTCCCTGGAGTATTTACATAAATAGACAAGCATAGCATTGCCACTTCTTTGAAAAAGCCATTCTCTGGAGTTAAAAACAGAAATGACATTTGAAGCAGAAAGGAAAATTAACAGGTTAGCTTATGTGTGATTTGGAGAATTAACGAACTGTGAGCAAATGTAAAATTCTCAATGATTTAAATTAAAAAAATTATAGATATATTTTAATTATATTGTGTGTGGTTAACAATGACCCTTTTTAAATAAAATAATCAATTTTTAACAACTAATATTTAAAGGGAGCCTGACAGTGTGCGTAACTATTTTGTAGAAGGTACAAAAAAAAGGCAAAAAAGCTAAAGCATTTCTTTTGGTGCTGCACTTTGAACACAGGTACTGTCATAGGTCTGTTAGCTTTGAGCAATGATACTTTCGGCTTAAGTAAATATCAGGAGTAGGAGTATGACCCAGTAAGTATTATGCTGATAGCTCACTTGACATATGATAAGGTGATAAGTATGAAACTTTAAGGGGCAAAACACAATTAGGCTATGCTTAGGTTGGGTCAGGAGTTAAGTTTTAGACCCCCGTTACACCTTTCCATTCTGATGCATTGCATACAGTCGTGCAATAAAATACTTCAAGTTACGTAAGGCAGCACATTTATTTCAGTGGGCTGCCAATCCTTCAAAACAGAATAAATTTGTAATTGCACATTTGTTTTCTCATGCACTAATGCCTGTAATGCATAAAGCATAGATATGAAGCTGGCCATATGGTTATGTTAAAATTCGTGAAAGGGATAAAGTGTCAAGATTAGATTAACTGTTGAGGGTATATGGTTAGAGGGGCAATAGTGTACTATACCCAGAGCACTGTGGTGTGCCCTGCTTGCAGGCACAATAATAAAATTGACTGGCAACAATGATTTATTTAGCTGAGATCCAAATCACAATTAATGTCAAGGGGCACTTCACCAATGATCACCAATGTAAGTGACCACTTCTCTACTGACCACTAATGTGAATGGCAGGAGCTTTGTTAAGATTGTGAAAGACCTTGGGCACTAGGGATATGTGTGGCCAGATTATGCCAGTGGGAGTGGCTTATGGTGAATGGTTAAAGAGAGTCTGCGTCAATTTACTGTCAAAAGTGCAGTTGCTAGAACTATGTAACATACAAAATAACATACAATGTGGTGGCAGTGGGGCTATGTAATGTACAACACAGCATATAGAGTGCAGGAGTCAGGACTATGTATTGTAGTATATGAAGTATAGCAGTCAGGGCTATAAAGTATTTGACATAGATTATAGAGTGTAGCAGTCAGAATGACTCCTGCAGCTGACCTTTGGCAACACCTCCTTACAATGTTTCTGTCTATTCCTTTTGCACTGGCTCTTCCTGGCTGGACATTACCTTTAGTCTGTCCAATTACTGACTGTTTCCCTTGCCTGCTGGGGAAAAGAGTCTTTGATAAAACCAGATAATGCTACTCTGAAGTCTCAGAGGTTTCTGGGGCACTCAGCAACTTAGGCACTTTAGCTGATACATTGTCAATAACAGGTGAAGACCCAAGGATTTCATTTCTAGTGCAAATCTCAAATCACCCCCTCATATACAAATATTGATTGCCCTGCCCCATCCTGTAGATAACTGGAAATCAATGTTTCCAGTTATCTACAGTATGGGGCAGGGCAATCAATATTTGTATATGAGGGAGTGATTTGAGATTTGCACTAGAAATGAAATCCTTGGGTCTTCACCTGTTATTGACAAGGTATCAGCTAAAGTGCCTAAAGTGGTATTAGATGTCTAAAGTGTCTAAAAGTCTAAAGTGTATTAGATGTCAATGCATCTAATACACTTCTTATTTGCACTTACCAAACTGTGCTCCAGGACTACTATATTAACACGGAAGATGCACAAAAGCTGAAGTAACCTCCCTGCACATATTTTGGCCCTGAACCAAGTTTGGGTTCTGCAAATGAGTGGGTGAAATTAACTCACCAGCTAACAGATATCAACCTTGGGGGCAACGCATTCTTTTATCGCCTACACCAAAAAAACTACTACCTGAAAGGTAATGACATAATGTGCTAGTAAGCAATACAAAGGAAGTCCTACAACAGCATGCTGTCAAAGTTGACAGGGCTTCCATCTTCACCAGGTCTTCCTTATGAGTTCACGGGCTCCAGGCATTTGAATGGCCAAGCTGAGATGATGTCACTCCTGTGAATGCGTATAGGAGTCACGACTGCGTCACGGAGCTCTGAAGGGATGATATGAGCATACTGTCCCTTCAAAGCACATGCGCTGGTGATGTCACCAGCTGCAGAAACAGTGAATGTCTCCTAAATGGTGCATGTTTAAGAGATATTCTTTGTACCTACAAGTCAACTTTATTATAAACCTAATGTACCTGTAGGTACAAGTGTCCAAGCAGTGATTACTACTGCTTTAATAATCTGCTCAACACAGTCAAGATTTGAATCCCTATCCTTTACAATGACTAACTACATACTCTGTGAGTTGCTGCTATCAGAGACACTCTCCTCTGCCCCTCTGGGAATATAGAGAGACAGGTGACAGATACTGGCATGGGGCTCTCCTGCTTCCCACATTGTTTTTCTTTCTCATCCCTACCTGACTTTTCACACCCACCACACTCTCCTTTACCCCTTTCTCCTTACGCTTTACTTCTGTCTGTTCTACATGTGAGCTACATTCGTAAAAAAAAATGACAATGGCAATCCCTTCCCTCCCCTACTCCCTTATAATATAAAATGGAAAACAGGGTAGACAATTCTGCAATACCAAGAGACACATACCGCATTCGGCAATGCAAAATATGATATCGATGTGCACATTTTTGTTTTATAAGATTATACAAGACTGTGAGCTGGAATCTCAAATAAGGAATATGAAAAAAAATATTAAGTGTGTAATCATATGCCCATAGGCTGTCTTCCTTCAATGAAATCTTCCTGCCTGGGAATTAAAAAAATTATAGGGGCAGTCTGTATTGTGACATCAGATACCATAGCCCCGAGGTTGTGTATGTTGTGTTTGGGGCTATTATACAAATTTATTTTACACATGTAATTGTTTACAATTTTCAATTGTAACTTCAATATTTATCTTTTCTTCTTTTTTTTTTCTTTTTTTTACATGTAAGGCCTTCCTTGTCCTGGTAAAGCAAGCACTTCAGGGATGTTTATGCAACTTGGGTGCTCCTCTAAAAAAAAACCTGGCCTATACTGTCTTGTGCTATACAAAAAAAAGAGCAGGATGCACCAACAAAATGAAGAGTCTAATCCTATAGACATAGGCTGCCTTCTCTCTCTCTCTTGTTTTGTAATCACACATATCAAAGAGGCATTGTGGAGGTGCCCTGGGGAAATTTTTTTTTTTTTTTTTACCCTGCCTGTGGTGAATGACACAGGGGGTAGCGAAGTCACTGACAGATCATTTGTCTTTTTAATCTTCTTGCCTGGAAGTGCTATTAATGCATTTTTTCCCTCCGTCTCCTTAACAGCACATATCAGCAATTTACTTTTGGGCTCCTAATGCACCCTTTTTCCCTCTCATCCTTCTCAAGGCTGCATATCAATCTTTTCTTTTGATTCATAATGTGGCTTTTTCTTCCTCTAGGACATATAGCAACCATGTTTTTAGGGGGGGTGAAGGTTAGAGGTGGATTTTAGATTTTCTGGCAGGTGATTTTTTTGGAAGTCCCTTGAATAATAAGAAAATTTTGATATTTACAGCTGCCACCCAAAATGACCCATTCTGAAGCTGGAACATTTTTACTGCACGCTTAGCTGCAGGGGGAAAACTTAAGAACATTGGCTGGCCACCCTTCCACATGGCTTTGGTTTGACACTTGTTGCTGACACAGATAAAGCTGCCCTTTAAATGGAGCATGTCAACACATACAGTACTTCTGTCGTACAGTTATAAGCACCAAAGCACCACATTTTTATCTCCCCATTTGCCATAGCTGCCATTAAATGTAGGAAATACCCTTTATTAAAACAAGGTCAAGCAGGTCTACAGTCAGAATTAAGCACTTTCTGCATACTGATGTAGATTTTTTTTATATGTATTTAATTTGCAAACTTTATTTTTGTAGTTACAGATTTCATGTATTCCTGGCTACAGGAAACTGGGTAATGAGAAAAAAAAGTCCTAGACAAAAATACCACCTTGTGGTATGTTGGAACCATAGGTAGGTACAGGTTAACAGGCAACATAAGAGACAGACAAAAGGTCAGGGTGGGTCAACAAACAAAGAAAAAAAAACACAGGAAATAACACAAACTGAGGATAGCAATTTTGCATAATGCTTAGGCAACAGTGTTGATCTGAGTACAGATTAATAGAGAATGTGACTGATAGCCTGGGTGGGTACTTATCCAGTAGGCATTTAAGGTGATTTAAAGATCTTCTATTTTTAAATTAAAAACAGGTTTATACTTACAATGGTTTTGCATACGGCTGCCCAGACTTTCCTCTTCTCCTCGGCTGGTGCTCCTGGCTCCCCCCCTCCCTCACTGAGCAAGCCCCTTGCTATGGGGGCTCCCGAGTCGGTTCTGTGTGTCCATAAGACACACAGAGCACGGTTCAGCCCTGCCCCAGTCCCTCCTCATTGGCTGTTATTGACAGCAGTGGAAGCCACTGCTGTGTCTGAGCCAATGAGCAGGGAGAAAGCAGAGAGAGCCTCTGCTCTCATGCACATTGCTGGATCGTGATTGGGCTCAGGTAAGTATAAAGGAAGGGGGGGTGGCTGGCGGAGTAAGCTACACTCTGAAGGTTTTTAATGCATAGAATGCATTGAGGCAAAAAATCTTCAGGTTTTAGAACCACTTCAGACCACCAGCAATCTGTTGAAAGGGAGGAAAAGCTAATAGAACCACAAGTAGCAGATCTACTTACTGCTGGTTTGTAACACAGATTAGGTCTTATTAAAAAAGTGAGAGACCGATGGTTGTTTAAACAAAGTAGTAGTAGCAGAAGCCTGAGCATGGATGACAGCCAAACACTGGTTCAGACCCAGCATTTCCCCTACACTACTTTATTGTATGTTTTGTTTTTTACAGATTAGCATTTTTTTTAGGTTATGAGTAAAATGCTTTTAAGAGATCATATTAATTGATTTAAAGGCAGGACAAACTTTTTCTGCTGCCACAGGTGTGTATACCAGTGCAATGATATTGCTATAGCTTTGCTTTGGAAGCACTCATGATATAAACAGAATGGATGTGGATGACAAAACAAAAGGTTTTCCAGCTTACTTTGCTGTGAAAGCTGCATGGAGGCCAAGCAGATCAAATCCCATAAACATTTTTTCTGATTGCCAAAGCAAATTTTACTCCTTTGCTTAACAAAGTTTAAGAGTTTGATAAGAATGCACCAGCTGACTTTGCCAAAAGGATACGGTCACCTTTTGACCAAAAATAATAAATGCACATTTTTTTCAGGTAAAAAAATATGTATTTATTATTTTTGGTTTCAGGAGCCTGCACAGCATTGCACCAGTGATCAGCAGATCACTGGTGCCATTCAGGTCTCCTGCAGATCTGTCAGTATATCTGCTTGTTTATACGGGATGTACGGGCAAGCAGATATACTGACAGGAAGATTCAATGAACTACCACGGCATTCCACAGTGCTGTTGTAGTTCATTGAGAACTACAAGCCGACAGCCACTATGGTTGTCGGAACTTGTAGTTCATTCATTCACAGGACACTGCGGGCAGTGTCTGCAGCATTGGGAACATGTTACCCTAAAAACAGGTGGACCATGTAATATGTACCCGAAGGTGAACTTGTCCTTTAAACAATCCAGTGCTTGTGGCAGAATCACCTTCTGTTGTGGAAAGGAAAAGAAAAAACATTTTTTTTATTACGTAGTTCATTGTGTAAGGCCTAAATGTGTTTAGGCAAATATCAAATAATGTGCTCTTTTGTGAACACTGTATAAATAGTTACATATTTGTGCATCTTGTTTTGTTAAGTCATGTTGACTTTTTTCATTTCCCTATTCTCTATCTATCCATTCAGTCGTATCTGACCCTTGGTGATTGCATGGACTGTCACTCGTAAGCAACTTTTTCCATGAATTCTCTTAGCAATTATTTTTACAGAGTAGGTTGCCAGGTCTTTCCCCAACCCTTACCATGCAGGAGATCCCGCATGGCCAGGGATGAAACTAGGACAATTTAGACGGGAGCCAATTAACCTACCAGCATGTCTTGAGTGTGGGAGGAAACCGGAGTACCCAGAGTAAACTCATGCAAGCACAGGGAGAGCATGCAAACTCCATGGAGGAGGCGCCATGGTCGGGAATGGATCCCATGACCCATTTACTGCAAGGCAGACGTGCTAACCACTAAGCCCCTGTGCTGCCCATTTACCTATTAGTAATGGCATAAACAGTAGAGATGAGCTGAAGTTTGGCTATTCAGGAGTTCAGTCGAACGCCCAAACCTTTGCCCATTCAGCTCCTTGTTCAGTGGGAGCGAAGCATCGTATATAGAAGTGGTATTTCTCCTGCTTCTATATATGACAGCTTCTCTCCATGATTGTTCCCCAAGGAAGCCACAGGTGCTTGCAACTATGGCATCCCTAAGAACCACTGACATCCCAGGTAATCTCTGCCACATAAGCAAAGGGTCAAGTATAGCAGTAACATCATTGTTGAAATATGGCCACTATTACTGTCCTGTCCCTTATATTGCTGATGACAGCTCGGAAAGCTGCCATTCGGCTAGTGTTCAGTGGTCATGTGCGCTGGGTTATCATGTTTTTTGGGAGGCATCATGATTGATGATGGATTTGCAATTCTTTCTTCATTATTGCTGTACTATTTGCTACAAAAAAAGTGAAATCTACAAAGAAAAAAAATGCGTTTCATTGCTGGCTTATTTTAAAAAGAAAAAAAATAGGAGGAGTCTGTGTGCTTTTTTTTAATGAATTTTGAAAAGGAATGAAATGTCATTTGCCAGAATTTTTAACAGATAAATTCACCATTGGAATGAGTTACATGTTACACCCATATTTAAGGTCCAGCTCCTGCCCCCTCCCACATGAGCCTTCTCCCACTGTGACAGCGGCATTGACATGGCTGTGCAGGCCATGCCCACACAGTTACATCATTCATAGACAGTGATCTGTCCCATCTACCACCATGGAAGTGGTAGTGGATCAGCACGCTCTTCCTCTAGCTTTGTAACTAAAAGCCCATACAGAGGTATGGGCAAAAAGCTGCAGTGAGAGAGAGTGCAGGAGCCTGACATTGCACCAGTGACCCACTGTGAGTGAAATTCTTTGCAGTCTCCTGTAGTAAACAATATGTGCATTCATGATTTTTTCCTAAACCGTGAACTTAAACTTTGATTAATGGTTTGTTTTGTATATGTCAATGCTGCTGCAGTACTTTCTGTATATTGCAGAGATGCACTCCTTCCCAGGCAGGGAAATGGGTATTTTTAAAGTTCAACATTAGGTATATAAAAATGTCACTGCTCCTGGCAGAATGGAATTTTTAAAAAAATGCCTCCTGCCTATTAGCCCAGGAAATGGGCATTTTTTCATTTGACAGATTTGCCTCCTATTGATTTCAATGGGGTTTGGGTTTAGCACCCAAACCTCTTTGAAGTTCACCCAACCATGCCCAAACTTAACCCAGGGCAGTTTGCTCAACCTTAATAAAGAATATCTAAATTCAAGTTAAAAAAGGTAATATACCACAGAGAATATGGCAACATTAAGTTGGCCAGCAGCAGGACCGTTTTAATCAGGAACAATAGGCCTAAGCAGTGTATGCATTAATTGTATTCTTATCTCTGGGGAGAGGGGATGTAGAGATGTAATATAATGTGGTTTAGGTGCATACAACAACTGCCTGATGTCCTCTAATCACCCCAAGGTTAAAGTTAGAATCTAAAAAAACAATATTTAATAGAAAAAAGTAGTTCAAGTGTTGAAAATGGAAGCACTATGTATCAATCAGTTGTTGTGCATAGATGAAAAGGATTTTTGGTTTTACAAGCAGCACACCCAAGCACTGCAAATCAAAGAACTCAAGCATTGTAACCACTAACATATCATATAAGCTTGAACAATTGGCAATACCGATGTAAAGGTCCATATCTGGGAACTTTTTCTTAGGGGCGACCGTGTTCTTCCACTGTCTCCCACAATCTTTTGTCTGAAAATAACCCTGTCACACACCTTCTAAAAACAAAGAAAACACTTCTGGGCTGGTGCACATTGCCCAAGAATATTACACTGTTTTTTTTTCAAAAAGGGCTTTTCAAAATTACAGCCAACAACAGTTAGGAAATATGACCTTTGAAAATACTTATGCAGTGAAATGTATGTGGACTTAGATAGGCTGTGAAAATAATTTCCTAGGTAGCAAAAAAACAGAAAATAAAGACAAAGACTGTTATGACTGGGAACAGTCCACGTGTAGAGGCTGTCAAGAGGCTGCAGGATACACATCAGCAGCATTAAGATGTAAAAATTTTTATCTTCCTCCACAGCAATTTTCTTCCTAATTGACACTAATGAAAGGCTTATATCTGCTTTAAGACACCAGCGTCTACATGCCTTACACTAATCTATCCCTATGTACATTTCAAATATGGCTACTGGGAACCCTGCCATTTTTATAGAGAGGAGCTAATACATAAGACAGCCTTCAATCCTGTTCATTCTAAGGCACTGAAACAAAATTCAGAGGTCAGAAAGTGCATTATTGGAAGATGGTTGCTGTAGAGGTGTGCAACAACTGCATAAGTTCACTAGGTCTGCAAACAGGTTGGGGTCACTGGTACATATGTTTCAAATCAAATTATTTGATGTCTCATCCATTCATAAGATTTCATAAGATGGTAAGCCTTTTGTAAACACACCACCACACCAGTTACCGTATTTTTCGCTCCATAAGACGCACTTTTTTCCCCCCAAAAAAGGGGGGAAATGTCAGTGCGTCTTATGGAGCGAATATAAAGTGGCCGGTCCAGTATTTTTGCAGCCACCATGTCAGAATACCGGGCCGGCCGCTCAGCTGTTCTCTCCTGCAGGGCCTTACCTGTTCCTCGCTCCAGCGATGCACAGTCTTCCCGCGCTGGCTTCTGTGACAGCCGGGTGCCCACTGCGCATGTGCTGCGCTTTGTGAATGGTCCGGTGTCTTCTGGGACACATGACAAGTCCCAGAAAGCGCCGGGACATTCACAAAGCACAGTGGGCACCCGGCTGTCACAGAAGCCGGCCCAAGAAGAAGAGGGAAGGCAACTCCGCAGAAGTGGGAGCGGGTACCTGTCAAATTCAGGTACCCGCTCCCCCTCCCTCCCCAAAGGTCAGCAGCCTCTGGTCATTCCCTTCACTGTCTGCAGTCTCTGGTCATTCCCTTCACTGTCTGCAGTCTCTGGTCATTCCCTGCACTGTCTGCAGTCTCTGGTCATTCCCTGCACTGTCTGCAGTCTCTGGTCATTCCCTGCACTGTCTGCAGTCTCTGGTCATTCCCTGCACTGTCCGCAGTCTCTGGTCATTCCCTGCACTGTCTGCAGTCTCTGGTCATTCCCTGCACTGTCTGCAGTCTCTGGTCATTCCCTGCACTGTCCGCAGTCTCTGGTCATTCCCTGCACTGTCTGCAGTCTCTGGTCATTCCCTGCACTGTCTGCAGTCTCTGGTCATTCCCTGTACTGTGTCCGCAGTCTCTGGTCATTCCCTGCACTGTCTGCAGTCTCTGGTCATTCCCTGCACTGTCCGCAGTCTCTGGTCATCCCCTGCACTGTCCGCAGTCTCTGGTCATTCCCTGCACTGTGTCCGCAGTCTCTGGTCATCTCCTGTACTGTGTCCACAGTCTCTGGTCATCTCCTGTACTGTGTCCGCAGTCTCTGGTCATCCCCTGTACTGTGTCTGCAGTCCATTGGTTCAGAATATTTTTTTTTCTTGTTTTTCACCTCTAAAACCTAGATGCGTCTTATGGAGCGAAAAATACGGTAAATAACAACAGGTTGACAGAGCCACAGTTATGACACCCTATTTAGCTACATATTGGCACCCAAAGATTTGTTTATGAATTTCAACAATATGAGACATACTGTAGCTAGAGATAAAGTGGTGAATGTTTTATATAATGTTTTGTATAATTGAAGAGAAAGCTTTAACAGAATTGCTGTCAATTTTTTAAAATTGATTTCAACATGTCTCATTGGGGAGATTTACCTTCATTTATTTTTCTGTAGACACAACAGTAAGTGAGTGTAAATATTTTTCAAAGTGAAAAAAACTCCCCTATAAATCAGAACATTGTGCCCTCCTCCCCCTTCTCTTGAAAAATTTTTCTGGGGGGGGAGTGGGTCCCTGTTTTTGATAGGTACCTGCTCCCACTTTCAGTTGGATTGCTTCGACGATTCCACCAGCAGTCCCCTTCCCTCCCTACCTGCAACCTTCGGGGACACATAATTGGTCCCAGAAGGCTACAGGACCATTCACAAAGTGCAGAATGGCTTGTACATGTGCAGTGGGAAGCTGGCTGTAAAGCCACGAGGAGTCACAAATTATTTCCCACAGTTAACATGCCAGGAACCCAAATGCCGGTAAGGAACCAACCCATGTGATGATGGTGCTGGACCCCTGGACAGTTGAGCATCTTTTTATTAAAAGTCAGCAGCCACAATATTTGTAGCTGCTGACTTTTATTTATTTATTTTTTTCAAGCAGGGTGAAGAACCTCTTTAAACTGATTTTACCAGAAAAAGTACCCCCATTGCAAGATTATCCCTCAATAACTGCTCTGGTGACAACTTAAAATTTTGGATGTTCCCTCTTTTTCAATCCCTGTGACACCAGGAGATAAAGTAAGATTGACTCAAAATTGGGCAACAGATAGTATCCAAAAAAGAAAATGTTTTAACTTGAAATACTCTTTAAAGGCATGCTAGAATAAATACTTGTCTATTTCTACCCAAGTTTGCCATATACTCCCTGAAGCTCTTGCTTGTTGATGCATTAATAAGATATAAACAAAAATTCTAAAATGGCATATGTATTGATTCATAAAATTAAGTTTAATGATCTTCAAAATGTATTTGTTTCTAAATCTATGGGTACAACTTGATGACAGAGAAAAGGGTACTAACAGAGGTTAATGGTTCTTATTGGTTACACGTTTTCTTTCCTTACTAATCCCCTTTCATGAAAATGTTTCTCTGTGGTTTTGTTGTTTGGAAAGTTACCTAGGTAACATCAAGGTTTTTAGATGTCTGGAATTTGTATGTGTCTGTTGATGTGATAATTGCTGTAAGCATTATATAGAAATATTCAGGGATGTTGCTATGCTACTCTCAGGGCACGTTCTTAGGTAAGACACTTGTGATTATTTATGTTATGTGTAGCAATTGTCAGAGGTAATTATTTGCTGTTTTATATTATATTTAGCTATTGAAAAATTGCTTTTTTACTTGTTAGGTTGTCACTGGACCTAAATTGTATCTTATGATCACATAACATAAAAATATTTACCATACTTCCACAATATGGGAAAATGTTAAGTGGCTCTAGTTTGCACCACACCATCTATATTGTGCAGCTGGCTGAATTATTTATTAAAATCCTGTGTTTTGCCATTTTTCTTAATGGTTGAATCGGAATTTACAGAATTTAAGGTATGTTGGTATGTTCTCTGGTTCAGTGCATCAGACAAGGAAAGATGTGCAGCACACAACTGTTCAACAAGAGGCTGTAGTCCTGATCAGAGGCACTGTGTCTGATGAATAGCTAACAGCACTAAAAGTCTATGAATAGCTAGCACTAACAATAAATAGTTAACAGTCACATTCTGCTGACACATGGGCAACTCAGTCACCTCAGGGCAGATGGCAATGGATTGGATCCTTCAATGTAAGATTGTATTGTCAACCAGCTCTCGCTCTCAGTGCCATGAAGCCATGCCTGGCCATGCCCCTGGGCCTTTCATCATAGTGACATAATCAGGGGGCCAGGTTGGCTGCAGATGGGAACTTTTTAAAGCTATCTATATGCTCATGTCTGGCTTAATAAATGTGAGTGTCTTTCTACTTTTATGTTTTGGGGAATTCTTTTCATTAAAAAAGCAATGAGCACTATATAGGTTCTCATTGTCTTTTAACATATAAATACACAGTGAATCATCCATCCACCCACCTGAGCTGCTGAGGTTCTCCAAGAGTCAGAGCCCTTGCTGATTAAGAAGGAAAGAAGTCGATCAGGTGTTGGAGTGCAAATTGACCTATATTTAGAGAATCAATACAGAGCTGAGAGTTTGCCCATAAAGGATACACCATGGTGGTGATGTTTTCTAATTGCATATTCTTGCAGCACTTACCTGCTTACAGTTTTAATTATTTACACACTTGTGCACACATAATCACATACACAAATCAAGACATTAGCGTGCATTAAAGTGAATTTGTTTTTGTTGTATGTGCTATACATATATATATTTCACATTTTAGTGACTGTACAGGGCAATTTTATACACACTTTAAAAGACACATTTGCATGGTCTCTGGGTTAATGCTATGTGAAAAATATCTGTTAATCCTTCAAATAATCCAGTGTTAAGCAGCCCATAGATTATGCAATTTTCTTTCCATATCCACCATGGTTGGAAGGAAAGAAAATTGCTCGATTCACCCGTCAACACAGTCAGTGTTGATGAAGGAATCCCTCCCACAGTGCAGGTAGAACGCAATGATCGCTGCTGGTGGCTACCGCAGCTGGCAGTAATCGCTTGAAAAAAATCTAACACACTGATTTTACTGAAGTTGATTGATGGATTAATTTTAGTACAACCAACCTGGCCATAGGTAGATCGAATCTTGGCCGGTCTCTGTTGAACTGTCTGAGATTTGAACCCTCTATGGATGGCTTAATCTTTTTTTTTTTAAATTTAAATATTTATTATTTTTTCACAGTAATATCAATAGAAAAATAAGATAAAAACATTTTCATCTCAATCATCATAAATATACAATTATTTATTATTACTTCATTTAACCCCTCTTGAAACATTAACCCCTCCCCCCCCCCAACCCCCCCCCCCCACTCTGCATTTTCCTTATCTTTTATCAAAAGCAAGCATATCTTACCCCTCTTCTATTCTCCATGGCGTTCTACTTATCACTTTCTCACGTTTATTACAAAGTTTTCCCATTTTTCCCATTTCGCGAGATATACCTCCAACTTATCTTCCTGTATATAATATGTCTTCTCCATCTTACTAGTCCAATTTACTCTTTCTATCCACTCCTCCTCTTTCGGTATTTCTTTTTTCTTCCAATATTTGGGGATCAGGCTTTTTGCTGCGTTCAAATAGTA
Source organism: Staurois parvus (assembly GCF_062004578.1). Taxonomy (NCBI): domain Eukaryota; kingdom Metazoa; phylum Chordata; class Amphibia; order Anura; family Ranidae; genus Staurois; species Staurois parvus. The sequence goes on along the minus strand of NW_028317994.1, from coordinate 3,107,027 downwards.
CCCTAAACCTAATTTCTTATATTTACTAACTGATAGCTCTGAGCTATGTAACAGGCACATCCCTGGGTCTAACCCGATGTTCATTTCAATGATGTTCTCTATTAAACGTACTATTTTTTTCCAGAATATTTGAATCTTTGGACATTCCCACCAAATATGATACACTGTCCCCACTTCCCCACACTCTCGCCAACACCACTGTGATTTCTCCCCACTTATCTTACACTCCACACTCGGAACAATGTGCCATCTTGTCAAACATTTATAATTTGTTTCTACATCCCTCAAACGTACATTTCCCTGAACTAGTCTATTTATTTTTTTCTGTTTTCCTTCATCTAATACCACTCCCATGTCTCTTTCCCATTTCGCTATGTGCATTGGTTTAGTGTTTGTGTCTAAATCTGTGAGGATTCCATATATTTTAGCTATTCCGTGTTTCCCATCACCCCGTGCATCCAACAACCTTTCAATCAAATTCCAATCCTTTTTCATTCTCAGGGGTTTTGGGAGATTTCCCCAAAAACATTTTAATTGGTAGTAACGCCACTCATCTAGCCTGGTGAAAATATTTCCCTTTTCCTTTTCCAACTCTTTAAAGGTCTTCAATTTCCCTTTTCCCATTATATCTCTGAGTTGGACATCTTCCTTTATAAACCATCTACCTGTTATCTCTTCTCTACCTGGTAGAAAAAATTCTGTGTTTCTTAGTAGCATTAGTGTAGAATTAAATTCCCATTTCATATATTTGTGTATTTTATCCCATTCCCTTAATACATTTACAGTGTACAAACTTAAATCCTCCTTCAATCCTCTATATTGTGCCGGTAACCATATTATTCTGTTCAAATTAGTTCCACTAAGTGTATTTTCAATTTTTACCCAACTTTTCCCCTCTAAATTGAACGTCCAGTCAAAAATTCTCCCTAATATTACTGCTTTGTAATATCTCTTTATATCTGGGACTCCCAGACCACCCTTCTCTTTATCTCTACTTAATATTTTGTGGGATACCCTTGGTTTTTTCTTCCTCCAGATATATCCTGTTATCATTCTTTTTATTACTTTAAAAAAAGCTTCCGGGAGTTTGATTGGTATCATTTGGAATCTATATAAAATTTTTGGTACAATTATCATTTTTACCAGGTTTATACGTCCTAACCACGATGGAAATCCTCTCTCTAATGCTTTTAATTCCCCCTTTACTTCATTTAATAATGAAATATAGTTTAGTTTATACAAATTTTTATGTGCCACACTAAGCCTTACTCTCAGATATTTTATGTCTCTTTCTTTCCAAATAAAGGGAAATTCTTTTTGTATTTTTTCTTTTTTGCTTTTTGGGATGTTTATGTTTAAGATCTCAGTTTTTGTTGGGTTGATTTCTAAATTTGATATTTCTCCATATTCCTTCAGCAGTTTCATTAGATTTGGAAGTGTTATCCTGGGATTCCCCACATAAAACAGCAGATCATCTGCAAAAGCTGCCACTTTATGTTCTACATTTCCTATCTGAATTCCCCTTATATCTCCATTTTTCCTTATTGTTGATAAAAGAGGTTCTAATGACATAACATATAATAAGGGGGACAGAGGGCAGCCCTGTCTTGTTCCATTTGAAATCCCTATGGGCTCTGTTTTTTCCCCATTTACTATTACCACTGCGGAGGGCTTACTGTACAGCTTTCCAATCCATTCCCTCATTCTAACTCCAATTCCCAGGGCTTCTAAGGTATCCATCATGAGGCCCCAGTCTACTCTATCAAAGGCCTTTTCTGCGTCAATTGAAAGGTCCACCACCGGTACCTCCCCTTTTTTACTTCTCTGTATCAGCATCAGGGATCTCAACCCGTTGTCCCTGCCCTCTCTTCCTGGTACAAAGCCCACCTGATCTCCATGTATCCATTCAGGCATAAACTTCTTCAACCTATTCGCCCGGACCTTTGCATATATCTTAGTGTCTAAATTCAACAGTGAGATGGGCCTGTAACTCAAACACTGCGAGGCATCTTTCCCTTCTTTATGTAACAGTACCATATGAGCCTGTAAAGATTCTCCCCTCATGTCCATCTCTCCTCCTAGGGCGTTCATATATTTTTCCAATTTGGGGATTAATATTTCACTAAATTTTTTATAATACCCTGCTGTATAGCCATCCGGTCCTGGGCTCTTCTCCATCTCCATGCTTTTTACTGCTATTTTTATCTCTTCTTGTGTGATCTCTGCTTCAAGGGAATTTAGTTGGTCTTCTTTTAGTTTCGGTAGTCCCGCATTTTTTAGATATATCTTCCTTTTTTCCCTTTTTTCCTTTTCCATATTATTTACTACATTGTAAGGGTTGATATTATACAACTTCCTGTAATAATCCGCAAACACAATTGCGATCTCTTTATTTGAGTGGACCAATTCTCCCTTGGGGCTTTTTATTTTATCTATATAATTCCTGTTTTTTTTTTTCCTTAAGGTTCTCATTAGATATTTTCCTGGCCTATCTCCCCATTTATAGTTCTCACTTAGCACTTTGTTATATACTCTCCTTCTCTCCTCTTCCATCAGAGTTTCCTACTCCTATTTCTTTTTTGTTATCTTCTGCTTAATTTCTTTTACCATGCTCTTTTTATGTATCTGTTCTAGCTCAGATATATCCTTTAAGAACCCACTAATTTTTTCTCTCCTTTCTCTTTTCTTTCTTGCCCCAATAGCAATCAAGATTCCTCTTATATATGTCTTGTGAGACTCCCATACTGTTGCCCTAGACACATCTTCTGTCTCATTCTCTCTAAAGAATCTCTCAATTTCTTTCCCAATCCTCTGTGCAATATCCTTGTCCATAAGAAGTGTTTCATTCAGCCTCCATCCTACCCCTTCTGTTCTCCTCCTTCCCCATCCCATCCTCAATACTACAGGGGCATGATCCGAAAGCGTCATTACTCCTATATCTGCTTTAACCATTGACTCTATAAATTGATGTTCTATCAATATCTAGTCCAACCTTGAATACGTCTCATGTGCATTTGAGAAGAATGTGTAGTCTCTATCTTTCATATGCAAGATTCTCCATGCGTCTACCAATTGGCACTCATGGATCACCTTCTTTAGTAGTCTCAAAGATCTACTCCCTCTCGCTGCACATGAGAAGTTGTATCCTTTTGTGGATCCATGCAAAAATTAAAATCTCCCGCCAATATTAAACAACCCTCTTTAAAATCCATCAACTTTTTTAACACACCCTTCAAGTACGTCTCTGGTTTTTTATTTGGACAATATATATTAGCTACTGTGCACTCCACCTCTTGTATTTTACCCTTCAAAAACAAATATCTCCCCTCTGGGTCCACTTTTCTATCCTTCAGTTCAAATCTTATATTTTTTCTGAACCCTATTGCCACCCCTTTAGCTCTCTTAATCGGGGAATCTGCATAATACCATGTTGGGTAATCTCTAGATTTCAACTTCACCCTAGATTCTATCTCAAGATGTGTCTCCTGCAAAAAAACCACCGAAACTGCTTGGTGATGTAATTCCTTAAATAATCTAAATCTCTTCCCAGGACAATTTAACCCCTTTACATTATAAGTAATGACTTGTAATTCTTCCATCCTTTTTATATCCTTCTTTTATCCTTTCCAACCGGAGATCGCATAATTATCCTCCTTCTCTTTTCCCTTGCTTTAATTCCTCTCTCAGTCCTGCAGAGTGTTACCCTTATTATCCATTTCCCTCCCCCCTTCACCTCCCCCCTATCTCCCCCCCCTCCACCCTCCCCCATCCCCCCCTCCCACACCCCACCGGAACCCCCTTAACCTCACCCCTTCCCCTCCCCCCTCCCCACCACTAGGCATCTAATATACCTACTAATCATTTGTGGTTCTAAGAACCACTGTTGATTATTTTTGGGGTTTGAACTCTGCCCATGGGCAGCTCCTCCTCCTTCGCCCTCCTCCCCAACTCTTCCCATCTGTTATCTCATTTCTTTCTTTACTTTTGCCATTCCGCTGTTTCACCCCTAGGGAAAATCTCAGAAGAATCTCTATTTAGACAGTAGTTAATTCTACTTTCTCCCTCTAACAGTCTGCCATTCCTCTTGTCTTGCCTCTCCTCCTTTATTTTCTTCTTCCCATCCAGGGATCTCCATCCTCTGCAACTCAAGTTTTTCACAAAAGTCTCTCATATCTTCTGGGAATCTCAGGTAGGCTGTTATCCCATTTTTCCACCCAATCAGGCAAATTGGGGTTCCCCATCTATAGAACACCTTCTTTTTTCTCATCTGCTCTGTCAGTGGTTTCAAAGTTCTTTTTCTCCACAAAGTTTCTGGTGTAAGGTCTGCAAAGATCTGAATGTCCATTTCACCATATTTAATCATTGTTTTCCCTTTAATCTTCCTCCAGATCTCTTCTCTGTCCCCATATCTGTGTAGTTGAACTATTACATCTCTTGATTTTTCCTTCCCACCACTTTGAAATTTTCCTTTTCTCCAAACGCCATCTGTTTTAATCACCTCTGACGCAGCTCTATTCAATATGGAATTTAGAATTTTACATATTTCTTTTTGTAATATTTCCCCTTCTATAGTCTCTGGGATTCCTCTCAGCCTTAGGTTGTTCTTCCTGTCCCTATTTTCTTGTACTTCCAGTTTACACAGCAACTTCACTTGCGTTTTCTCCATACTTTTTACTTTTTCCTCCAATTGAGATATATTCTGAGCCTGATATTTTACTTTTTCTTCCATTTCCTCCACTCTTGTCAGCACCTGCCCCAGTTCCTTCCGTATAGTTGCCATTTCATTCTTTATTATCTTTTCTAAGGCCTCAAACTTTCTGCCATCTCTTTTTTATTTGGTGCTTGTAGGTCACTTTCCATTTCTCTCCCCTCTGCCATTTCCGATGTCTGTTGGTTAGTGACATCCAAGCCCAATGATAATCTAGGACTTTTTTCCAGACTGATGTCCCCTTCTCTTTTCCCGTTTGTACTTTGTGATCTTTCTGGGGTTATATTTCCCTGCGATGTATATTTTTTAATTGTTCCTGATTGGGACCCTTTAAGTCCACTTCCTTTAATGCTCTTATTCTTCATATCTTCTATAGGGTTCTTTTATATTTCCATGTAATATTAAATAATATACTTATATAATAGGGTCCCCTTTTTGCCTGTTAGATTATTCTCTAGTTATTCCTACTTCAGTTGCTAAATTAGTCTCTCTTTCCAGATACCCTGGGAATCCCCTCCTTTCTCTTCTCTTTTGTTCTCTTTTTTGTTGTATCACATGTAACAAACAAATACAAAGGAAATGATAACCCACGTTTTTATGAGTTATTTTTCAATTTTCAGCAGCCTCCACTCACCCAGCTCACCCCTCCTTCTCCTCGGTATGGTTCCAGCTTGCTGGCTGCAGTTCCAGACGATTTATTTGGGGATTCCACGGGGTCCTTTCCTTTAACTTTTCCCCCTCTTATGTCTTCTCCCCTAGGGGTGTTCTTGGTTCCTGGGTCAGCAGGGGTATCTGTTCTTTTTCTTTCCCCTCTTCGGTGCAGGCACAGCTAGGGGGGTACTCAGAGAAGCCGCCTTGTCTCTCCCTGCCTCTTGTGAGACGCCAGCCGGCTTTCTCCTTTACCAACGCTCCTTTTCGGCTGATCACGTGGTCACGCCGCCCTCCTGTCACCTCGGCAACCCGGCTTCCCAGCTCTCTCACTTGCCGCGGTCCGGGCTGCTGGGCAGACCTAGCCCGCACCAACAGCTCCTCTCTGTCTCCGCACCAGGACTCCACTCTGCCGTCGGGGTCCCCACTCTCCAGGTACCTCTTCAGCCTCTCATGCCTCTTCTCGGATGGGTTTGCTGGTGAGGGTCTAGGCGGAGGAGTCCTGTCGGAGAGCTCCTATCTCGTGCTCACCGCCGCCGCCATGTTCAGGCTCCTCCCCCTCCACGCTGGATGGCTTAATCTTGTGCCTTGTGTGCAAGTGTTATCTCAAGTAGTCTCATCAGCTACTTTTGTAAACTCCAGGACACATCTTCTATTTGTTATGGAGGTGAGGAGAAGGGAAATGTATTGTAGTCTTAAGAAACTTCCTGTCCTAGGGCAATAACACTGCTCTTCACAGGAATTACATTACTGGAGGGATCATCAGATGAAAATAAAGGGAAAAAAGCCTGAAAAAAAAACAAATGTACCTCCACATCTAAGTATTAATATGTTGTGATAAATTAATGTTCTTAGGTTTGTACATCTATTTAATTCTATATTTAATAGATATTTCAATTACAAAAACAAACATTTGTATACATCATCATCATGCCAACGGAACAGTAAGACATAAGTTATCATCTGCAGTAGCAATATACACAAATTCACTTGATATGAAGTATAGATCACTTACATATACTGTAAAAGGTTGTATATGGTCCTAAATTTCCAAAGAACAAAGTAAAATGTTTACAAATGTCTGCAGTAAACTGTATACATCACATACAGAATATCTAGCATTTTTACTTTGTAGAAATTCTCCCTTTAAGGGAGTTATCTAAACCAAGGGTACAAGTAAACCAGAGATAGGGGAGGAGATATGTTCTAAGGGGAGGGATGAGGATGGGATAAGGACATAAAGCAATGTGGGCATGGGTACATAGCTAGAAATGGTAGGGTAAAGAAATAGTGAAGTGAAAGGGCTACCTTGAGAGAAGTTAAGATATAAAATGTACCTAACCTATGATCCCGTGGGGGCTGGGTAAGCAGTCATAATGTACAGTATTATTATATTCTGGAGAGTACATGTATTCAATCTATGGAAACCAAGTGTGCCACAATGTTTACTCTCTATTTTACAGTGAGGCCGTATGGTCTTCCAGGGCAGGAATGCATGCTGGATTTGGGTCTACCGATATGAGGCATGAAACACTTTTTTACCTGCTCCAAACTAAGGTGCAGGTTTAGAAAATGAGAAGGTGAAATATCCAGTTCTCCAGCATTAAGGGGGGACCTTAGAGTAGAATTGTGGAGGAGTGTCAGAGCCCGGTACCATTGAGATAGTTTTTTATATTCCTAATCCTGGAAGTGATTAGCTGTAAAGTATTGTATGTGTGAAATACTGTATACTACCCTGGTAGAAAACTGGGTTTGTAATTAAGTCTCTCATTTATGAATATATGGGGTGAACATCCCACTGCTAGTTTGATTAGAAGTTTCATTAGGTAGGTGTGTAAATGGGCTGCATCCCTCTACACAGATCCTCAAAAGGGGTGGTATGTCTAATCAATGGATCCTACTCTGGTATGGCTTAGAGGAACTGTGAGCATTAATACCTGGCCCAGTTATCCAAAGGTTGAGGATGTCAGATTTGCAGAGTTCCTCATGTTGCAACCATTCTGTCAGAGTGAACAAATTAGGTAGGTGATAATCTGGGTGATCACTCAAAGTGTCATCCCAATCATCAGATGAGCTTTCAGCGTTCTGGAATGACATGAGGGAAGCAGTGAGAGGCACTGAAGAGGAGTTTGAGCATTTCCTTGAATGACATGCTCCCATTGCTTGCTAGCAGCATGGCCGCGCCAGTCCACTACAAGAGTGAATTGGAGAGCTTTGTAATATTGCAAAATTTCTAAGAAACCTATGTTCCTGGAGAGCTTGGGGAGTGTAAGAAGCAACACATACATTGAGGTTTATTATTCCATATAATGTTTAAGAAAAGTTAGCAGATATGGGTAAAGCAGGAATCAGGAAGAAGTATAGGGACTGTCAATATCAGATATAGAATATGGGGTAGATTGGTCATCTTGAAAGTATTACGTCTACAAAACCACATTAGAGTGTGAATTTGCAAGACATGTACTATATTTCCATGCAAATCTTTGCTAGGAGAGAACAGAAGCTATCTTTGTACAGTTTGCAACGGTATATCCTTGCAAATCTTTGTTAGGAGAGAACGGAAGTTGTCTACAGTTTTCAAGAGTAGAAAGCTATCCATGTACCCAGACATTTGGATTGTGCCCAGTGGAATGGGAAATCTCTCTTTAGGATGCCAATCCTATGTAGTGGGACAGTGATGAAGACGGTTTCTGATTTGTTTTAATTTATTTTGAAGAGTTGGATAGGTGCATTGTTTGAAAAGTAACAATAAGCTCAAAAATGCTATCTCTGGGTTAGATATGAAGAAGAGGAAGTCATCCACATATGCTTTTCTTTTATGACTGGTGTGCATAAAATATATGCCTTTCATATTCTGATTTGCCCTCATGGTGCAAAAGAGTGGTTTGAGAATCAATATTAGCATCAGTCAGGATGGGGGCAATACTGGCAGGTGTTTGTAAGGTGAAATATTTCAGATCTGGTTTCATTTATTTTGATGGCTGCCTATGGGAAGGAGTGAAGAACATCATATCGGTTTCCAAACTAATGACAAGGTGGCTTATAGAAATTGACAGTCCAGCCAGTCAAATTACTTCTCCAACCATCAAGGGAATGGATTTAGTGTGGGAGGAGTAAATCAAGTCAATAACCCTGCTGGTGGAATTAGAGTTTATGTACACTTTAATCTAATCACCAAAGTATTATAAAATATGTCAAGACAGATGCTGATTGTGCAAGAATGTAATTAATGGTTGCAAAGTTGTGAAAACACCTCATTCTAAATAACATAATCCAATTGCCATGAGTCTTGGAACAGGTGTTAATTGATCTACATGGCTGAAGGTGTGATTTATAAAGTGGCTGATAGATTAGAGAGCAGGTTAAGTGGAAAGAATTCTTTCTGACTGGCTTAGTTTCAATATTTTCTAGAAAGCACTAACAGTTCAGAGTTTTAACTGAAATGTTTGCCCGGGAGCTTTTTTCTTTGCATATACAGGAATGTATGTTTCTAATGGAAGTCATATTAAACTAACTAATACGGTAGTTTATTACCATTGTAACAGTAGCAATTTTCAGCTAAAAAAAAGACAATTTTAGTTAAGAATTCATGGAAGGCAATTCACAAGTGAGACATGACAGAAGGCTAAATCTGCAAAACCTGTAAGCAGCTTTTTTTGCACAGGGAAGCCCCATAAAGCACATCTTACTTTAAATAGGGTAGATACAGTTAGTTGTAAAATAATAAAGAATGCATCTGTGTTTGATATTATATATGCTTGGCTAAAAGATGAGACTGTTGACTAATTGGCTACTTGCTACATCTTGCACTTATAAACTCATATATTCCATATGAATTAAGTTAGCTGGTCAATGGTGCTCTGCCTGTCCTATATATTTTCTTCACTGAACCTTATGCAAGACAGAAAGACCAGTGCATATAGTTGCTTAGAGTAGCCAGTTGAAGATAAAAATACACATTATGTTGGCTTCTATTTATTGCATATATGTATTTTACACAGTGTGCTTTCTCCAGAGGGGCCAACAACAGTGAACAGCTCAACTTAAAATGGAACGAAGGGCAAAATGAAAAATGGCATATATGAATCAGCGTGTACATAGCACCAATATAGCAGTCTTTGTTTTTCTGAATCCCCCCTGTAACTTAGCTTAAAACCAGGTCATCTGACAGTAACTCCTTTATTTTTCAGCTTCCTTTAACAGAAGAAGCTATCCATAAAAGGTGGCAGTTGAAGGATTGAGATAAACCCTATTAACACTGACAGGGATACTTACAAAGGCAAATTTTTATTTATTTATATGTAGTTAAAACCTTACCTCCAAAAATAAAAATAAACTGTATCTGTAACCACTTAAAATTTTTTAGGTGAAGGCTTTTTTTAGTCACTTATCTAAAGTCTATATCGGGGCGGACTGACCATTTGGAAACTCGGGCACTGCCCGAGGGCCCGGGGTCAATAGGGGGCCCCATGAGATGCCCCTAGTACCTTTTTCATAGGCTTTTTTGAGTTTGGGCAAGGACACAGGGGCCATGATCCCCTATTGCCCGGGGGCCCCATGAGTTGTAAGTCCACCCTTGGTCTATATAATTCTGCTTGCCCATCTAACACTACCCTTTCCACAAATTGACAATACAGATGCAAAGGTGGAACATCACACCTCCCTAGATACAGTGAAGTGAATGTAGCCATCTGAAGAAGTGTGCTCCTGGCCAAATCACTAGGTGAAGATAAAGAAAAGAAAGCATAAAAAAGAAAACTAATGCAGCCACCATATCTAAAGATTGGTAAGCTGAAATATATACTATTTTTGTTAGGCTTACAGGAAACCTTAACATCTTTAAACAACCTTGCTTTTTTTCTTTGATACTATCAGTGACTATACAAAAATACTGACTCCTTTGAAGATGCATTTGGGATTAAGTTTTCCGTTATGTGGTTGTACAAACATACCAGATCAAATGACTGTCCTATTTTGGTTGAAAATGGTTCTGGAATAGACAAACACAGAAATATAACATCTGAAGAGTCATTTGCTATGTCTAAGTACATTTTACAAAAGCCTTATTGCATATTGTCAATATGGAGTATCTCCTGCTCTTTCTACTGTGCCCCAAGGCATAAATTAAAATGTAAAGACATACTGTGAGGAGCATGTGTAGGACATTTGCTGTAACATTGGCCAGAACATGGGCTGTATGACTCCTAAATCATGACACCATTTCATCATTTAGTACTAAAGAAAGCCTACAATAAATGGGCTTTAATTTGAAGAAAAAAGTACAAGCAAGCTGGCTCTAATGAATTGTCAAGCAGGTTCTCATGGATTATTCAAGTAATGTACGCACTCAGCAATAACAGAGCTTAGACAAAAATAATGAACCTCTTCAGGGAAAAAGTACTAAGTTAGAAAAATAGATTTAGCTTTTGGGTATGTCACTGAAGCATCCAGGATGGCTTTTTGTTAGTGAACTAGAGATTTGGCTTTGTGTGCATTAGACAGCGATGGAAGCAATGCTTCCGGCTTTTATTTTATTTCAGTTTGTCCTTTTCATTAATACAGCAGATGTGACCTCCATAACTTTTATCATTTACATACTGTGATCAAAATATCTCTAAAAACTATATTAGGTACTTAGTGAAGACCAGCAGTACATACAGTGTAAGGTCACTCAAAATGTTGTGTAACCATTGGGAAGATTTCCCTCCCTTCCTTGGTCCTAGAAAATTTGTCATTGGGATAGAAGATCAGGAGATATCCCACCATCAACAGTTAATGTTTACAAGCTAAAGAGAATCTCCCAGTAGACATAGTTACTCCACTGACAGCAGTCAAAGTTGGAGTTTCTTTTCAATTTGGGGAGATTTCTTTTTACTTGTTTTCATGTCCCCAGGACATAAAGTGAGGCAAACTATTAGCAACAGGGGCATAGCATCAAAAAGTTGATGGGTATTCTGATTTTATCCAGAATTAAGCTTTGCCCAGAGTTCCACCTTAAATGAAAATATTGTTGTTGTTATTATTAATATTATTATTATTATTATTAATAACACTCTTACCTAATCTAAAACTGAGAGATTGAATAATTTTTTCCACAATCCTTAGTTGAGCATTTCCTTGAATTAAAAAGGTCCAATAAGAATCTTATTCTAACTTATAGGTTTATTAATTCTTTTAGGGAAAGATTCCTAAAGCAGCTCTTCAGTCTGTAGGAAGAGAAAAATTAAAAGTCAGCAGCTACAAATACTGTAGTTGCTGATTTATAATATAGGGATACTTACCCTTCTATGAATCCAGGTCCTTTTCCCCCTGAGCGGGTCTTCAGGTCCCCAAAGCTGGCATGTCTAGTGTGGAAATCCGACTGTGACTCCTTGTGGCTTCACAGTCAGATTCCCACTGTGCATGCTCAAGTTGAGCTGTGTTTTGTAAATGGTCCATAGCCTCTTGGAACCTGTAACATGTCCCAAGACGTTGCAGGCAGGGAGGTGAGGGAAGGGGAGATGACTTATGGTGGAATTTTAGAAGGCGATTTCATTTGAAGTGGGAGCGGGTACACGTCAAAACTAGATAACCGCCCCCCTTATTAACCTCAAATATTTTTAGAGGGAGAGGGGAGGATTCTTAAAAGTGGAACATTCCATTTAGGGTGAAGTTCTGCTTTTAAGTGGTTATTAAGGCTTGCCCATTTTTTCCTGAAAATACATCTACAGTATTAAAGTGGTGTAAACCCTTACACCTCTGCATAAGCTATAACTGTAGTCTTTTCTTCTCTATTAAAAGTGCTGCATTTTTAAAATTTGTCTGAGAGTTCAGAAAAAGGGGGGGGGAGAGAGTAGAGAGCTAAAGTTACACAGTGCAGAGCTCAGTGAGGAGAGTTCTGAGAGCTGATTGGAAGAAAGGGACACACACCCCTCCTCACAGCCCTGAGTCTGTCATTCTACTGAAGATCCCTACCCTGTCACCATTTCTCTCTTGGTGTCAGGAAAATTTGTCAGAAGTGATTCATGCTGATAGCAGACAAATGAACCAACAGAGAGGAAATTATATTTTCATGTCAAGCACTTTAAGTAATTAATTAGTCATACATCATTTTAATCAAATTAATCATACATCATTGTCTTTACGGTTTACTGTGATAGCTGTGGACTCAAGGACGAACAGACTTTTAACCGCAGCTAAAGAAAGCTCCATCCAACAGGCATGACAAATCCTGCCTTACAGGCATGATGTAGTGTCCTATGATGCTGGAGTCTCTCTGCGTGCGGGCACAGGCAGAGGTAAGACACAGGTTTAGAACTACCCCTGTGAGCGTACATGCAAAGATGCCCCCATGGAATCAGTGCTGAATAAGGGGGCACTCAACAGACAAGTGGAAGTGCCAAGTTTAAACAAGAAAATGAATAGAAAGAAATATCTTTCAAACAACAGTTTATAATTCTTCATTAAGGTTAGTGTTGAAGAACATAAAATAACTGTAGCACTACCCCCTTAGGAGTTGCTAAATTGTTTTTGGGTTCCCTGTGGATCTGGACCGCTCTCTGAAAGCCCAAGCCCTGCTGACACCACAGTACACTTTTGACTGGGATACATCACCAGCAGAAAATGAATTCACACAGATTGAAGTAAACTAATAAGAGGTTTATAACAAACTTCAATATGACTTGGCTGGACAACATAAACTGAATTGGCATGTGTAAAATCAATTGTTACATGTGCCAGTTTGAACTTAAGAAAAGCCAACGCTTGTCACAGAATTTCATTTATTTTTAGCAGGCCCTATTTTCAGGAACTAACCCAATACCTTCAACCTGAGGTGATCTTATAGTCCCCAGAGAGCAGCTAGGACTATTAAAAAGGTAGACTAGCTCACTTTGGGCCCTCAGGACCTGATGGCAAGGAGATAGCCTGAAATAAGGAACTAACTCTTTACCCCAAAACAACCAATGTTCTTTAAAGGCAAGGAAGAGTCTTCTGCATGCATGATGGGGCCCACTTGGTGCACAGTGAAGGGATGGGTGGACTGTAACTCTCTGAGGAATAGTGTAATAGAGAGAGGGGAGAATAACACTCTCCCTGTCAGCAACAATTTTACAGATGTAATGTTCCTTTAAGGCAGTAGTCACTAGCGAATCTAAAGCAATAAGTGGCCAATCTGGTAAAAGTGGTTGTTGGCACAGAGCAACTCTACTTTAGGCTACAGGACTTCTGGCACAATATGGAAAAGGCCTCCTTAGCAGAGTGAGTTGTTGATGATGGTGACACAGAGGTGGTTCAGCTTGTGGACCGACTGTCCTGCTATCGGTTCTTGTGATAAGGCACATCTAAGTGTATTCAGAAAATAGTGGCTAAGGAAACTAGGCAACAACGTCTAATAACTATGTGCAATGTAGGCAACTGTGTGCAAGAAAATAGCAAAGGTAGAGCAAGTGTCAGTATTCCCTGTTTTTGATAATACGTGGAATTCTCTCACCTGAGGGAATTATGGTGGTCTCTCTATATATTTTGATGAGGCCTCCACACACTCTCCAGTCCCATCTGCAGTGTTCCGTCTGGTCACCTGCTATCAGATTTGCCCTCTCCATGATGTGGCAAGGTCAGCAATCAGCAGACTCTCTTTGCCTCCTATCTTTCTTTCCATGGCCCTGTCTGGTCCTCCCACAATCAGTGCACTCCTCTCAAATCTCTACCCTCTCACTTCCTGTCTAATCTCCCAGGCAGCTCCTCTGGGAAATGTAGTTCTTTGCTACACTGTTCCTTAACCACTTCCCGTCCGCCTGTTGTATATAAATGGCTGGACGGTGGCAGTGCAGGGGCGGTTGGCCATTTCTAAACAGCCTCCCCGCCCCCTGCTTGTGCGAGCTCCCTGGGAGCATGCAGCACCGCGATCCAGTGCTCGCTGTGTCCTCCGGACACAGTGGAACACCGATCATTGTACGGGACCTCTGTGCAAGGTCCCAATCATGTGATCACTGATTGGCCACTCAGTGATCACATGCAAAGTAGTGTGCAAGATGTCATCATTGCATCATACTGACATCATTGCTTACTACTTGTGAAATCTGTAAATGATCACAGAGGTCACATGGTACAAGGCTATTCACAACAGCCTTGCACCATGTGACAAGCTGTGACCTATCACAGCTCACGCAGTATTTCTCAATGGCTGCAAGAATGCAGCCAGAGAGAAGGAGAAATGATTGCTTTTACAACCTTTATGGGTGTAAAATCAATCAGTGTAAAGTAAAATAAAAAAATCTTCATAACCACCCACAAGTAGTACAGTGTCACCATGGTGACACTGTACTGCTAGGGCGACAGTATGTTAAAAAAAAACCACATAAATAATAATAAAAAACAATAAAAATAAACAATTTTAAAATTATAATTTTTGGTTATAAACTAATTTAGTTTATTTTTTTTTTACTAAAAAGATAACTGAATAAATATGAAGAAAGATTATTTATTTGCAAAATTTTATAAGAAAAACACTTTTTAAAAAGAATTTTGGACTTTTTCATTTATATAACAAAAAAAATAAAAATCTCAGTTTTGAATAACTACCAAAATAAAGTTTTATCTGTCTCACAAAAATGCTAAAAAATTCATATGGGTACAGTCTTGCATGACCGCACAATTGTCATTCAAAGTGTGACAGCGCTGAAAGCTGAAAATTGGCCTGGACTGGAAGGGGGTAAAAGTGTCCAGACATGAAGTGGTTAACAAAGTCCGGCAATTCAGCATACAAGTTCCATGTGGCTGCTATACAGAGTGTGAATGCCACTGTTCTGCAGGACACTTGTGTTCTTTTTAACATCTTACATTCTATTAGAAGGGTGTTGGGGCGCATGCACGGCCAGGGACGATGGCGGCCGCACATTAAGTGAGCTCCGCTCATCCCCATCCAGTACAGACTCACCTGACAGTCGCTTCCGCTCCTCTTCAGCTGTGGGTGAGTCACCCGTACTCCACACCCGACCCGGCACCTGAGAGGAGGCTTGATAGGGAAGATAGGGCGCTGGAGGCTCCCCTCCCCGCAATCACGTGACCCGCGGCCCTCGCCGCTCCGGAGGTTTCTCTCCAGGCCGCAATCCCCAGTCTCCAGTATGACTGGGAGCCCAGGGAGGGATCGCGGCCCCCCCGGTGGTCACGGCCGGTACTGCACCCACAGACACTCCAGCCTCTGCCCTGACTGAATCTCTGCTGGAGGAATATGAGCCCCAGCATGCTACTGGGGGAGCTGCGGGGCACTCTGCCTCAGGGAAACATCCTCCCTCCACCCAGACAACTCAACAGGCCACCCAGTCACCTTCCCTCACATTGTCAGCTTTGGATGACAAGCTTCAAAATTTTTTGCGCAACATTACCGCGTCCATATCTGCTGAGGTTGGAAAGCTGGCCTTGGATCTCAGAGGGGAAATTGCCCAGATTGGTGACCGCACGGACAGACTGGAAAATGAGTTTGATCTGGTACAATACATCCACGTGCTGGAAGAGGATAACACTTATCTGAAGCACTCCATATCCCAAATGCAGCTCCAGCAAGAGGATCTAGAAAACAGGGAACGGCGCCAAAATATCCGTATTCGTGGTATGTCCGAGTCTATTGCAGATGCACAGTTGCACCGTCATCTTCTGTCCTTCTTTACCGCGACTGCCCCCTTGGTTCCAGAAGCAGATTGGCATATGGATAGGGCTCACCGCTCCTTGGGCCAAAAATCTGCTGAAGGCACCAGACCTCATGACGTTATTGTTCGCTTTCATTTTTTCCAAAGCAAAGAAGCTCTACTTTCTGCTGTTCGCCACAAATCATCTCTGGAATTTCAGGGGGACAGACTCCAACTCTTCTGCGACTTGTCCCCGATTACACTGGCTAAGCGACGAGACCTGAAACCGATCACCACACACCTTCAACAACACCGTGTCCCTTACTGCTGGGGGTTTCCCTTTCCGCTGATTGTAACCAGGGACAATACCCAAGTTGTGCTCCGTGATCTTCATGAGGCGGACTCCTTCTTAAAACGCCTGGGACTTCCACCTCTGTCTGAAGATGTATCCCCACTGCCACCAACTCCGTCTCGTCCATCTGCCACCCCCAACAAGATCTGGACCCCAGTTCGCAGAGGTCGGAAGAGACTTTCCCGTACCCCACAACGTCCGCGTCTTCCTCGGTCAACTGATCCACCTGCTTGACGATTCTCTGGGGCGCCCTTCTGAATCCGGTGATGAACCTTCCCTCCTGGGTTTTTGGTTCTTTTTGTCTCTACATAATTTTCCCACAGGTTTCCCTTATCTGTCCGGCCAAATTGTCGGGTGTTTTTCATTTTTCATTTTTGATTGTTTTTTTTTATGGTCGGGCTTGACGACCTTTCCGATGTCCTGGTTGTCGTGTTGCTCCCGACTTTGTCTAGCCATAGGCCTAGACGACTTGGGTCACATTGTTACCCCCGAGTTTATATCCTTGCGGATACTTACTAGTGTTAGTTCTCTGTTTTTTGTTTTTTATACTATTACCTTGCACTGTACTGTGTTATTCAACTGTTTTATGTTTTTTGTTTTTCACTATATTACATCGATGGTATTCCATTCATTTTTCATGCTATTACATGTAGGTCAGTTGTCGTTGTTTCATAATGGCGTTGAGGTTTCTGTCATATAACGTCAAGGGCCTCAACTCCATTCAAAAACGGTGGATGGCTTTGAGGGAATTCCGATCCTCTGGAGCAGACATTATTTTTGTCCAAGAAACCCATTTTAAATCGACTGGCTCTTTTCGTTTTGCCTCGAGATTTTTTTCCCAAGCCTACTCGGCCTTTAATCCTTCTGGGAAGGCCAGGGTGGCAATCCTCATTGGGTCACACTGCTCCCTTCGGGTTGTTTCCTCCAAGGTTGACCGTCAGGGTCGTTTTATTATTTTAGAGTGTATGCATGGCGAAACTACCCTTGTTCTGTTGAATTTATATGCTCCCAATACAGGTCAACTGCAATTCCTATTCCAAACGCTCGCTAATCTAGACTCTATTAGTACCTCACAGGTGATTGTAGGGGGAGATTTTAATCTGATTGTTTCCCCCCATAAAGACAGGAAAGTGCTTTTTGAGTCCACCCCCTCGAAGCGGCAATGCTCCTCTTCAAAATCTTTTCGTAAATTGATTAGGGAGCATTGTCTCTTTGACGCTTGGTGGATTAAACACCCTCTTCATAAACAATTTACATTTTACTCCAACCCTCACCGTAGTTATTCCCACCTAGATCATTTTTTCATCTCTGCCTCTTTGCTCCCACTTCTGGTTTCCTCTGAAATCAATCCCATCACTTGGTCTGACCATGCCTCTTTGACCTTAAATCTTTTTTTTCCCCCTGCTATACCCAAACCGTGTCACTGGCGCCTTAATGAGACATTTCTTTCCACAGACCATCTTAGGGATGAATTGTCACGGGGACTCGATTCATACTTTACTCTTAATGTCGGTTCCGTAACTTCTTCCTCATCTCTGTGGGAGGCCCACAAGGCGGTTTTTCGTGGACTCTGTATCTCCATGGGTTCTCGTTTAAAAAAGTCCTCGGCGAGTGCTACGGCCTCTCTCATACAACAGCTCTCGTTGGCGGAACGTCAGTTACTGAATGAGCCATCTATTTCAGGGCTTTAGAGCGTAACATTTCTACGTGACCGAATTAAAGCTCTTGATTCCAGTAAGACTGCACAATCCCTCCTTTGGGTTAAACAGAAATTTTATGAATTTTCTAACAAGCCACACCGTATGTTAGTCAACCGTCTCAAAGCCCAGTCCCCCTCCACGATGCCCGACCTTCTAATACAGCCAGATGGAAGCCCTACTTATGATCCTCGGGCCATGGCAACCCTTTTTGGCTCATTCTATGGGAAATTGTATAACTGTTTGACCCAGGAACCTTCACCCTTCTCTCACACAACCATCGTTTGATAATTTTTTTGACCCCTTGCTACTTCCGAGAGTATCACCCTCAGACATTGATGCTCTTAATGCGGACATTACGCTAGAGGAATTATTGGATACAATTAAACACCTCCCTTCTCGTAAAGCCCTGGGACCGGACGGACTGCCTTACTCCTACTATAAATCTTTTATTGGTATTCTGGCCCCTCATCTCCTCTCCCTTTACCGAGATCTTTTTAAGGGAATCATACCCCAGACTGACTTCTCCCGTGCATATATCTCGGTTATTCCTAAGCTTGATAAGGATCACTCTGTCGTAGATAATTATCGTCCTATTGCCCTACTTAATTCCGATTATAAGATTTTTACTAAAATCTTGGCCAATCGACTATCCGGTATTATTTCCAAGCTCATACACAGAGATCAGGTGGGCTTTGTACCTGCCAGACAGGCTGCAGATAACACCAGGAGATCTATTGATCTGGTTGATCTGGTCAACCGTTCCTCTACCCCTGCTGTGTTATTGAGCTTGGATGCCCAAAAAGCCTTTGACCGTTTAAGCTGGCCTTACATGTTCATGGTTTTGGAGAGATTTGATTTTAGGGGTTCATTTGTAGCAGCTTTGAAGGCCCTTTATTCATCCCCTTTCTCACAGGTCAGATTAGCTTCCTTTCTCTCACCCCCCTTTCAGATGTCAAATGGCACTCGTCAGTGCTGTCCACTCTCTCCCCTGCTGTTCATTCTCTGTCTGGAGCCATTGGCTATTGCCATCAGGTCAAATCCAGATATCCGGGGGATACAATCCCATTCTCATGAGTACAAATTATCATTATTTGCAGATGACATCCTCCTCACACTTACGAGTCCCCACACCTCTTTACCGATTTTCACAAAGTTTTGAAACAATTTGGGGCTTTATCAGGCTATAAGGTCAACACGTCCAAAACTGAGGCACTTCCAATACATGTTTCTCCTGTTGTTCTTTCCTCCCTTCAGGCAGTCTTTCCCTACCGGTGGTGCACCCACTCTTTAAAATATTTAGGCACCAACCTTACTTCCTCTTACCAATCCATATACGAGGCCAGTTTTCCCCCACTGTTTATAGCAATTTCTCGCTCCCTGAAACACTGGAATGCCTTGCCTATCTCTTTCCTCGGTCGTATTAATGTCTTAAAAATGACTGTGCTACCCAAACTTTTATATCTGTTTGCAATCCTCCCCGTACCCATTCCTATGTCCAAGCTTCACTCCCTTCAGAAATCTTTCTTACATTTTATTTGGCACAACAGGCGGCACAGGATTGCTCGTTCTGTTCTGCTTTCCCCACGTTCTAGGGGAGGCTTGGGAGCACCGGATATAATAACATACTATTTTGCAACCCACCTTCGCTTTCTTATGTCATGGTCCATTCACTACCCTGCCAATACATGGACTGAGATCGAGTCTTTACAATTGTCCCCAGTTCATCTGTGTTCCCTTCTCTGGTCGACCTCGGCGGTGGATGTCCTTTCTTTTCGCCACTTACTCCTAGGCCCCATGCTTTTTTCATTGACTGTTTGGCAGAAATGTAAGGCTAAATTCACACTGGCTTCTCAATGCTCCCCACTGACAAATATCCTTTATAACCCTAATCTTCCAGAAAATATGGCCATGTCCCGGATGTCTCTCTGGGTAGTATCTAACCTTTTTCAACTACGTCACTTGGTACACCCGGTGACTCGTAAGTTACATTCATTCTCGGATCTCCAGAGGAAAGCCTCTCTACCCTCTCGTCATCTATATATATACCTTCAAATACGCCACTTTTTCTCTACTCTATCACCCTCATTGAGCTTGGAGAAACCTACCCCCTTCGAACGTCTATGTATGGAAGGTCCCCATCAAAGGGGTATTGTTTCTAGCACCTATAAACTTCTTATGGAGGCCCCCCCTTTGTCCAATGACACTCACCTTTATATGCGTAGGTGGTCTCAATTTAGACAACGTGATATTGACTTATTAACGTGGAAGAAAATATGGGATAATGCATCTAAATTCTCTATTTGTGTGGTTTTAAGGAAAACATATACAAGATTATGATGTTGTGGTACAAAACACCGGAAGTTCTTCATGTTTATAATCCGATTGCTTCTCCTGCCTGCTGGCGCTGTAGTAGAGCTTCTGGCTCTCTTTATCATATTTTTTGGACCTGCAGCTCCATTGCTCCTTTTTGGGAAGAGGTCCGCTCCTTGTTGCAATCATTGTTGCAAGTTTCTCTCCCATTTGACCCACTGCATTTTTTGCTGGGCTTGCCATTCCCGGGTCTATCTAAGCTAGCCAGAAAACTTGCTGCACATGTGCTAACCGCGGCCAGGAGAAGTATTCCTATGTGTTGGTTATCCTCTACCCCACCTTCATTGCCAACTTTGTATAAACTTATTACCGATGTAAGACAGATGGAGTGTTTGACTGCTTCACATAGTGGTTCGTTTGCTGTATTTGAGATGATTTGGCTCCCGTGGGATATCTTCGCTTCCTCTATGCCAGCCCAAATCGTAAGACCCTGATTTTTCTCCACTGTTACTATATGACTCCACTGGTCTTGACCAAATGTAATCTTAGCCATCGATGTACCTCAATGTTTTGCTTGTTTTATTTTCTCTTTGTTTTCTGTAACACTTGATTTACTTGAAAACCAATAAAAATTGTTAATATAAAAAAAAAAGAAGGGTGTTATATTACATTAATATATGAGTGTTTAATATCACTTTAATCTCCCTGGCGGTATGATTATTTCAGATTTTTGGTGCTGAAAGCGGTACCATTTTTTTGCATGGAAATATGTATTTTTTTTATTGTAGGCCTGTAATTTTTAGGAAAAACTCACTGAAATCTGTCCGAACAAGAGTCTAGTAAACATCCCGGGTATGATAAAATTTGAAACACAAAATCATAAATTATAATTTAATAAATAATCATAAAAATAATATAAAAATAATAAAAAATTTAATTCAATAATATAATCAAACCAAAAACACTGAAATGTGAAATATAGCGCCAAGTTCGCACATTGCTGAGCTCAGTCGCAAAATCGTTTTCAGTGTCTGATGACGAATTTCCCCCACGAATCATTATCACTCAATTCTGCAAGTGGTTCTGATTTACTATCGCTGTTCTCTAGCTGATCTAAACCGCTTTTGACCTAAAGGGACACTTTTTGGACGCCATGGACATTTCTCAGTTTCCAGGCAGAAAGAACAGACAAAATGCAGGCAGGGCGCAGGACAAAGCACTAGGGACAAGATGTATGTGAAATTGGTTGAGACAGCAATGTTTTACTATGTAAAATGTAAAAAAAAAAAAATGACATTTTTTAAAATTCTTAAATTTCCCGCCGCCGCCGGCGGCGGCGCCTGTACGTCCCGACGTCACAGGGACAGGACACAGAAGCCGGATGCCGGCATCGGCCGGAGGAGATGGCCGTGGACGCTGCAGGGGACACATCGTGGGAGCGCAGGGTAAGGTAAGTGAAGAACACATGCCGGAGCAGTGCCGCATGGTATTCCCGAGTGTAGCTCGGGGTTACCGCTTTTGGTACTGAAATGTTACCCCGAGCTACACTCGGGAATACCGCCAGGGAGGTTAAAGATGTAGTACAGGAAAACATCTAATTATATAGATGACATGCATATTAAGGCGTTGTTTTACCTGCCTATGGACTTTTATTTCTGGCCATCCAGTCATGAGATTTATTCAGCCCTGCCACAAAGCACAGCTATTAGTCTCAATTATACTGTGGCCCCTCTCTGCAACATGTAATTGACCATTGAAAGAGTAGCAGTAGACGAATGGGGTACTTTTTCTGCTTATTCTGAATTGTCAGCATATTTGAAAGCAGCTCACCTGATTGGCTCCCAAATCTGCCTCTTCCTTGCACAGGGTTTGCAAAAGGTTGTTACTAAGTCAAATGTGGGTTCTTGAACACTATAAATCTAAAAAAATCAATGTGATGATTTATTAATAAATAAGCTGTAGTAAACTTTGCTATTAAAAAAAAGGTCCCCTGCAGGTTAATGTCATAATGTGCTAGTATGGACCGCATACTAACACATTATGACAGACTTACCTGTAAAGCCAATCCTTCCAGCAGCATGCTGTCACTGCTGGCAAGGCTTCCATCTTCACCTAGTCTTCTTTCTGGGTTGCGCACTCCATCCATTTGAGTGGCTAGGCTGCGATGATGTCATTCCCGCACATGTGCATAGGAGTCACAATTCAGAGCACACTGCACATATGTCAATGACATCACCAGCAGCTATTTCCTAAATTTCCTAAAATATATATTTCCTAGAATATTTCTTAAACAAAGAGCATTTAGGAGATATTCACTGTAGCTACAAGTACACCATTTTATTGGCTTACCTGTAGGCAGGTACAAGTGAAAAAGCAGTTTACTACCACTTTAATTTGTGCTTAGCTAGAGTTGACATTTATTCTTTTGCCTTAAAATTTATTTATCTATCGTCAGAGCTTTAAGAAGAGGCAATTTTCCTCTGATTAGAAAGCTGTATTATTTGTCTTAGTGATGCAAAATGCACATTTAACATTTTTACATTACATTGCATTTCACATAATGAACACTGCTTTTGCTATGGGGCGTGAAGTCTTCCTAACATTTGATATGTTGTCATTCCAAATATACTGTATGTTGTAAAAAAAAGGTTAGCGCATAATTTTTGATAATATGCTGGTTGAGCACATGTACTGATCAAATAATATAGCTCTATAACAAAAGTCAATGTCACTACTAAAAATGTATTGTTGCTGACTGTACAGACCTTATTTCTACAGAGGAAGTCCATGAATATTTTTTTTTTATCCTCTTTGAACATAAAAAGTTATCTCTGCAGGAATAACTTTTTATTAAATACAAATAATTTATGCAGTGAAAGATGTTTTCTTCCAAGAGACAAAACTGACCTTCCAATGCAGGCATTTGGCATTTTTGTTTAAAGCCAAACTAAACCCACCAACTGTTTCCCAAAAGAACACTCAAGTTAAAAATGCTCAATAAATTTGTTAAAAATCCCTAATTGAACATACTTTTTTCTTTCTGCAGTGTTTTCATTTACTTTCTGTCTACTAACACTACATTTAACACATGCTTTTGGTAATAACTGTCACAAAATGTGCTGATGACAGCTCTAAACTGAACTTTCAAGCCCTCAAATGACTGACGCCGTAGCTGGCCACTTCTACAGTACTATGGCAACTGCAGATCTAAATACAGGCAAAAAGGTCACTATACTCGAAAGGAGGGTCTACTCCTACTTATTGTAAAGTGCCCTTTGTTTGTCCAATGTAATCACACATTAGGGGAGATGTACTAAGACTGGAGCACTCAGAATCAAGTGAAACTGTGCATGGTAGTCAATCAGGTTCTAACTTCAGCTTATTCAATCAAATTTTGACAAAAAAACCTGGAAATTGAGTTTGCATGCTCCAGTTTTAGCAAATTTCTCCCAGAATTTCTGTTAATAAAAGGCTCTTAAACATTGCAGTGTAGATAAGCCAGACATACATGTATCAAAACGTGTAGATGGAGGAATCAGTTCACCTTTTTTCATCCAATACACTGCTTGAATGAAAGAAATAATGAATCATTGATGGCCTGCCATTGTCATTTACCTAGTACTTTGACATGGCTTTTTACTTCTACCATAATTATTATTATTCAGGCTTTATATAATGCCAACAGTTTACGCAGTGCTTTAAAACATAAGGGCAGACAGTACTGTTACGACACAATTTAATACAGTAGGAATCAGAGGGCCCTGCTCGTAATACAGTTTATCTGTTATTGATTGAGAAGTTGCATCCTTCAACTCTAAAGTAGAGAACACTGTATTAGCCTTCAACTTCCACTGTCTACTAGAGATAAATCAATACCAACTAAAATATACTGCCCTTAAAGTGATATTATAGGCTTGAGTTTTTTTTTAATAACAAACATGTCATGCTTACCTGCTCTGTGCAATGGTTTTGTACAGAGCAGCCCTGATCCTCCTCCTCTCAAGTCCCTCACTACCATTCCTGGACCCTCTCACCTGCTGAGTGCCCCCATAGCAAACCGCTTTCTCTGGAGAAATGAGTGCATGCTCACTCCAGAGCCAATCCTCACTGGCTGTGATTGACAGCAGTAGGAGCCAATGGCTCCTGCTACTGTGTCTCAGTCAATGAGAAGAGAGAGATCCAGGAGATCCGAGGCTCCCATGCACAGCACTGGATCGAGACTGGGCTCAGGTAAGTATTGGGGGGCACTGAGGAGGGGAGCTGCACACCACAAACCAGCGTCTGATAAGCATAACTGTGGTCCACATGGTCAACTGGCCAAAGAAACAAAAGTACATTGCACAGAATTGTGACCCAGAATAAGAAAACAACTGCTGCAGAAGTGATTGCAGAGCTCAATTTCGGTCCATTTTTTTGTCTAACCCCTGTATAATGTATTATGAATATGTTCCATTGCAACACTTCTTAGGTGTGGTTTACTATGAGACACACTTCTTTTATATGAATTTGGTTCCACTAAAGCACTTTGCATTTAAAGGAACAGCACAGCTTTTTGTTGCATAGCACAAAAGATGCAAATAGTTTTTTTGCCTACATTTCTTCTATGAATCACAGGAGTGCAGTTCTGCACTCCTGTGACCCTTTTTCAGCCTACAGCAAGCCTGCAGTCAGCTGACATCACAGAGACATCACAGAGCTAGTCCAGGCTCTGAAAAGATCCTGACCATATGGTCGGAATCCACCCAGAAACCTGGACCGACAGCCGGCTCAGCCTGTTATCAAGCTGCTCCCCTCCATAGCTCAGCACTCCATTAACCCAGAAGGGGGGAGCAGAGCAGAGAAATGGAGTCTGACTGTTCAGGCTCTCTGCTCCCAGAATGCTGAGAACTGAGAGATCTGCGGTCTTTGATCTCTCAGTTCTCAGTGCAGACCTGGCGGGGCACAAATGCATTCACCTAGGTAAGTATAATTTATTTTTTCTAATTCCTGAATGTCACATTTAAAAGTATTTTTCAAATCTAAGCAGTGTACATACCTGAATTTAAACTGGTATCAGTCTCTTGCAATCTCCTGTGCAGCAGACACCAGACTGGGGAGGGGAGAAGTAGCACAAGAGGCCAGTCAGTTGTGCTGATAGGAGGATTCAGCAGAGTGACAGAAAGATGAGCTAAGCAGTCTGCTGCTTACTGTCCATTCACAGAGTGGGAAGGAGATCTGTAAATGTACCTGAACTGTATCAGAGAGAACACAGACCTCCTGCCCTGTCAGACAGAGTGACAGAGAGATGAGCTAATCAGTCTGCTGCTTCTCTTTTCCCTGTGCAGTCAAAGAGGAAGGAGATCTGTAAGTGTAACTAAACTTTATCAGGGAGAATACAGGTTTGTATCATGTAGCATGTGGCATTGCTGGGGACTGGACAGGCAGGAATAAAACCCTGTGGCAGGTAAAACAACTTTGTTTTATGTATACCATCTGTGTATTTAACTGTTTTCCTGGAATTCAGCTTTAAGATGCTTATAGACATCAGTGTCAAGATATAACATACATCTTTTCAGATGTGCTACAAAGATGATAGCATACATTTAGCCCCCAGGCAAATAATTTACCATTAAATAATTTATTAATATTTTAAAGCACACAATGGATAATTCATAATTTATATAACATATATTTTTATACCAAGTGGATGTGGGAAGACGTAAGTGAGCTAGTAATGGTGGATATGAAGAAACGCCTATTTCTTCGACTATTGTTTAGATGAACATCACTTTTACATTAGGAGAAAATGTGCCATTAATTGCCTCCTTCATTAGGTCATTACGCTTACTGGACCGCTATTGCGCGCTGGCTATTTTTCCTGGTAACAGTGCATTAGGTTTTATTAATCTAGGATCTGTAAGATTTACATTTTAACAATGGAGGCACTCTCTCTAATCAAAGCGCTAAGAGAACAGGAATTAATGTTTCATTTATAAACACCAAGTTAAGACAGACCAGACATTTATAGAACTGAATACATGGAAAGTGGAAATTAAATATGGGGAAAAACAAGTCTTTGAGTCTGCATTTGCATTCACCAGCATTACAAGCACTGCCTTTCAGACACTGTACATGTGACAAGCATACTAAACCCATTTCACACAACACCATATCCATATGCAGTGCTTTGATCATCCTCTATAGCTAAGTTACAAAGGCTTTCTAGCTGCAGGCCATAGTCTCAGGAATCATTCTCATGTAAGAGATATTATAAACACACAATTTTTCTATGCCAAAGTCTAAAAGTCGGTGCATTCATCTCATGCTCACGTATAAACAGGTATCTGTATTATGTAAATAACTTTTCAGATTATGTCTATTTCAGGTTGAGGAAAGGAATTCAGGATGTTTTACAAAATTTATTGTAGCATTTAAAATACTATTAAGGCCAAAAAGTAAGATAAATCAGTACAGTGCTCAACCATCTTGTTATAAATATATACAGTAGGTGCATAATGGACACTCTTAGATGATGTGCTCACGGTTTCCCAGTTGGCCATTACTGGCTGGATTTCAGCCTGATGCCACCATTTGGGGTTTTTTTAGGGTCTGTTTTGATGGGTTTTTGTTTCTTTCAAATGGATTTTGCATTTCCATGCACTTCTATTAGTTTGCAAATTCTGCTTGAAGCAGGTCATAGGAAGGTTGGCAGAAGGTCAATTGCAGGTTAAATGCACCTGTAGATGAATTATGAATGGTCTCATACGCTTCTCAAACTAATGCCTCCAGTATGCGTTCAAGCAGCAGCATAGTGGCTAAGTGGTTAGCGCTTCTGCCTAGTAGCAGTGGGATCATCCATTCAAATCCCAACCACAGCACTACCTGAGCTTGTATGTTCTCTCTTTGTGCAATCCTCTGGATACTTTGGTTTCCTCCCACACTCCAAAGACATGCTGGTAGGTTAATAGACTCCTGTCAAAATTGGCCCTAGTGTATGTATGAATGTGAGTTAGGGACCTGAGATTGTAAGCTCATTGAGGGCAGGGACTGATTGTACAATATCTATATATACAGTGTTCAGCATAAATGAGTACAACTCTTTTGAAAAGAAAGGTTTCAAACAATATCTCAATGAACACAGGAACAATTTCCAAAATTTTGACAAAACTGAGTTTTATAGAACATTTGTTTAGCTCATTACATAAAAGTAAGGTTAATAATATAACAGGTTACAAAATCTTCAGTTTTACTCAAATTAATTGATGCAAAAATGAATACACCCCACAACAAAAACTACTACATTTAGTATTTTGTATGACCTCCATGATTTATAAGGACAGTACCAAGTCTTCTAGGCATGAAATTAACAAGTGGGTGACATATTGCAACATCTATCTTTTTCCATTCTTCAAGAATGACCTCTTTTAGAATCTCTATGTTGGATGGAGAGTGATGCTCTACTTGGTGTTCGATTGGGTTCAGATCAGAAGACATACTTGACCAATGAATCACTTTCACCCTGTTCTTCTTCAGAAATGCAAAAGTGGCCTTAGATGTGTGTTTTGGATCATTGTCTTGTTGGAAAAGTGCATGACGACCAAGGGCACGGAGTGATGGTAGCATCTTCTTTTTCAATATAGAGCAGCTCATCTGTAAATTCATGATACCATCAATGAAATGCAGCTTCCCAATACCAGCAGCACTCACACAGCCCCACAAAAGGACACTGCCACCACCATATTTCACTGTAGGCACCATGCATTTTTCTTTGTACTCCTCACCTTTGCGACGCCATACAGTTTCGAAGCCGTGAGTTCCAAAAACATTTATCTTGGTCTCATCCTTTCAGAGTATGGAGTCCCAGTAGTCGTCTTCTTTTTCAGCATGGGCCCTGGCAAATTCTAGGTAGGCTTTTTTGAATATGGGCTTTAGGAGAGGCTTCCTTCATGGACGACACCCATGCATGCCATTCCTCTGCAGTGTATGCCGTATTGTGTCACAGGAAACAATCACCCAGTTTGGCCTTCTACTTCTTTAGCTAACTGCAGTGAACTTGCATGGTGATTTTCTTCAACCCTTCTCATCAGAAGACGCTCCTGTCGAGGTGTTAATTTCTGTTGATAGACTTGACGTCACTGTAAAATGGTTGCAGTTCCATCTTTGTTAAGTCTTTGTATCACTATTGCTACAGTATTCTGCCTGATAATAAAATCTTTGCTGATCTTCTTGTAGCCTTCACCTTTCTTGTGTAAAGAAATTGTCTTCTTTCTCAGGCCTTGTGACATTTCTCTTCCATGCTTGTTGACAGCATGAAATGGGAAGGGGTTTTTTTTGTTAAGTAACGCCCTGTTATTTTTTGTTCCAAAAATACTTTATTAATATAAGAAGAAACAAAATAGCATATAGAGCATATACAGCCATAGATCACAGTCAGAACATAAACATGACACGTTGCCTCCCGTTTCGCATGACAGGACATATTGTAAACTGTAATACAAGTCAAAATGGGGTAGAACATTACGTCAGGCATACAATGTAAACCAGTGGATACGCAGAGGAAAGGGGATCGATGTATGTATATGTTGTCACTTCTTGAATATCAGCAGTTTTAAGTGATGAGGTGATATGAAGATTAGGGTAGGGAAAGCATTGGATGCTGTGAAAGTCATGGTTTACGTATTTATAGCTTGAGTGAATGATATAGTTGCAGTTAGTCATATCTGTGTGGAAGTAAATGCTCCATTTGGTTGGTGAAGAATGAATGATAAGGTGGTATAACAGGTGTGAAAAAAAAGGAGGTCTGAAAGAAGAACAGTAAGAAAAATAAATGTAGGATGAGATGGTGGGGGGAATATGGGGGAAGGAAAACAAAAAAAAAAATAATTTGGGGGGGGGGAGTAAGGGGTTAAGTGACAGTAGAATGTTTAGGTAATAGAAAGTTAAATTGGATCACTTCCCTAAGCATTAGCCAAGCCAGAAAGGTAGTAATAAGGCTTAGAATATGGTACGTGCAAGATCGGTCAGTGGGGTAACCCGTGGATCAAAAACCCTGTAAGGCATGTCATGATATAGACCTACAGCCCATCCTTAAACGTGGTAAAAGTGTCCCCGGTGATCTGGGTATTTCCCAATACCGCATTGTATTAGGACATTCAGTCAGGGGATGTAGATTGATCCTTTACTATTAGATGATAGGTAGAAGTGGATTTGAAATGACTCCAGCATGCCCATGTTTTCCTAAATCTCTCGGGATGTTCCTTAGCTATAGAAATCAGTTCCTCCATTTCCTCAGTTTTGTTGATCCTAGCAAACCATTCTCGTATAGTGGGAACATGTGTTGAGCGCCAGTGGACTGGGATACATTGCTTTGCAGCATTTACCATGTGCATGGCGAGAGATTTGCGGTATGTCCAAAATGGAAGAGCGGTATGGTGAAGCAAAAATTGTGCGAGGGAAAGGTCTAGGGCATACGTAGTAACTTGTGCAATTGTAGATTGAACTTTCCCCCAGAAGGGTTGCAACAATGGGCATTCCCACCAAGTGTGCAGGAGTGTACCCGTCGTTTGATGGCATCTCCAACACAAATCAGAAATGTTGGAGTCGAAGCGGTGAAGCAGGGATGGTACCCTATACCATCTAGAGTATACTTTAAAGTTATTTTCTTGTGTGGAGACACATATAGATCCTTTGTGTATGTGTTCATATATGTGGTCCCAGTCAGTAGACGAAAGTTGGATTTGTAAGTCAGCGCTCCAGGCCTTGCAAGCTTTCCTAGTTGAGAGGTCACTGGTGTTTTTGAGACATGTATAGAGCAGGGATATAGCATGTCTCTGGGGAGAGTCCGTTGAGCCAGGTTTCTCAAAGGGGGTAAGATGTCTAGTATATTCTTTTAGATGGGGTGAGCTGTGGATAAAGTGGTAGAGTTGTCTATACATCCACGGCGTTAAGGTCAAGGTAGGTCATATATTCATAAGGGGGTCTCTGGATAAGAGCAATCCATCTTTGAAGAGGTGGTGCAGACTCACGCCGTCTGTGAGGCCAGATCCCGCAAGAAAGGCATGCGACATACCTGGGGGGAAGTCTGGGTTCAATCTGACCGGAGTGAGTGGACCAGGGGAGGATGAGAATGCTGTATTCCTGCAGATCTGATGGTAACAGGACAAAGTAGGGCCTATGAGAATGTGTTCCTTAAGCTCAGATGGAATGTGAGAGTTAAGCAGCCAAGGGGAGGTGGCGAGCGGGGTCCCTGAAAAAGCAGTCTCCAATTCAACCCAGGCCTTGCGAGCATGGTTCGTGGACCAATCGACTATTCTTGCCATTTGACAAGCTTTGTAATAATGGGAGATGTCAAGTAGCAAGTAACGCCCTGTTATAATCAACTGTCTGCTGGAAACCTGTTTAATGAACAATTAGACTCACCTGTAGTTGAATTTTTGTTAATTTTGATTTTGTTGTCTAGAATTTAGCTTTGCTTCTTAGACTTTCATTGGGGTGTATTTATTTTTGCAACATGGTCTTGAATGAATTTGTTAGGAAAAATACTTTTTTGTGTGTGCAAATTAACCAATCTTGTTTGCAATCAATGGATCACATTTGTGGGAGTATTTTGTAGTACAGTGCCCCATAGAAAATGTGGATTCTGAAATGAAAGTAAAGGTTTTCTGACAAATCTGTTGGAGTATACTCATTTATGCTGAGCACTGTGTATATATATATATATATATATATATATATATCACTGTGTAAATTGAGGTTGCTATATAAGTGCCTATAGCAATAAACAGATGTGTTCATGCATGTTTTTTTTTGTACTGGATTCTGGTTGTAATGAAGAGCAAACTGCAGGAAGTGGAATTTAGTAATGGAGATATAGGAGGGAGGCACTGTCAGGACACACAAGACATGTAAGGTCTAGTCCACAAGTTTCATTTTGCCATTTCAGCTTCATCAGAAATATAGTTATATTTGGGCTACTACATATCTACATGCTTGGATAATGTATATGCATATTAAATTATATGATCACATCCAATAAAAGTAACAAAAAAACACACTCTCATAATAGAAGGCTATCCAGGGCTAGAACTTGCACTAATTCTGCAAAAAAACATAAACTCAGAAACCACAGTTTTTATGTTCAATCTCAATCTATTTTAAAAGCTTATACAATGTTTTATTTTCTCAGTGAATATGATTACCCTAAAAGACCTTCACCTTTGTTTAGCCTAGCTCGGGAACTGTGTCAGTGCATGAAAGATAAGACAAGCACATAGTAAATGAACATAATAACATCTTATATGCATTCAAATATATTTCCATCACCCTTATATATTTCTTCTTTTTTCTAGGTTGTTTATGCTGGCTGGAACGGATAACTTACAGAAAGATCATTACATTTCCCACAGACTAGGTGAGCCTTACTATTTGTTCTTCAGTAAACATTTGGATGAAATGGAATTGTCAATTATGAGTATTCGTTTCTCAGAATCAATAGTATATCACTGTTGCTGTATGGTCCAGAAACGTTTACATAAGCACTTATTTTCAAAGGCTAGTGTATAGGAAAAACGATTTGCTATCCTCTGCACCTAGTATTGCTTGCTTTTCAAGTACAATTTCAAAAAGCAAACGCAAAAGCTTGTTGGTGGCTGTGGGAACACTATCTTTCATTAGTCTAGCTATGGGAAAAGTTTATTATAATGTGGATTTATATTAGGTTTAGAATTTCCACTTTAAAGTATCCCTGTCTTTTTTTGCACACCTATAACACATTTAGTGAAATGATCCACTTTGAGGGTATAATAGTTTATCTATTTTATTTCTTCATGTCTATACAGCAGTGGTTCTCAACCTGTGGGTCGTGACCCCTTTGGGGGTCGAATGACCCTTTCACGGGGGTCCCCTAAGACCATCAGAAAACACATATTTCCGATGTGTAAAGAGCAGCTACTGTGTAGAAAGCAGCTGCTGTGTTGAAAGCAGCTACTCTGTTGAAAGCAGCTACTGTGTTGAAAGCAGTAGTATTGGAGGTAAAACGACACTTCATAAATTATAATTAATGGGTAAATAATTTTATGGTTGGGGGTCACCACAACATGAGGAACTGTATTAAAGGGTCACGGCATTAGGAAGGTTGAGAACCACTGCTATACAGGCTGTGGGAACTGAACATTTGTTCCTTTTGGCCACATGAGATTTGTAGACGCATGGATAGTTTATTGTTCTAAGCTATATACAATTCCAATGTTGGCACAAGGATGTTTGTGTCCTTATTGAGAGATTCCTTCTTGATTCTAAATAACAGGGTGTTATAGGGATAGGAAATGATGGGGATCTATGCATTGGAGACAGGGTGATAAAAAATATTTTGTTTCAGAGTAGAGATGAGTTTGAAATTTTGTTTTTGTTGTTTTCTGGATCCTGTTTCCGTGTCACCCTTTTTATTTTGTCCTGTTATAAAACAGGAAGCAAAGAGAAATCTCAGCAATGGAGACAGAGACAACAATGAACTTGACAGAAGTTTTAAATCCTACCTACTATCCAAAACATTTTTTCTTGGAGTCGGACTTTAAAAATGGAAACCTTAAGTGCATACCCATTTTTTAGATGGAGTAGGGAAGGATCAAATACCTTGTGTTGGTGACTATACGGTTGACTTAATAAAGGCAAATAGATTGCACACTTTGCAAAGTGCAATTGCACTCTGCAAGAGTAGTTGCTCCAGAGTGTGGTAAATGAGCAGAAACTCTGCTGACTTCTATCATCCAATCATGTGCAATCAAAAATGCTGTTTTTTTATTTTCCTTGAACGTGATTGGGTTTTCTTTGCAAAGTAAAGCTTTGCCTCATTTACCAAACTCTGGAGCAACTGCACTTGCAGAGAGCAAATGCACTTTGCATAGTATGCAGTCTATCAACCCTATAGACAGCAACACAAGGGATGTGATCCTTCCCTACTCCATCTAAAAAATGCAAGTGCAGTTGCTCCAGAGCAGCATTTTTGCTTGCACATGATTGGATGATAGAAGTCAGCAGAGCTTCTACTATTTTACCAAGCTCTGGAGCAACTGCTCTTGCAGAGTGCAAGAGTACTTTGCAAAGTGCACAGTCTATTTGCCTTTAGTAAATCAACTACTAAGTGTTCTCACTAAGTCAAGTTTCTCCTTTATATTTGTCCAGGTGACCATTGTCACTGAGACAGAGAGTGGGAACATGGCCAATTACCTGAGGCCACCGGATTCCATCACCAAGAAGCAGCAGATTTTTGTGGCTGGAATGACTGGGCATGTGATTAGCAGAGGCTGCTCAGTCTATGTAAACTAACAGTGGGCTGACAGCACCCACTGCTATTCACATATAGCTGCACATAGAGTGAACAGCTGTGGTTGGGGACATATGTCTGAGATTAGATGCAGCTGACTGCAAGCCAATTTTATTTTGAAAGTTGTAAAATGTAGCTATCAATAAATCTTTAATGTAAAATACCAGACAAACAGCAAGAAAAAAAATTGTTAAAATACACCTTTGCAAAAGCATATTAACTATATTGTTTTAGATGAATAAAAAGAACGCTTTTAATGGTTGGTACCCGTAATGAGATATGACAACTTTGTATTCCTTTATTGCTATTTGTACTAAATAAACTGAGTGTGGGATATTGGGGTATTGAATGCATTAACATAATTTGGAGACAGTAGACAATGTTTTACTGTCTGTTAATTCATTATTATACTTTTATTTGTTTATCAGCATTCTGATTAATCTGAGTTTTTGGAGCATGGAGTTCATTATTTATCTCTAAATGTGTTTGAACAGCTTACTAATGAATTCCTAAAGTTGCTGCCACTTTGTAAAGATCAAAAATATGTTTGCAGAGAGCACAATGTGAAACAAAGTAAACTTTTATCAGCGTATACTCTCTTTA
Organism: Staurois parvus; assembly: GCF_062004578.1. NCBI lineage: Eukaryota > Metazoa > Chordata > Amphibia > Anura > Ranidae > Staurois > Staurois parvus. The sequence continues at coordinate 3,072,802 of NW_028317994.1, read as the reverse complement.
AAGTGCATTCCAAATGGCTGCATGGTGCAGTCACAGCGTTCTCTCTGAATTTAATCACATCGGAGTTCCTGGCACGTAAAGGCACATACTGCAATTAGTGTCACTTTGTATCTGGGAAATTTGGATCCAGTACTGGTGTGTCTGGAACAAAAACGGGCATTGGAAATTATCTAGTGCTAGCGTACAACCGTACGTAAGTGTTTCATCTGTTTAACGATCATCATCCTTGTTCAATCCTCCTGGCTATGCTGCTGGCAAGCTTGTATAAGTATACTATCCAAGCAATTGTACTCACTACGGGATAGGACATCAATTGATTCAATTTGATTTTGAGGTTAAGCATGGTAACCAAGAAGCTAGGAAAGCACACTATTCAGAATACAATGGTTTAGTATGTGTCCAACTTTAATGTCTTCCTGCTGTAAATATCATGTGGTGAATGGAGTAAATTTAGTTGATTGTGGTCTTAAATTGCAGTGTTTGAAATAGATAATGCATATTTTGTGCCAAATGGAAGATTTTGAAGGTTTGTTGTCAAATAAAGATCTGTAAGTGTTTCTTTGTGATTGGAGCAAGGAAACATCCTAAAAACTGAGAGTCTGGCAAGCAGATATGGCATCTGCGAGGCGACAGAGCTTAAACAATCATAGCACTCGAAATGCCTTTTTCACCTAGTGGAGCAGGTTTATAATTGTGTTATAATCATAAAAACACATTAAACTTTTCAATTTTTGATCTACAAGGTGATATTTTTTCTGTGATAATATTGCGTGCAATACTATTTTTTCTAGGTGGTATCACATATCACACCTTGATAAATAAAGCCCCATGAATGTGAAGAAGAGAGGATTATTGATAATGAACAGTGACATTGTCAGTAATTCTGATGTAGTATTGGTGACAAAGCTATGTCATTAAATTATAGCACAGAATCCCACAACTCACTGTGTTTTGGTCTAATGCTGATACTGAGCAACGCTGAGAGAGAGTACCAGTTTAGAATGAAGTACAGAAAACAGTAATCAATGCACTCCTCCAATGCTTTTTTATGGAACTGCTAAAACATCTATGGAAAGGGCAGACAAATACAGAAAAAGACAGATAGCATGCAGAGGCTTGGAGGATTGTGATAATTGTTACCAGGAACTAAAGATGGTCAGTTACTTTGGCATGAACTGACAAAAATTTGAAGGCATCACATTCTCACGAATTGGTGCCATTTGGATTGAAATCTAATTCAAACAAATTGCACTATTTATTTTACCTGTGATGCCTAGAGAGAAATAAAATGCATGTACAATTCATTCTTGAGTTACAAAGTTAAGCTGGCCATAGAGAAATCCAAATTTGGCCGGTTTAGCAGAGACCAGATGAATTTATATCCATCTATGGCCTTTTCCACTCCAATCAGCTTCTCAAATGAGACTGTTGGAAAACCTTCATTTGATCAGTGCCTACAGCCAATTAGCTGCAGCACTGATCAGTGCATTCTGACAGTGGGGGAGTCCCCAATGTCAGAATACAATAGCGCAGAAGGATTCCTCCATCCATCAGCAATATTAGTCTTCTCAATGCATGGCTCCCTTAACTACTTGCCTACTGGGAACTTTTACTCCTTTCCTGCCCAGGCCAATTTTCAACTTTCAGTGCTGTCACACCTTGAGCCCAGGTTCACATATATGCAGTGCAGTACATTTGATTCGCACAGAAACCGCACTGCATTACTGTGCAAATCACATACGATTTGTGCGCTGTGCGATTGGAGCCACACCAAAATGGTGCAGGACCCTGGATATTCACACCTATGCGATTCAATTCTGCACATCACACTATATTTTGTGGACCAATTTTGGGGTGTTGTTAACTTAACATACACACCCGCAGAAGTTTGCATGAATGGGTGTGATTCTAAAGCGGTGCACAGTTTGTACAGAAATTGCTACAAATTCTGGACCGCATCAGTGTGAACCCAGGCTGAATGACAATTGTGCGGTCATGCAACACTGTACCCATATGACATTTTTTTCACACAAATAAAGCTTTCTTTTTGTGGTATTTAATCACCACTGGGTATTTTTTGAAAAAATGAAAAAAGGCTGAACATTTGCAAAAAAGGTTTTCTTTGTTTCTGTTATAAAATTTTTCTCCTTCACTTATGTGCGCTGATGAGGCTGCACTGATACGCAGCACTGATAGGCACTTATAAGCAGCACTGATGTGCAATGATGAGGCAACACTGGTGAGGTGGCACTGGTGGGCATTGGTGAGGAGGCACTGATGTGGCTGCACTGATATGTAGCACTGAAGGGCACTGATAGGCGGCACTGACTGGCAGCACTGACTGATGGCACTGATTGGCAGTGTTGATTGATGGCACTGATAGATGGGATTGAAAGGTGGCACTGACTGGTGGCACAGATTGGCACAGATTGCCAGCACTGACTGGCTCAGCTTGGCAGCACTGCTGGGCACAGATTGGCAGCACTGCTGAGCACTGATGGTCTCTTTTGGGGCTGCACTGATAACCAGGACACTGATTATCAGTGTAGATGTCTCCTTTCAAAGTTGCTGGTCATCGTCAGTATTTTCCTCACGCTGTGACATGGTAATCAGCTGTGATTGGACACAGCTGATCACGTGTTAAAAGGCCACTGTGGTTAGCCCTTTACGATGTCACGTGATCAGCTGTGTTCAAAGAATCAGCAATCAAGGAGAGTGCCGGATGCGCAGGCGCGGGGGGGGGGGTGCGTTCTGGGAGGACGTCATATGATGTCCCAAAACTGGAGGACGCGCTGTTGCAGTTATTCAGCTATAGCACATTCAAGAAGTGGTTAAAGAGTAAAATAAACCATTATGCAAAATAAAGTTTATTCCTATGGCTTGTTTCAAAATGCACATGAAAAAAAGAGAAGTGGACATTTACTACAACATGAAATGAATCATTTTTACTACCCCTGGATGACTCTATACATGATTGTGTATAATGTAATTGTGTTCCAGCATCTGACAATAGCACTGATCTGCAGCCTGGGCAAGATCTGAGAACTAACAGTTCTGCAAGCTAGATGGGGAGGTCTTCCAGCTTTCTTTATAACTGGTGACACACAGGGGTTAATTTACTAAATTCAAAGACACTCTGCACTTTGAACATGCAGATACATTCATTTTCCTCCAGGCTTAGTGAATGTGGTAAAGTTTCACTTTGTAAATAACACCCAATCAGGTGCAAGGAAAAAAAATGCTTTTGCTTGCACATGACTGGATGATGGAAATCAGCAGAGCTTTATCACATTCACTAAGCTCTGGGAAAATTATTGCGACTGCACTTCCAAAGTGTACAGTCTATTTGTTTTTAGTAATCATCCCTACAGTATGGCACATCCAAGAATAAAGAAGCTTTAAATGAAACCAGTCATGAGAGACATATGTCGGTGTCATTGCTAACTGTGATTCAGGTTCTTTGATTTTCAGAGCTACTGACCCAGAGGTACGCAGAATGCAATCAGAACATTTAATATGCATACTTGTTGCATATCAGAAGCTTAGTTACAGTTCAATAAGAGTTTGTACAAGATTGCAGCTATCTCACTCTGTACCCACTACACTTCCTCTCCGATATGAAACACAGGATGCACCCTGTACTCATTACAGATAAGGGTATGCAAGCATAAATGAGCTCTGCCCTCCACTGTATATCTGTCTGTGTTTCTGTGTGCAAAGCAGGGAGATTAAAAACAGCACATCCCCTAGTAAAACACCACACAGTACACAGTAAAAACACTCCCTGGCACACAGGTAACCCTTTGATTACCCCAGATGTTAACCTCTTCCTGCCAAGTGTCATTAATACAATGACATGTTAACCTCTTCCTGCCCAGTGTCATTAGCACTGATCACTGTATTAGTGTCACTGGAGATGTCAGTGGCAGTTAGTCAGTAACCACCCAGTGTAGTTATTGTCCAAATGCCCGCCATACTATCACAGTGTCACTATATGTCGCTGATGGCCACCATCATTAGTATATTAAAAAAATCCAGTATCTGGATTTTATTTATAGACACTAAAATTTGCATGCAAACCAATTACTATACACTTATTGGGATTTTTTTTTTTTATGAAAGACATGCAGCAAAATACATTTTGGCCTAAATTTATGAAGAAATGTTATTTTTCTAAATGTTTTATTGGATATGTTTTATAGCAAAAAGTAAAAAATATTGTTTTTTTTCAACTTTTGGTTGTTTTTCATTTATTTAATAAAAAATAAAAAACTCAGTGTTGATCAAATACCACTAAAAAAAAGCTCTATCTGTATGAAAAAAGATATACATTTTATTTGTGTACAGTGTTACATGACCACACAATTGTCAGTTAAAATAGTGCAGCACCGTAAAGCAAAAAATGTCCTGGTCATGAAGGGGGGTAAACCTTCTGAAGGGCAAGTGGTTAATTTCTGTTTGCATACCATTATCTGTATTGGGTACACAGGGGGCAGCCTGTGGTTCACCTGGAAGAGTAAAGATGGACACACACTAGAAGGTTTTTCTAATTCAACCCAGAGCTTTCTGTACTAACATCAACGATGCTAGTCTGATAATCTCCCCCACCATGCCTTTGTTTTCTGACAGGGAGACTGCCCCTCCCCCCTCACCAGAACACACTGATCAGCACTGGCAGCCATTGGTTGCCAGCATGATCAGATGCCTGTTGGATGCTGATTTTCCAACATGCCCGTTCAACAGAAGCCAGATGTGAGACCAGCTTTTGTAGAACAGACAGCTGTACACATGGGCCAAAAGCCGTCCGGTTCTTGCTGAACTGACTGATTTTGGCAGATTTTCAGCCTGTGCATACAAGGCTTAAGGAGTGCCCTCATCTGTAGTGGCTACAGGGTGAGCTGGCTGCTGTGTCCTGTGGTGTGGGTATATTGTGAAGTGGAAAAAAGTTGCAGCACATTAACACCATTGCTGTAATGATAAGAAAATTGGGACAGCATAATTTCTATGAAAATGAATATTTAATTGCCCCAGAAGCACTGCTTTGTGATTTTTCCTAAACCCGCAGTGCGGTTAGCAAGCTTAGGAGGGCCAATAAGGGAGTTTTGATTAAGTGAGTCCCCCCACTATAAATAGAAGGGGATCACATAACAGCCAAAAGGGGGAGATTTTCTAAAATGGGTGCACACAGAATCTGGTAACTAATCAGCTTCCAACTGCAGCTTATTTAATTAAGCTTTGACGATAAAACCTAGACGCAGGTTGGTTACAATGCACAGCTGTACATGATTCTGAGTGTACCAGTTTTAGTAAATCTCCTCCATAGTGTCAGTTAATTGAAAGCTGTTGTAGGGAAATTTAACAAACTGCATAAGGAGAGATTAGGGTCAGTTAGGAAACTATTTTTATTCAGGTTGCTTGCTCTTTGGGATATTTTATTATAGGGTTGATTTGAGATCCTGTTCACTTTTAGTTGCTGTCCCATTCACAGATGTCCCATCCATGCCCTTTTCACTAAAAGGCTTCACTTAAAAGAGTGTCCAATTATTTATAGGGTGGTATTTGGGGGTTCTCATTATTTTTGTTACTAACAATTAGAGATGAGCGAATCGAACTTGGCGAAGTGGAATTCGTTTCGAATATTAGGAAAAATTTGATTCGCATCGAATCCGAATTTTAGCAAACTTCGGATGCACGAATCGAATTTTCCCCGATCAGCCGGCAAAAGTGTCACTGCAGAGAGCTCCGCTATTTCTGACAGTTCTCTGACAGTTCTGACAGTTCATTTACAGCGGTTGAAACATTGTATCTATTTGTTTCCATTTAGGATACAGATGTTTTTATTCGGAAATAAATAGATACAATGTTTCAACCGCTGTAAATGTGAAGGAACTGTCAGAGAACTGTCAGAAATAGCGGAGCTCTCTGCAGATACACTTTTTGCTGTACTGGAATTCTTCTTCTTTTCATTCTTCTTCTTTTCATTCTTCTTCTTCTTCTTCTTTTCATTCTTCTTCTTTTCATTCTTCTTCTTCTTCTTTTCATTCTTCTTTTCATTCTTCTTCTTCTTCTTTTCATTCTGCTTCTTCTTCTTTTCATTCTTCTTCTTCTTCTTTTCATTCTTCTTTTCATTCTTCTTCTTCTTCTTTTCATTCTTCTTCTTCTTTTCATTCTTCTTTTCATTCTTCTTCTTTTCATTCTTCTTCTTCTTCTTTTCATTCTTCTTTTCATTCTTCTTCTTCTTCTTTTCATTCTTCTTCTTCTTCTTTTCATTCTTCTTTTCATTCTTCTTCTTCTTCTTTTCATTCTTCTTCTTCTTCTTTTCATTCTTCTTTTCATTCTTCTCATTCTTCTTTTAATTCTTCTTTTCATTCTTCTTCTCATTCTTCTTTTCATTCTTCTTCTTCTTCTTTTCATTCTTCTTCTTCTTCTTTTCATTCTTCTTCTTCTTTTCATTTTTCTTCTTCTTCTTTTCATTCTTCTTTTCATTCTTCTTCTTCTTTTCATTCTTCTTTTCATTCTTCTTCTTCTTCTTTTCATTCTTCTTTTCATTCTTCTTCTTCTTCTTCTTTTCATTCTTCTTCTTCTTCTTTTCATTCTTCTTTTCATTCTTCTTCTTCTTCTTCTTTTCATTCTTCTTTTCATTCTTCTTCTTCTTCTTTTCATTCTTCTTCTTCTTCTTCTCATTCTTCTTTTCATTCTTCTTTTCATTCTTCTTCTCATTCTTCTTTTCATTCTTCTTCTTCTTCTTTTCATTCTTCTTTTCATTCTTCTTTTCATTCTTCTTCTCATTCTTCTTTTCATTCTTCTTTTCATTCTTCTTCTCATTCTTCTTTTCATTCTTCTTCTTCTTCTTCTTTTCATTCTTCTTTACATTCTTCTTCTTCTTCTTCTTTTCATTCTTCTTCTTCTTCTTTTCATTCTTCTTTTCATTCTTCTTCTTCTTCTTCTTCTTCGTCGTGCCCCGTGACTGCCCAAATGAGTGAAGTGTGCGGTGATTCTAAGATCGACGGCACTCATCTGCATGTCATACTGACTGACAGTATTATTTCTCTTCCCCAGCAGACTCCAAGGGCATTTAAATTAAGGTACAGTGTTCTGCACTAATATAAAGGCTCTCTGAAGCCTAGAAACCCTTTAAATAAGTTAAATTTGCGGCGAATAAATTCGCATTGAATCAAATTTCTCCCGCAAATTCGGCGAATCAGCCGAATCGAATTTTTGAATAATTCGCTCATCTCTACTAACAATCTATTATTATTATTATTATTATTATTATTTATATACAGGATTTATATAGCACCAACACTTTATGCAGCGCTTTACAACATAAGGGCAGACAGTAAAATTACAATACAAATTAATACTGCAGGATTCACATGGCCATGCTCCTTAGAGATTACAATTCAAGAGATTCTTGTCATGTGCAAAAACAGTTTGCACCTAATGCACCTCACATTATGTCACTCACATTTACTGCACCCCCTATTCCCGTGGTTAAAATAAATGTTAGGAACACACTAGTTAGACTTATTCTCCTTGAGCAAAACTGTCCTGCTGCCAGTTTTACACTGCTGTATTACCTTCAGTATCTTACTTGTAGTAAAACCTCAATCTTGGACAAATCTTTTTTGTCTCTAGTAAGTTTGGTCCTAGGCTTGCTTATTAAAATGATCCTGCTGTTAACCAATATTACACTGCGGTATCATCTTTGGTCTCTTAATTTTTTTACCAAAACTCCTGCCTTTGCTCTTTGTTCTGGTACATTTTGGCATATTTTCCCTGATTAAAACTGTCCCACTACTGGCCAATTGTACACTGTTTTATCCTCTGCAGTATTTTACATCTTTTAGTAAAACTCAGTCTGTTCTTTTTGTCTTTAGTAAATTTGGCCCTAGCTGTGTCATCTGAGCTTTCCTAGTTCTTGTAGTAAAACACCTGTACATTTTTTCTCTAATATATTTCAGCCAATTCATTCCTATTAAAATGCCCTGCTTCTGGCCAATTTTACCCTGCTGTATCATCTACAGTCTATAAATTTTCAATAAGAGCTTGAAAGAAATTGGCCAGCAACAGTTTTGCTTCAGTGAGAACAGGGACAGCAACAGCAAACTACTGGACGATTTCCATCTGCCAATCCAACTGTGACTATTACTGTTCAATGAAAAAGCATACATTGTTGCCAAAGCTACCTGTAAAAAATCTTTTTTTAAAACTAAAATAAACAAGATTGGGTGCTACTGCTGTATGAAGGCAAAATAATTGTAAACGATAACAATTAATTCCACAGCCGCAAGCTGTCACTTAAACTGTTCTTGAAAACTGTACTGTTCCATAACACTGTGTACAACCTAAAGTATATGTAAACCCTCACCTTGTAAAACAACCCATTCAGTTTAAAATAGAAATGAAAGGCAACGCATTTGTGTATAGCTATAAAAACATTGTACATGCCTTTTTTATAAGTGCTCACATAACCACTGTTCTCAGCTGTATAAGAATCTTAGAGAGCTATGGGAGGAGTAACAGCAGTACACTGATCTTCCCAGTGATCTTCGCTGTGCAGGGGGGCGTGTCAGAACAAGTCTGATCATTGGAGGAGAGCAGGCTGAGTTGCAGCACAGCTAGAAAACTTACCATGCTGTGCTCTCATGCCTAGTGTGGTTAGTTTTTAATAGGAAAGCAGAGGGGCTGGCAGGAACACCAGGTATTTCACACAAAGGAAGCAATGCAAAGAGAAAAGGATACTTCTTCCTACAAGTACATTGTACAGCAGGCACATATCAGAAATATGAAATGTTGGATTTACCTAATCTTTTATATATCCCCAAGCATTGTAAACTTAGAGAAATTGTGTATTGTAATTTATTTTTCATTGGTGCATGTCCCCCATGACAGTACCCAGGTCCCCATGCCTTTTTTGACAGTAGAATGCCCATTAGCCTTAAATTGGACAGAATTTGACAACATTCTCCCCCTATATACTTCAGTAGGATGCAATAGCTAGCCATGTATGGGCTGATATTCAGCAGGTCCTGCAGGGACTGGTCAAATTTTGATCCATGTATGGGCCCCCTGATTGTACAGAAGTCGATCTACTGATTGATTTCTGTACAACAAGTCTATCAGATAAATGCCACTCAATCAGCACTGGCAGCTATAGGTAGCTATAGATATTCTGGTTCCAGGAAAGGCTCATATGTGATGAGAGCACCATTCAGCACAAAATCAAGTACAGCCCACTGCAACTGCTGGAGGAGAATAGGGAGGACCTATGGTGTCACAAACTAACTAATTAACTAACTATATATATATATATATATATATATATATATATATATACACTATACATACAGTATATAAATAACAACAATTGATTAAACCAGTTGAACTAATTCTATTCATTATTTAATGATCAAAAACTCTCTAAATATTTTGTCTACTAAAATTTAGAAACTTAAACAAAATAACTCTAGTTGAAGCCTCCATATTTGTGAATTATTTTTACCCAGTTCTCTATATTTCTTGCATTCAATAAAGGAATAAAACATGTAGCCTGGGAACAATGGCTAAATTATAGAGGACAGCCAATACATTGTTACACATAACATTACAATTCCTTCCCAAGGATAAATGTTGTGCTGAACATATCCTTTCTTTTACACAAAAACTACACAACTCCCCTTATGGTGTGAACAATAGCAGTTTTACTTTGTCAAAAGGAGCATGATTGGCTAGTTACGTTTATTACAATTATTCTATTGCTCAAAGCACAGCTAATCCATTCATGTTCTGTTGACAGTGACCTTGGCATGTCATTTTAAGTTTTGTACATAAACCTTTGACTTTGATATTGTTAACATTTTTCCTACAAAATAGCACATTAGCTTTACTTTACAACATGTCTTCTAAAACAGCAAAAGACAGTCTTCCTCATAAAATGAATTTACTTAAGAAAGAACTCTTTCGGGTTATGGAATTTCCAATTAAAATGGTGTTATAGTTGTTAGAGAGATTAGATCTGTGAACTGACTAGAATCTTCCGGACATGGTCATTATTAGCTGGAAAATTTCCTCCCTCTGGGAAATGCTTATCAGCCATCTATTTCAGGTGTTAAGGATAACTAGCTTATAATGAAGTGCTTAAAGATAATCAATTTGTCATTATTTAAAAAAAAAAAAACATTATCGCACTTGTTTTTGTTAGTTTATACCTAAAAAGCATAACCATAAACTCAAAGGTTCCTCTACAAAAAGTATAGGCTTATTTAATGGCGTAAAGTTAAGAGTTATCACTATGTAAGGTTTCATAATTCAAACCAAACCAGTTAGAAATAATCTTGTTTGAACAGACATTTGATTGGTTGCTCTCAGTTTCTACACTTTACACCAAGTCACTGAACGTGAGCTGTACTCTATAGAACAGTATGCTCTTCCTTTATTTCTTCAGCTACACTTTTCTACAAATTAGTTGTACATATAGTGCTGCAAACTGAAAATGAGTCTCAATTAGCATACAATTATCATACTGGCCTCTGCTATCTGATTTGTGTTGAAGATGAAAAAAAATTGTATATCATGTGTGTAGATAAAAGTGCAGTTTTTTTTTGCAATATGCAATATTTCCTCCACAGACCATAAGCTAACATTGGCAGAAAATGGTGGTGTAAGATCAAAGAATAGATAAGGCAAAATTGGTGCCAAGCTTTACTATACATTGTTATCCCTGAAGGTACCATCTAGTAGATGTTTATGTATTGGAAAATGGAATAGTGGATACATCTACCATGTACTGTGTACTATCTAGTCTCCTTAAAGTGCAAAGTGCATGCTAACTTATTTTGTCCCTTATGGTCTACTAACTTTGAAGTTCTCTCATTTTCTCCCTTGTGGTCTACTTACTATGAACTTCTATTATTTTCTCCTTTGTGGTCTATTAACTATACCAGTGAAAGTATTTTGATATATCTGTTCAATAAGTGCAAAAAATATTTGTTGCGTATTCCTGAAAAATATCTGGGACGACTACTTCTTGTGTTCTCTGAATGTGCAAGGAGCAGTTGTGGAGATGAGGAGAAGTCTGTGCCTTTTGTAATCCATCAGAAATTAAGTAGGCAGAGCTGATACCATATGCTTTGGAAATTCAAGCTATGTTGTCACATCAGAGAGGAAGGTAGGAGCATACTATATTTCTGGCACATATACGTTTCTTTTTATGTATCTAATAATAAAGATAAAGACTCTGGGGAAAATTCCCTTGAAAAGACAACCGCAAATTTGCCCTTAGTTAATCAACTTCAATAAATACTTATCAAAACTTATCACAATTCATCAACTCAAGAATTAGCAGGATCATATTGCGTTAGCTTTGTGTACAAAATGGTCTATGATAATTGGTGTTGATTGATTCATAATATGTGGGTTGATCTGTGTCAAGGTTCCTTTTGTATGTATTGGTCAAGGGAGGTGATGGACTTGTACAGATGTACTCTTTGCAAGAAGAAATTTCACCACATTCATTGAGTTCTGGGGAAACCTCCCTTGAAAAGTAAACCATGTTGCAATTACGTATTTTTGTTGCACCTTTGATTCATAGACGAGATTCCCCCCGCACCTTTTCTGGTTTTGAATCGCTTTGTAAGGCGTCAGCTTCCACTAAAGGTGCCCTCTCTCAGTTTTACTTATCAATACGGAATCATAAGGCTGAACCTCTACCTACTTATTATATGCAATGGAATGTGGAGCTTCAGATGGAAATTTCTGCCAAGGATTGGGGGCCTATGTGGCAAGCAGCTTCCCAATGCTCTCAAAATGTACCGGCATTAGAGAACTTCTATAAAGTAGTTTTGACATGGTATTTTACCCCATCTCGATTGGCTACATTTCATGTGGTTTCATGGTTCCTCTCTGGAGGGTAGAATGTTCCACATTTGGTGGACCTGTCCAGTGGCCTGCTGCTTGTGGACTAGGGTTTATAATCTTATTTATCAGCTACGTCCATTAACCTTAAAAAAGACCCTATTGAAGCCTTGAAGCCACTTCATGGCCTACCCTATAGACCCTGCTCACTGGTTAATATTATTGTATGGCAACTAAGCAGACTATTGCTGGCTCTTGGAAGTCCCCCACTTTACAATTTGAGGAGGTCAGGTCCAGAATCCAAGGCTTCTTTATCAATGAGGATACGCATGATAAGTTTCTTTCAGTTTGGCAATCTTGGGTGGACTATCACCGGGTTTCTCAATTTACCACGAAGCTCACTAATTTATGATGTGTTGGGTCCTGCCTCTTCATCCCCCTATGTGGGGATAGTGTCTCCTGGCTCTCCCCCTAGGCAAACCTCTTTTCTTTGCTGGTCTGTTTATTTCTTCTATCTGTTTTTTTTCCCTTCTTTTTTGTTTTTTCTGTCTTTTTTAGGCTGGGGGGGGTTCGGGGTCCTTGACCCCTTGGCTGTTTCTGGATTTTCTTGACTCCTCTTTCCTTTTTTTTTTCTTCTTTCTTCTTCTTTCTCTCTTCTTTTACAAGGTTTGGTTGCATTAGACCAATTCTCGTTTGATGTTATCTAACGAATCTATGATTTTCAGGGATGATTTTTCCTCAAAAGGGCAAGGCTTTTTGTTTTTTTTTTGCTGCCTTTCTTGTATGTAGCTTTTATACTTCAGTATGTGATGGTGGGCTTTGCGGCCCTCTGTTTTACACAGTGTTATTTGGACCCCGTCGTGGGCCTCATATGTATATTTCTGTGTTTCGATATGTTGTTTCCTTGTCCTCTATTGTTTGATGTAATTCTGTATCATACGATTTGTCATGGTTTGTATGTTTCCTTCACCATGCTTAATAAAATCTTTGGTAAAAGAAAAGTAAACCGTGAATTTAACCTTAGTAAATCAACCTCAATAAATACTTCAAAACTTTACAAACAAAATTAATCAAATCAAGAGTCAGCAGGATCATATTGAGTTAGCTTTGAGTGCCAAATGGTCTCTAATATTTTGTGTTGATTGATTCATAATATATGAGTTGTGCTACGTCAAGGTCCCCAATATATACAATGAAAACAGTGTTTTTTGTTTTTGAAGAGTCATGTAGGGTAACCACCAATGTTCTTTTAGTTATATACCAAGTCATCTTATGTTTGACCTGGGCTATTGAAGCTATTGCTGACTTCCAAGCTTGTTTGACTGCAGTAAAAATAAAAGTCAGGAGTTTAAATTGATTAGAGTTACAGCCTTCATGCAGATGGCCCAAAGTAACTGACACATGGGATGCTGAGCCTCTATGAATGACAAAAAATGAAATCTCATAAATGAAAGGAGTAGGCTAGGGGCTAGGTGATGATGGATGTCCTCCAGAAAGGAAATTAGCTCTGTCTGACTTACTGCAGCTTTTAATGTACACTGTGAGAAGCTGAAGGTAAGGCTGGAGTAAACATTAATAACCCTATATACATGTTTAAATAAATAAAAATGCACAATATGTATACAGGCATTCCCCGAGTTACAAACTTCCGACTTTCATTTGACTCATACTTAAGAACGGAGGCAGCGCAACATCACGCTGGTCCTGGAAAACCACTGTGCAGCCAGCTGCTCACCGCATGCTGCCACCTACTGTCTGGCAGACCTGTCAGCAATCCCACATCACTGCCTGGCCAGTTAACCCTTCCCTATGCTGTCTAAACCTTAAATATTTTTTGACTGGAATTACACGTATTCCCGAGTGTAGCTCGGGGTTAATTATCAGTGCCAAAATCAGTAACCCCGAGCTACACTCGGGATTACCCTGCAGCGTTGCTCTGGGATCCCTCGATCACTTACCTTGTCCTTCGCTCCCGCGATGTGTCCCCAGCAGCATCCCCAGCCATCTCCTCTGGCTGATGCTGGCATCTGTCTTCCGGGTTCCGGTCCCTGCGAGTGTGGGGACGGACGGGGCTGCGGCCGGAATCGGCGGGAAATTTAAACATTTTAAAAAGTAACATTCACAAATACACTAAAATCACATAGTAAAACATTAATGTTTTAAAGCATTTAACATACATTTTGTCCCTACTGATTTGCCCTGTGCCCTGCCTGCATTTTTACTGTTCTTTCTGCCAATCAAGGGAGAAGGGAAGGGATGGGGGCATGGCGATACACTGACCACAGAAATTACAGGCAGGCTGTACACTTGTGTTTAACAACATGACAGGGAATGCAAACTGACCATGCTAGCATGGATCAGCTTCCATGATTAGCATGGTCAGTTTACTACCAGGAACGGTGGAATTGGTAGGATCAACCAGGAACAATACTGTCCGTGATACTTTTTTTATTTGCACTAACATACAATTTTGAGGACAAGCTTTTGGGGAATGTCCCCTTCTTCAGGTCTAAGCAGTACTGAAACAAAGATTTAGCAGAATGTTGGAAGAGATTTAGGGGATGGGAAAAAAAAAAAAACAGAGATAAGATACAGCAAAAGCAAAGTCTGGGGGGAGACAACACTAGCAGAGGCAGTCATGCTTGAGCTGATAGTCATAAAAACCAGGAAAGGATTAACCAGGAAATATAGAAGCACTGAAAGGAAAAATACAATATTAGTATGAAATATCACAATTAAACACATTAGAAAAACAGTTGATTTGTATTTAAGGTTAGAAACACTTTACGCTGACAGGTAACTTGGTAGGCATTACACGCTTCTGATCAGCCTCTAATTTTATAAGCTCCAATATATAATTTACTTATGCCTTTACAATTTATAATGCTTTTATGCAGTAAAGAAGAAGAGATAAGAAGAAACGTTACATTAATAACAGTAAGTTCTCTTTGCTATCTCTCATTCTTTTATAATCATTTTGTTTATTCTATTTTGAATTGATTATGTCTGTAGTGATGTAAAGCTGACCACAACTAAATGACATTCAGAGATTAGGAAATGGTCGATCAATATTTCTTGTTTTAGACATTCACATACCCAAGCATGCCCATAGCCTATGCTGTTGGAGTTTTTATCAATAAATATAATGGAGAATCCCCACAGAATACCTCACACCTAGCCAGAGAGAGCTGTAGTGATTGTCTTAACCGCAATAGACTGCCTAACTGTCGCAAAATCATGTCCAAGCTGCAGAGTTCAGCATGTAATATGCATGACTACCTCAATTAAGTTAGATCCAAATCCAATAATTAAATCTGTAGTAAAGTCATTTCAAAATTTTTTTAAATTTAGAATTGGTACTAATATAGCATCTTTAAGTTATGCAGCGCTTTGCATATATATATTGTACATTCTCATCAGTCCCTAACCCTCAAGGAGTGTCTAAGGTCCCTAACTCACATTCATACATATACATACTAGGGGCCAATTTTAGACAAGAGCCAATTAACTTACCAGCATGTATTTGGAGTGTGGGAGGAAATCCACTCAGGCACAGGGAGAACATGCAAACTCCAGGCAGGTGGTGCCGTGGTTGGGATTCGCACCAATGACCCCAGTGCTGCCAGGTGTGCTGCCCAAAAAGATGTTTTCAATCTTATACATATGATGACATTTTCATGAAAGCAATACCTGGTGATTCTGCCGTGGAGGTCCTTGTTCGGACATTTTCTGTTATACAGTGACAATTTCCAGTCTCTTAGCTGTGCTCCTGCATTATCGCCATTACATGCACTTGTTTGAGACATGGGATGAGATTCGAGCTTAGGTCAGACATGGGTTTGTCTCTAATACAGTCTGCTGTTTGTTGTCTGAGAAAACTATTTGGTCCAGACTGGCAAGTTCACTCACCCAAATCCCTAACTGCTGTATGTAAACAATAGCTCAGGGAACCTCGAAGATGTAATTGACCAATTATGGACAATAAAATCACCCAGCATCCCCAGCTGTTTGTTTACATTACATCAGCTTTAAGGATCTGTTACTGATGAAGGCCATTTTTTCCTATTTAGCATTGTGCTACTTTAACTGGTAATTGCATGGTCATGCAACACTGTATCCAAACTAAATATATATCGTTTTTTTCAAACAAAGAGAGCTTTCTTTTGGTGGTATTTGATCACCATTGAGGTTTTTTATTTTTTGTGATATAAACAAAAAAAAAGACTGAAAGTGTTGAAAAAAGACATTTTTTTCTATAAACCGTATCCAATAAAAAAAATTAAAACATCAAATTTCTTCAGAAATTTTGGCCAAAATGTATTCTGCTACATGTCTTCGGTAAAAAAAAAAGTGTATATTGATTGGTTTGCGTGAAAGTTATAGCATCTACAAACAATGGGACATATATTGGAAATTGTATTTATTTTTTTTATACTGCTAATGGCAGTGATCAGCAACTTATAATGGGGCTGCAATAGTGCGGCAGCCAATCTGACACTAACGCTGAGGGAAACTGACTAACTGTCACTGACACCTCCAGTGACAATAATACAGTGACCATTGATAATACTATACACTGGCACTGTACTAATGCCACTGGCTGGGAAGGGTTTAACAATCAGACCGCTAAGGAGGTTAACAGTAATGCAGATATTTCATGTACAAAATGTAAGTACACCCTTGTCTTTACCACCATTTCCAATCTATAAAATGTTCCAGAATAGGTGCTACTCATTAGAATCTCCTTAGAGAGTATGCAGGTGGAACTGGTCTTATTTAACCACTTCCCGTCCAGCCGTTGTATATAAACGGCAATCAGCAGACTCTTTGCCTCCTATCTTTCTTTCCATGGCCCTGTCTGGTCTTCCCACAATCAGTGCACTCCTCTCAAATCTCTCCCCTCTCACTTCCTGTCTAATCTCCCAGGCAGCTCCTCTGGGAAATGTAGTTCTTTGCTACACTGTTCCTTAACCACTTCCCGTCCGGCTGTTGTATATAAATGGCCGGACGGTAGCAGTGCAGGGGCGGGTGGCCGTTTATAAATGGCCTCCCTGCCTCCTGCTTGTGCGCGCTCCTGTCCTCCGATCGTCGCACGAAAAAACTAAAAATGTTTTATTAAAATTATAATTTTTGGTTATAAACTAATTTGGGTTATTTTTTTTTTTACTAAAAAGATAACTAAATAATCTTTGGCCAAGATTTATGATGAAATATTATTTATTTGCAAAACTGTATAAGAAAAACACTTTTTTTCAAAATTTTTGGATTTTTCATTTATATAGAAAAAAAAATAAAAATCCCAGTGGTGAATAATTACCACCAAAATAAAGCTGTATCTGTCTAAAATAAAGCTAAAATATTCATATGGGTGCAGTGTTGCATGACCGCACAATTGTCATTCAAAGTGTGATAGCGCTGAAAGCTGAAAATTGGCCTGGACAGGAAGGGGGTAAAAGTGTCCGGACTTGAAGTGGTTAAATTTCAGATATCTAAAATGAGATGTTCCGTATTGATGTGTGTGGTGTCAGCATGCCAAGATGAAAGGAACTCTTTGTCCTTCCTATCTTGAAATTTACATAGCTCTGGCAGGCTATGCTGCCAGGCCTGTTGACCTGACTTTTCTTTTTTGTAGTTAAACAATGAAGCTAGGTCACCTCCCTATCCCCAACCTGTGATTGGACATTGACATAGTAGTAGCAGCCTACCCCCCTGTCGCTCTGTTCTCTCTTTCTTTTATCATATTCCTTGTGTAAGGCTACCCCTGTAGGACCCTCTAGTAGTGTTGGTCTTTCTCTGGCCCTAGCCAGAACAACCACCAAAACAACTCAGCTGGTAACTCCTAGTGGTCACATGCAAATAGTACACTCTGGTCATTAGAAGATTAACAGGGTATTTGCAAACCAAAGTGGACAATAACACAGTAAATCAGTAGGTCAGTATTGACACATAAAAGACCAGTGCAATAACTGATACAATGCAGTCAACCCAGGTATCTCTAAGGACGAACTCAGTGTATACTGCATTACCAAAGTATAAACAGTAGCTCTGTGCCAGAGAGATTACACCCCAAGTGACCAATAAATGGGAAGACTAATTCTCTTGATGACTTTCAGACAAGAGGGTCTAGGCTTAGGCCCTAGAGTTTGACTCACTCTCTGCAACCCAGTTCTGCCTCCAGGCAGGCCACAAAATTTGTAAAGTTCTGGATGCTAGCTTCTGCTGGCTCAGGTGGGACCCTATCATGTTGGTGCACATATACTGTGATGTCTTGGAGAACAAAGGGTCCAAAAACAGGTAAAGAAAAGGTTATCTTCAGTTGGTGGGTGTGCCCCTTTAAGAGTGGCAGGGGAAAGCGAGTACATGCAAGGGAGTGGGAGTACACTGTGAGCAGGGGATCTGAAGTAGTTAGCATTAGGGTATTATGCAGTAAATTGTAGTATCAAGGGTGTAAACAGAAGCAGCAGTCTGGAGGAAAGCTTGCTGCTTTCAATAGGGAATGGCAGCACTGTGGTACAGTGTTTAGCACCCTTAGGGGAACAAATAAAAAAAAGAGTGATGGTTCTCCCTGAGTCTAAGTTGCAAAGGAAAGTTAACCTGTAGTCAAAATTGCTATCTGGGTAAGAGATCCTCTCACCCAATCCTTATGTGGCAGTCTTTGGATGTTGATACGTTCCGTGAACGGTGAGGGGCCACCTTAAACAGATTCAGCAAGTTTGGAAGAACACAACTTGGAAGCTGTTCTGGGTAACAAAAGCTCCTCCCTGGATCTTCTCAGTAATTGTGACGCAGCTTGACAGTCCACCCTTCAGGTCCGATCTGGACACATGGAATGTAGTCCACCTGGCCTGGTCTGACACAGAACATCATGTCTCTCTCTTACATCCTCCTGGCTTCTTCCAGGACTTTTCATTTTTATATCTTCTCCCTCCCCTTGTACTTGGTACCTATGGGCCTTGCAGTTGTAACCCCAGCTTCAAGTTAAAGTGGAGTTCCACTCAACCTATCAAAAAATGAAAGTCAGCAGCTACAAAAACTGTAACTGCTGACTTTTAAAAAACAGTCACTTACCTGTCCCTCGGTCCCGTGGTGTGTCCCCCAGCTTGTTTCACCGGCCGTCCTGTATTCCAGGAGGCCGGCATTTTCAGTGTGGGCATATCTGCAACTGCTGTGATAGCTTGCGGCTTCAAAGCCGGGTACCCACTGAGCATGTGCAAGTAGCGCTGCGCTTCATGAATGGTCCTGTAGTCTTCTGGGACCTGTCACGTGTCCCAAAAGACTACAGGGAGGGAGGACACCTTCTGTTTCCGATCGCCTAGGCAATCGGACCAGAAGTGGGAGCGGGTACCTGTCAAAGCAAGACAACTGATTGCCTTCCAGTTCTGACCCTCCCTTTCCCAGACTGCTGCTGTGTAGGGGATTACAAGAGGCTGATAACTATAACAAATCCGGGTACTTACGCTAGATGGATTTAAAAAAAGTTTGTATTTTTTTTATCCCTGTCTGAAGTTCAGCTTCAACTAAACCACAAAATGGTAATGTAATTTTGCAAAATATAAACTATTTAGGTAAAATAGCTGTATGATTTTCACATTCTGGGATTCTGCAACTCAGCATGCTGAATGCAAATCACGTAATAGATAACAGCAACAGAAAAAAAAATACAAATATATATATATATATATATATATATATATATACTTATTTCAGCCTATTCCCTATTGTCCTCCTCAGGCAGTTGTTACGTGGTTCAGCACATTAAGATTACATCACTGTTGCAAGTGAGACCCACAGGAGGATGAGTCATTTCAGCTTATTCTGCCAGGAAGTAAACCTTGAAAACTCATGCCCAAAAGTAAATAGATTCACAAAACAGGCAACTCAATTGCTCCCTTTTTAATATATCTGGATTCTTGTATTGCTGGTTTTCTGCAGATCAGGCAGATATGCATGAAAATACATAGCAGGGTCAATAGTTTGTGAATTGACTATTCTCCCATTTTGATCATCATTGCACATGGTTGTACTGTAAAATGTTCAGAT
Organism: Staurois parvus; assembly: GCF_062004578.1. Lineage (NCBI taxonomy): Eukaryota > Metazoa > Chordata > Amphibia > Anura > Ranidae > Staurois > Staurois parvus. Next base: position 3,052,906 of record NW_028317994.1, on the reverse strand, counting down.
TAGTTGGCATCAAACTCCTTAAAGCGTAACTCCACTCTGGGTGATCTATCTACAGTTCAAGGATTTTAACAAACTTTGTTACCAATAATATGATTAACCGCTTCCATACAGGGCACCTTTACCCCCTTCCTGCCCAGGCCAATTTTCAGGTTTCAGCACTCTCACACTTTGAATGACAATTGCGCGGTCATACAACATTGTACCCAAACTAAAATGTTATCATTTTCTTCACACAACTAGAGTTTTCTTTTGGTGATATTTAATCATCACTGGGGTTTTTATTTTTTGCTAAATTAACAAAAAAAAGACCCAAAATTAAAAAAAAAACACGTTTTTCTTTGTTTCTGTTATAAAAGTTTGCAAATAAATAATTGTTCTTCATAAATTTAGGCCAAGATGTATTCTGCTACATGTCTTTGGTGAAAATAACCGAAATTAGGATGTATTATTTAGTCTGTAGGAAGGTTATAGAGTTCACAAACTATGGTATATATCTGAAAATCGATCAATCCTGAAGTACTGACAGCCAATCTAATTTCTTGAGGTCCAAGAATGTCAGAACAGTACAGATATCCCCCAAATGACCCCTTTTGCAAAGTAGACAGTCCGGCATATTTCATAACAGGCATGGCGAGTTTTTTGAAGTTGTAATTTTTATTTGTCATAATTTTTCGGAAATGAAAAAATAAAAAAAATTATGTTCACTATTTTTTTTTTTACATACTGTCACCAGTGCAGTACAGCGTCATCATATAACTGGCATGGCGGTAATCAGGGACACTGACTGGTGACAGTACGAAAAAAAAAATGATAATTTTAAAAATATCTTTTTTTTTTTATATTTCACTATGACCAAAGTAGTATAATGTTACCATAGTAACATTGTACTACTTTGGGGAAGTGATCTATATTTTTTTTTTTTTACACAATTTGCTTATAGCAAAAAATTACTTTGCTATAAGCAAGCATTTACCTGAATGAAATCGATTCATTCAGGATTTTTTTTTTCTTAACTTGTTGCCGACCGCAGATAGCCGAATGACAGCTGCACTGCGGCCGGCCAGTTCTGAGTGGACGTCATATGACGTCCCCCCAGAACGCGCTCTCCTGCGCGCCCCAGGGGGCGCGCACCCAGCGATCTCCGTGATCGCTGTGTTCTACGGACACAGCTGATCACGTGATGTGGTAAAAGGCCAATTACAGCGGCCTTTTACCACCTGATCAGCGGTGTCCAATGACACGCTGATCAGAGGGAAATGCAAGTGCCGGTTCTCGGCTGCACTTTCCTCACGCTGTCAGATCGTGAGGAAAGTACTGCCGAGAACCGGCAGTTGTCACAGCGGGGATCGGCACCGATCATCAGGGCACTGATGATCAGTGCCCTGATGATCGGTGCCCAGCAGTGCCACCCGCACGTTCCGCCCACCTGTGCCCAGCAGTGCGCCCACTAGCTCCGCCCACTTGTGCCCAGCAGTGCACCCACCTGTGCCCAGCAGTGCACCCACCTGTGCCACTCTGCAATGTCACACACCTGTGCCCAGAAGTGCCACCTACCTGTGCCCAGCAGTGCCACCCACCTGTGCCCACCAGTGCCACCCACCTGTGCCCACCCACCAGTGCTGCCCACCAGTGCCACCCACCAGTGCAGCCCAGCAGTGCTGCCAGTCAGTGCCGCCAGTCAGTGCCCAGCGGTTGTGCCAGTCAGTGCCGCCAGTCAGTGCCCAGCAGTGATGCCAGTCAGTGCCGTCTATCAGTACCCATCATCAGTGTCACCTATCAGTGCCGCCTATCAGTGCTGCATATTAGTGCCGCCTATCCGTGACACCTCATTAGTGCTGTCTATCAGTGCCGCCTATCCGTGCCACCTCATTAGTACTGCCTATCAGTGCCCTTTAGTGCTGCCTATCAGTGCCCATCAGTGCCACCTATCAGTGCCCATCAGTGCTGCCTCATCAACGCACATCAGTGAAGGAGAAAAATTACCTGTTTGAAAAATTTTATAATAGAAACAAAGAAACTTTTTTTTTTTTTCAAATTTTTGGCAATTTTTTATTTATAGCGCAAAAAGTAAAGTGCCCAGTGGCGATTAAATACCACCAAAAGAAAGCTCTATTTGTGAGAAAAAAATGATCAAAATTTCATATGGGTACAATGTTGCATGACCGCGCAATTGTCAATCAAAGTGCGGCAGACCATTCACAGCTAGCCACACTTGTATACAATGGATGGCATGACAGGAAGCCATCCATTGTATACAACTGTCATGTGACCTGCTGTGATTGGTCACAGCAGGTCACATGGTACTGCAATGGGGCCGGTACTCAGATCTGTCATGTCATAGGCCATGTCCGAGGTACACGGCTGGTGACAGATCGCACCGCTGCACGGCTCTGCAGGCATGCAAACTGCGCATGCCTGAAAGGATGCCATATGGCATCCACCCGGAGGGACAAGGTGTTTTGCCGGCCGCCATCTGGCTATAGGCCGGGCGGGAAGCGGTTATTATTATATGCAAAACAATTTGAATGGGAGTGATTTCATAATTATCAATCAGCTGCTGCACTTACAGGGTTCGAATGAGGAAAGTGGCAGGGTCTGTATCCCTTTAGATGTGGTTTCCCTTTGGGAGTATCTCACCAAAAATGATTTTTTTGTTGCAGAGGATGCCTAAAATCTGACTTGTATCTTAATATAGACCTCTTGGAAAATCAGTGAGCCAATCATACAAGCAGGGAATGACATTACTGGGGGCATTCTGTACACCATGTGTACAGAATGCTTCCAGGTTGCCATATTTAATTGCACTTTAAAGAAAATTACTGAACTGCAGATTGAACAGAAAGGTAATTTTAATAACATTCAATTAAAATAAGACTTGTTACATAGTGAAATGATTAATCTGGTTGAAAAAAGACATCCACGTCCATCCAGTTCAAACGAGAAGAAAAAGACACCAAACACCACCCAGAGGAAGGCGAAAATAACTCAATGAAGCATGATTCAATTTGCTCAAGCAGGGGAAAACAAAATTCCTTCCTGATCCCCCAAGAGGCAATCGGATATTCTCTGAATCAACTTTATCTATACATATTAGTATCCAATTATATAATGTGAATTTAGGAAAGAATCCAGGCCTTTTTTAAAACAATCCACTAAGCTGTCCAGAACTAGCTCTTGAGGGAGTCTATTCCACATTTTCACAGCTCTTACTGTAAAGAAGCCTTTCTGTATTTGGAGATCTTGCTCCAGATGTAAAGAGTGCCCCCTTGTTCTCTGTGATGACCTCAAGGTGAATAACTCTACACCACGTTCACTATATGAACCACTGATGTATTTATTCATGTTGATCATATCCCCCCTTAATCTTCTCTTCTCAAAACAGAATAAATTCAGTTCAGCCAGTGTTTCCTCATAGCTGAGCTCCTCCAAGCCACTTATCAGTTTGTTTCCCCTTCTCTGTACTTGTCCAGTTCCCCGATATCCTTTTTTGTGAACTGATGCCCAAAACTGAACTGCATATTCCAGATGAGATCTTACCAACGATGTGTACAGGGGCAAAATGATATCTCTTACAAATTGAACCTTCTATTTGCCTTTAGTGAATCAACCCAAAGAGTGCAGACAGGGGTTTACTACAATAATTAAGAAACTGCAGATAATACAATAGTGTAAATATTGCTGGCAGCAGGACAATTTTAATGAGCACATTACTAGAAAGAAAGGGTACAAGCTGGGGTTTTACACATAGCAGGACCTACAGTAGCTGTCAAACTCACAGTTGAGCCCCACATACTTCATGCAGATAGCGGCTCTCCTGGTGTAGCCTGTAGGACTTGACTATCGGTGTGACTGCTGGTCCCATTCTATGTGTTAGCAGAGGAGCTTCTGTAAATGTTCCTATTTCAAAACATTTGAGCTGTTCATCTTATTATAAGCTGGTACATGCCTTTAGACAGGTAAACAGAGTTATACATATATTTTAAACAGTTGTGGAAATTCAGTGGTTCTTTGCAAACTGTAGACCAAGCCCCCATTTAGACCTGATAATGTTGGAGATTTCACAACGTGTTACAATGTCATATCAAGTCACAAATTTAGACAAGGTGTCTAGAAAATGTATGTCTAAGACATTGGTAGTTATTTGCAGAGTAATGTCAATTCTTCAATTCAGACCTCACAACATAGACAGTTTTGTAGTGTACTACATACAGTGGGGATCGAAAGTTTGGGCACCCCAGCTAAAAATTTGTATTAATGTGCATAAAGAAGCCAAGGAAAGATGGAAAAATCTCCAAAAGGCATCAAATTACAGATTAGACATTCTTATAATATGTCAACAAAAGTTAGATTTTATTTCCATCATTTACACTTTCAAAATAACAGAAAACAAAAAAATGGCGTCTGCAAAAGTTTGGGCACCCTGCAGAGTTAATATCTTGTACTGCCCCCTTTGGCAAGTATCACAGCTTGTAAACGCTTTTTGTAGCCAGCCAAGAGTCTTTCAATTCTTGTTTGAGGTATCTTTGCCCATTCTTCCTTACAAAAGTCTTCCAGTTCTTTGAGATTTCTGGGCTGTCTGTCACGCACTGCTCTTTTAAGGTCTATCCATAGATTTTCAATTATGTTGAGGTCAGGACATTGTGAAGGCCATGGCAAAACCTTCAGTTTACGCCTCTTGATGTAATCCCCCGTGGATTTCGAGGTGTGTTTAGGATCATTATCCATTTGTAGAAGCCATCCTCTCTTTAACGTCAGCTTTTTCACAGATGGCATCAAGTTACCATCCAAAATTTGCGGAAATTTTATTGAATCCATTTTTCCTTCTACTCGTGAGATGTTCCCTGTGCCACTGGCTGCAACACAACCCCAAAGCATGATTGATCCAACCCCATGCTTATCAGTTGGACAGAGGTTCTTTTCATTAAATTCTGTGCCCCTTCTTCTCCAAACGTACCTTTGCTCATTCCAGCCAAAAAGTTCAATTTTAACCTCATCGGTCCACAGAACTTGTTTCCAAAATGCATCAGGCTTGTCTATATGTTCATTTGCAAAGTTCAAACGATGATTTTTGTGGTGAGGACGTAGAAGAGGTTTTCTTCTGATGACTCTTCCATGAAGACCATATTTGTACAAGTATCTCTTTATAGTGGAATAGTGTACCACAACTCCAGTGTGTGCCAGATCTTTCTGGAGGGATCGTGCAGTCAAACGTGGGTTTTGAATTGTTTTTCTCACAATCCTGCGAGCTGTTCTGTCTGATATTTTTCTTGGTCTTCCAGATCTTGCTTTAACTTCCACTGTTCCTGATGACTGCCATTTCTTAATTACGTTCCGAACAGAGGATATTGACATCTGAAAACGCTTTGGTAACTTCTTATAGCCTTCTCCAGCTTTGTGAGCGTCAACTATTTTCAGTTTCAGTTTTTTAGACAACTGCTTAGAAGAACCCATGGTGCTGATTGTTGGGGCAAGGTCAGATGAGTCTGGGCATTTAAAACCTTTGAGCTTGACATCACCTGGTCTTCCCAGATGATGATTGAGAACAATCCATGACACTGGCAGGTCTCAGCTTGGCAAAGGGGGCAGTGCATGCTATAAATTCTGCAGGGTGCCCAAACTTTTGCAGACGCCATTTTTTTGTTTTCTGTTATTTTGAAAGTGTAAATGATGGAAATAAAATCTAGTTGTTATTGACATATTATAAGAATGTCTAATCTGTAATTTGATGCCTTTTGAAGAATTTTCCATCTTTCCTTGGCTTCTTTATGCACATTAATACAAATTTTTAGCTGGGGTGCCCAAACTTTCGATCCCCACTGTACATCATGCACATGATTCATATGCTGTAGTCATCTGTTTGGATTAGAAGAAAAGTATCACTTGTCATATAAAGTAAGTGAGATCATTTTGCCGCTCTTCTCCTATAGTTACAGCACCTAAGGTCTGTACGAGGGGATCTGTCGTACTCATCAAATATAAGACATATACACAAATTTTCCAGGAGGGTAAGTTCCCTTATTTTGCACCCTCTTTGGATATTCAATTCTATATTATTGTGCTTGCCATTTTGAAACTATTGTTATAAATGCAACTTGATTCTTTTCAAATTTGTAATTTTGGATTAGCTTTGGTTTAACATGGTATAGATAACAGAACAAACCCCTCAAATGTTTTTAAATATACAGTATTAACAGTAAAAAGATCAAGTCTGAGCATGTAGGCCCTTTACAAAACACAGGGTGACTGGGGACAAAAAGAAAGCAAATGTATTAAATACCTTCTTTAGCTCTTCTTATACTAAGGAGCATGGGGGAGTTCTTAATGGTGGATAGTATTGACATATCCCCAAATGATCCACAATGGCTCAAAACTGCCATGGTCCAGAGACATTTAGACAAAATAAAGGTGAATAAAGCACCTAGACTAGATAGCTTAAACCCACGGGTTCTCAAAGAGTTGAGCTCTGTTATATCTAAGCCTTAAGTGGCTGTGAAGCTTAGAAAATTAAATTTGTAAATGGGTAGATAACTGGCTAAAAGGCTGTATTCAGAGAGTAGTGGTTAATGATTCATACTCTGAATGGTCTAAGGTTAGCACCCCAAAGTTCAGTGTTGGGACCCTTACCTTTTAACATATTTATAAATGATATAGGATTTGGGATTAAAAGTTTAATTTCAGTGTTTGCAAATGACAAAAAGCTAAACAGTGGAATAAAATATTCACAGGGTGTCTCCAACTTGCAGGCTGATCTCAATGCACTAATTGATTGGGCATCTGTGGCAAATGAGGTTTAATATTGATAAATGTAAAGTTATGCAGTTATGTTGGGGGCTAAGAACATGCATTCATTGTACCTTCTAGGAGGAGAACAGCTGGGTGAGTCAATGGCAGAGAAGGCTTTGGGTGTTCTGATAGATCATAGGCTTAATAATAGCAAGCAGTTTTTAAAGCTAGCAAAATACTACCTTGTATTAAAAGAGGTATAGACTGCAGAGAGAGAGAGATAGTTTTACCCCTGTACAAATCATTAGTAAGACTTGATCTGGAATATGCTGTTCAGTTTTGGGCACCATTTCACAACAAGGATATTGGGGAACTGGAGAAAGTGCAGAGACAGGCAACCAAACTGATAAGAGGCATGGAGGAGCTCCGCTATGAGGAAAGACTGGCTGAACTGAATTTATTCTCTCTTGATGAAGAGGAGATTAAAGGGGGATATGATCACAATGTATAAATACATAATTGGTCCATAAAATGAACTTGGTAAATTCACTTTCAGGTCATCACAAAAGACAAGGGGGAACTCTTTATGTCTGATGGAACAGAAATTTAAATTCCACATACAGAAAGGCTTCTTCACAGTAAGAGCTGTGAAAATGTGGAATAGACTCCATCAAAAACTGGTTCAGGCCAGCTCAGTAGGTTGTTTTAAAAAATGCCTAGATATTGCTATATAAATGGATATTAATATGTAGAGTCAATAACACCAGGGGCAGGCAATCCAATGAATACCTGATTGCCTTCTGAGGATCAAGAAGGAATATTTTTCTCCATTGGAGCGAATTGGATCATACGTTGTTTTTTATTTTTTTTTGTTGCCTTCCTCTGGATCAACTGTGGGTACAGGATTGTGTATATGGGGGGTTTCAATATATGTTTTTTGTTGGTTGAACTAGATGGACTAATATCATTTTGCAACCTCACTAATTATGTAACTATATATGCACCGAAATATTTTTGCATTTTTTGTGAAATATTTTGTCCTCTTAATGAAAATAAATATATATTTTAACAAAAACCATCTTTAGGTACCTATGCACTAGACATTTTGATTGTCCAAGATTTATTTGAGCTCTACAACCATTTTTTATTCCAACACGCACATCTAATGGATGGTGCATACTTGATAAACCTTCCATTAGGAAAAAATGATAGTGCAGTCTTATATTTACTAAACAGCAAAATACAATACCATCCACCCAAAAAAGTTCCAGGATATTGCTGACCCAGTGAACACTAATAGTCTGATGGAAATTTGCAGCATTTATGGGTAAGTATCTTTAGGGATTTTGCACCTACTGTATCCAGTTTTATTTTTGGAGTTTGTCTCAGTCTCTCTCACGCTCTATTTTATTTTTATTCAGTTTTTAATTTGAATTTATGGCATACTTACACAAGACCATTCTGTTATTAAATACATAGATTTAAATAGATTTTTTTCTATTGTGCGTGTAGAAATACAGCATAAAATCATAACCTCATTTATATTTGACACCCATGTGTCAAAGTTGTACGTGAGGATTATATAAATGTGATGCCCTTTATAAGAAAAATCCTGCACTAAAAATGCAAAATGGAAACTGAGTTTTATAAATTCCCCTCAGAATGGGTGCAAATAAAAATGAGACGCATGCACCATATAAAGAACCAGCAAGCCACTAAAAATACAAAATAGCTATTGTAAACCATATCCATAGGACAGAAATATGCAGAAATGTGATTGCAAACCTCTTACAATTGATAACTGTCAGATCAAGTCAGAAAACTATTTTAAGTATTCAAGCTAGCCCAACCTGTGATATTGTCAGTCAGAAATGATATTCCTAACCCATGATTATTACTTCCATAAATATGACTTTTGTGCATAAGAATGCATATCCTTCTCCTGCAAGTTTAATTTTGCACAGAACAACTGCGTGGCAGTTGAAGATAGAATGATATAGGACTCTCGGGTACACTGGAGTCACAGGATGAAACAGAATGCTTAATGTGCATTGGGATGACACAGGATGCTCAAGGTACAATGGAGTTTCAAGGGTCAATGGGTAAAGAAGGGGCTAGCTGGCAAGAAAAGAGCAGATAACAGGATACAGGTGAGTATTGTGACAGGAGGGGGCTCAGTCTTCAATGCATTGTATCAACATGGAGCCAGACATCACTTGGCAATTTGAGGCAACACCAATAGGAAGAAGAGTCTCTTGATTGACTGGCTGCAAATCGGGAGAGCTGTCCCCTGCTTTGTTGGGATGCCAGTGCTCCCAGGGAAACCCAAAAGTACTAGTAACCATGTTCTGAAGAGGAGAAGAAACGAATAATACAGGGGTTAGACAAAAAAATGGAAACACTACATGATTTGCAGGTGTGAAGTCACACAGCGGAAGCAAAAGAATGTTACATCACTTCCACTTTCAATGCGAAACATGTGGCCACTTTCACACCTCCAAATCATGTAGTGTTTTTTCTAACCCCTGTATATATATATATATTGGGGTGCTCAAGTCAAACTGGGACTTTTAGTTTTACACGTATAAAAAAGGATGCTAGCGTGGTGGTATTACACACAGTAGTAAGTGGCAATTGTGTCCTATTACTGACAGGCGATGCAGATGTCGCAGGCCAGTCCACAGACCATTAAGCAAGATGGCAAACAACAGTGTTAGTGCATGCATGGAACAGCATGTGGTGTTGAAGTTTTGGGATATCTACAGAAGACTTCAAGCTGAGTACGTTGATGAGACGCTCAGCCGTAGTAAGACATATAAATGGTGTAAACATTTCAAAGGTGGCCGTAAGTGCCTCAGTGATGATCCCGGCCGTGGTGGTTCCCAGCCCACAGCAGTCATTCCAGTGAACATTTAGAGCGTGGAACGCCTGATCCTGGATAATCGATGCATAGCCTATTGTGAAATTGCACAAGAGATGAATCTTTCTGTGGGAACAGTGAACACAATGATGACAAAGTGAAGCAGGCAGTCCAAGGATGGTACAGCTGTACTGACAAATCTTTCTATGCCAAAGCTCTCCAGGCATTATTTAAACATTGGGATAAGTGTATAAATGCAGCAGGGGAGTATGTAAAAAAAAAAGAAGTCTCCACTCCTTGAAATTTATACTTTTATTATATAAATTCAAAAGTCCCGGTTTGACTTGCATGCTATATATATATATATATACTGTATATCTATATATAGATAGATATAAATAAAAAAAAAAATATATATATATATATATAATATATTGAACTATTTTAAATATTTTATCAATAACCATTCAAATTCATAATTAATATTTATGCCTATATGTCTATGATTAACATCTGTGGTTTTGGTGGGTATCTGTGTTATGCTTGTATACTGTACTTTACCAGATGTTTTAGGTTAAGCAGTTACTAATTGAGACCCGCATACTTGTGTGGTGTGTAGGTGTTAAAAGACATGGACTAGAAAGACACTGTAAAGAAAGAGTATTTTTCTGAAATTTAAAAAAAGTAGTAAAAAAGCAGTAGTCTTGTAATAGAGTGGAAGCAGACACTTGTTATTTTGCTGCTGTGTGTTTGAAGGAGGTGAGTTTTGAATGTTCTTTCATTTTCTTGATACTGCAGTAGACCATTTTAGAGCATTGCATTTCATTTCCTTTTACTGATATTTCAGAATTCCTTGTGAGGCCTGTGGTTTTATTATCCCAATTCTAGTAAACAAATTAGGTTGTTCAGCCTACAGGGGTTTACATTTTTTTTTCTATTTTACAGGCCATCAATCGAGTATCTTCATTTTATTTTGATTTTTTTTTTCTTTAAAAAAAAAAAGATGCATTGCTGTCATTAATTTTAACTTACTATATTCTACGTTGAAGGCATAACAACCTGAAGATACTTAATCAGCCTTATTCAGGGACGCAGAAGCAGTCACAGAAATCCCTCAGTCAGCTTTATCAAGTAAAATATATATAAAAGAAAATATTTCAGAAAGCAGGCAAACGCAAACCTTTGACATTCAATAATTAATCTTTCCAGTGTCTGAGTGCCTGAAGCAGCGAAAATGAATTGTTGAGTCTGGAGAGGTCCTTTCAGTTCCAGCAGCATGTATGAAATGCAATTCTCATGATCTTCAGGAGCTGTGATAAAGCTTGTTACGGATATTGCACAGTGTAATGAACATATGTACAGTACCAGAGCAATACATATAGATTAGCAACACAGCTATATGACCTGGGCAACTTCAAAGGGCCAAAAGTTGGAGGAATATTATTAACTGATACTAGTTTTTCATTGAAAACTGTTTGAACACTTATATTTGATTAACAATTAACTCAAAGTTCAAGCATAAACAACAGATCAGTGAGGTATCTGCCAGTAAATGCAATTTTGTTTTTTTTTATGTGAATGGTAAATCTAAGGTATCCCAGAAATAACACAGAGTATTTCAGATTCCTTGAGTCATCCGACTATTTTAATTGATGTTAAAGGCAGCAGAGGAGTCAGATAAGCAGATGGTAGTCAATTTGGGCTTAATCCATGGACGTGTCTTTATTACCTATACATTATTTCACATTTGTAGGTACCTCAATGCCATCTCAGTCAACATATGTAAATGTTTATACTCCTACAATTAAACCGCCATCTCACATCTCTGGGTATCCAAATGCCATCTAGGTAAATTTCTGAAACAAAGGAGGTGTCAGGGACAGCAAACAGGGACTTTGGTTCCTTGAGGGTCTATATCCCAAAACTACAGCAGGCTCAGTTGAAAAATTTTAACACAGAAATCTCAGCACAGCAGCCAAAGTGTAAGGAGTTATATCCGATCTAGCCAGGGGGAAGGCTCCAGGGCTACATTACAGCTGGCTGATAGTGATATATGAAAGGGGGCCTATATAAAAGGTGCTACCAAAGAAACTTAGAGAGCCCCAGATTTATGTTGCCAGTTTTCCTTAATATTGGTGACACAATTCTATCCAGACTTTAGTAAACAGACTAACCCTGCTGATGCCAACAATATTGAATTATATGCAAGTATGCTTTTCAAAAGAAATATCTGCAGTCACAAACATCCAAAAGGTCTTTGTAGATTTGAAACAATGTTGAGCACATTCGAGCTGGAAGCAGCCATCATAATATTTGATGCTGAAAAAGCCTTTGAAAATGTACAGCATGGGTAGCTGTTTGCTATTTTGGACCAGATGGGATTTCAAGGACCTTTCAATCAGCTTTTGCACATCATGTATGCCTCACCCACTGCATGGTACATACATTGGGCTTGCTGTCTTCACATACATCTACATAAAAACATGCATAAGGATAACTTTCCTCCCCTTACTTTTATTCTTGAAATTGAGCCTCTATCCAGATAATTATTAGACACACCACAAATCTATGGCATTCCAGTTAGCAGGGAAGATGTTTGCACAGACTTATTTATGGATGATCCTTTACTGTTCACATCCAGTATCGAAGAAGATGCACAGGAGACACAGGTGATTTTGGAGGCATGTGGATACGTTTCAAGATATAAAGTAACCATAGATAACTATAAGATCCTGCTGCTCTCAGGCACATTTTTACTCTTCATTTCAAACACACATCAGTGGCTTCCATATGGCTAAGGCCCATATAACTTTTCTAGGTTTAGATGTGGAAAATCTCCCTTTTACATTATATCAGTTAAACTATAAACTCCTTATTGCTAATATTTGCAAGACATTTCTCACGTGGGGTGTCGTTCCTTTCTCCCTATTTGCCAGAACACTAGGGTTAGTATTGCATAGTTGTCTTATCCTCTTCAAACAATCCCTCTGCTATTAAAATGTACTGATGTTAAAGTTCTGGAAGTTGAATTTTCCACACTTCGCTGGAAGGCAAAAAGGGACCAGCATCTTGCCTTGAAAGTTGATAGCACAGAAAGTTGAGGGAGGTCTTAGTATCCCAAACAGCAGGCCATGACAGCCTGCCTTACCCCTAAGGTTTTTGTTGGTTAAATATGGCATCGACCTATTCTAACATTACTCTTGATTTGAGGGTGCCAAAATCATGGTCACGGATACTGTAGCTCTCCTCTACACTAGGGTATCTAAACTTCTTCCTCATTTTTAAACTAACTCAGTATTTAGAGACACAATTGTAGCCTGGAATTAAATTAGGTGGAAAAGTGATTCCCTTCCCCATATCACTAAAACTCCTTCCATAATCAGAAATCCTCAGTTCCCACAGGGTCAACAACATGTGGCTTACACTTTATGGAGGGTCCGGGGTATCTCCACGATAGGTCCTCTATTTGATCCAGACACTCTCAGTCCTCGATCCCTTCCAGTGTTATGTACCTGTTACAACATACCCCAAGAAACTTTATATATTTCTTCCAACTAGCTTACTATTGGAAGAGAGATATTCACTCCTCCACCTATCTCCACAAGACTTACATCCTCAATGCTATAAAACATCACTTCTCCTACTCAATTACCTCTTTATACCTGCATTTCAATGTAAAACTCCTAATAGAACTTGAAAAAATTAATTTACTCAAATGGTAATACTGGAAACGTCAATAAATGAGACTTCAAGAGAAAACCAATTTTAGATATTACACACTATGCAGTTAATTTTATTCAGAACCTAGTTTCATATCTCAAATACTGCCCCAAGTGTAACTTGATACATGGCATATAAGACAGCCTCCATGTCTCATGTTTCTGGGATTATGCAATAAAGTTTATTGTTACACTCCAGGAACTACCCATGCATATGTCTATTTAGTTTTTAGGCCTGATGCACACTATACATAAAAAAACGCCCCTTTTAAGGGCATTTGACATTTTTGTTCTGCCTCTAAATCTCCTCCATGTTAGCCTATGTGGCCATGCACACATAGGAATTTACAGGTGTTTAGAGGCTGGAGCATTTGGAGGTGAAAACAAAATACATCACTTTGCACATGCAGAAGATGAGCGTTCCAGCAGAAAAAAACATAGATCGTGCCTAAACGTGTGTAAACAAGTTAGCATTGAGCGTCCATTAGTTTCAATGGCCAGAATAAATCAATATTCTGGCCAATTTAATGAATGAACATGTTAATGCGCCTAAACACGTTTGCAAAACATAGCTTTAAATACGTTTTTAATGTCAGGACATTCTGAAGAGATGGACAAACATGTACCTCCACCGCAGATCCTTTGGACAATGACTCAATAAATAAACACAGTTCTTCCTTTATCCCAGATAGAAATAATGACTCCATGGTTGTCACCCAAGCCCCCTAATATAAAAGGTCTCTTATAGGACTTCCAGACTATTGGATATAGTGGATGATTATTGCAGGTTACAAATTTGTTGAATAGTTTTTTTTTCCAAATAGAAGTAATTTATGTTATATGTGTATAGACCAAGAAATTGTTAACATAGTTCAACTGTTTTGGTGCTGTAAATAGTATACTGAAGAAACTTTGGTTGATACACTGGGATGTCTACAATTACCCACCATATCTGAATGAAACCTAGACTGCAGATTTACTTAGTTCTTTTTCTGTATTAAGTAATTATTATATTGTAATACTGATAGCATATTGGTCAAACTTGTATGAGCACTAGTATACCGGATGACAGCTGGCAGTCAAGCTTGGGGTTCAACCATAGGCATGAGATCATTATGGAATTTGGCTGAAAATAACTTAAACTGTCACATTTTCTCATAATATAACAAGCAAACTATTTATAAGGGCATTTCCCATTTATGTATATGGAAGAAATATGACAGTGTTTCACAACGTACATCATGAATGATTGAACTAACAACTGCATTTAATGTATTTTCATATAATGCAGTTTGGTGGTGATGATGGAATTCTAATGTTTAAAACAAAACCAATTACCTGACACGTGCCTTGCGGCTAAACAATGAAATGAATACTGTAAAACAGACAGGATAAGCAGGTTATTTGATGTCCTGTATGTCTCTTACTGTGTCATGAACTTCATGTCATGTTATGATCACAAAGAAATGGCTTTTTTTCATTTTGTATTTATTGTTTGTTTTGCAAGCATTATCATCATATTGAAAATAATGACTATTGTCATAGCTATTCATTTGTCTGTATGATTAGAATCCTGCCTATTGTACAGATGTAAATATTCGATAGCATGCAATGATTTCAACATAATTAAACTGGAGCTGTTCCAGTTTTTAGTTTTTATTAGATATGAAAATCTAATTTTTAGTACAAACTTTTGAAGATCGAATTGTGTTCATTTGGCACCTAAGTTAGCTATAAGATATTCTGCATATGAAAGGTATAGAATACTGTTAGTATTCTGTTAGGCATTATTAATTTAATACAATGTTATTAATAACCAGGTTTTTATATTTTTACTTCAACTTTTATTGCCAAAGAATTTTCTTGTTTTTAGTTAATAAAAACACTAAATAATTAATTACATTTTTTATAGCTGTAAAAGGCACTTTATTTAATTGAAGACACATTTAATAAAGTAAAATGTATAGTAACCTAAAACAGCCCATTTGAAATTATTTTTTATTGTTCCTACTGCTCCAATATGATGGAATTTACATTTTATCTTTATACTGCCTTAAAGCGGAACTTTAGTCAGAATATTACATTCTGGTAGATTACTTCAGGCTGGCCTTATTAAAAATAAGTGTCTATACTGTTTAAAAACCAATAATACACTGCTTATCCTGCTCTGCACATGCTCAGTTGTTCTCTATTTTTTGGCACTGTGTTTAAAATGTAGAGGCTGATCTGCAGACAGCCTGAAGATTTATTGCTGTTCAGGGGCTCTGGCTTTAGCAAAATGACAGCCTCCAGCAAGAAGAAACGGGAACAATGCTGGAGGCAATTTACAGCACACACTAATTTTGGTAGCATAATTGGTAATGTGGAATGTCTGTTCCTTGCTTAAGACATTATTTTTCTCAAGTTGTTATGGGTAAAATTCTATTTTAAAGGTTTTGAGAAATTGGAGACTGCCATTTGGGACTTTCTGCTCATTCTGCAAATGCCTGTTGCAAAGGTGTCATGCTCAGCCTCTTGGTTCAAACAAGCATGCACATAAAACCACTAACTTTTCTCTAACTTTCCTAATATGCATAATTTTACTTGCTCAGTAACTCAGAAGCTTTGCAGCCAGTGAACCAGCATAACAGTAAAGTATCTAGTATTCTCTGAAGGAGGTCAGCAATAGCTGCAATATTTCTCTTAGGATCGGTTTGCTTTAAAGCTCATTTCCAGGCAAAATATGTACAAAGTAAAGGCACTTTTTAAGCATATTCAAATAACTAAAGCAGATCGCATTGGGTATTAAGGGGGTTCAGATTCATTTTACCTAAATTTCACATGGGATGCTGAAAATGTCAATTCACTCTTCCATTTTGTGGTATTTGCCTCAAAATGCTCAAAACACTTGGTAAATATCTAAACAAACAGAGTTAGACTCAATTCACAGAAGTAAATAAATAATTAAATGCATGCAGTAATTAAAAGGCAAGTGGTTAAGTAGTGGTCTAGGTATGCGGTAATGATGACTTTGGCCACCATAACTCAATGGGCAGGGCCAATTCACAATCTAATTTGGCTAGTCTACACTCCTATTTGGCAGCTGGATTTGGTATCCCCTACATCCCTAATGGAGTTTTTTTAGGCTAATTTGTTGGAATTTCAGGCCATTCAAAGGAGGGCAAGGAGAAAAAGAAGAGTGGTTGTAATGTGTCCACTCTCATTTAAGCATCGCACCTTGTTTGAGAATTTCATTGAAGTAGAAGTGCTCATTACATTTTGCCTGTCTAAGGAGTTGATTGCAGGGCTGTTTGGGGAATTGCAACCATTTCTGAAGCCCACCACATAGCGCAGTCATACCATTCCAGCAGTGACCAAGTTGTTGCCTGTCCTGCACTTTCATGGCAAGGCCTCATATCAGATGGTAGTGGAAGAGGTAGTTGGAGTATTCCAGCCATCTTTATCATGTCTACTTACTAAGGCCATGCAAGACCAAAAAGAAACAATATTTTCTATTTTCTGTTTTAAAACATAGCATATAGAATCAAATTTCTTCATAAATATAGGCCAAAATGTATTCAATTACATGTCTTTGGTAAAAAAAAAAAGTGTATATTAATTGGTTTGTGTGAAAGTTATAACTAGAGATGAGCGAATTTTTCAAAAATTCGATTCGGCTGATTTGGCGAATTCCAGGAAGAAATTTGATTCGATGCGAATTAATTCGCTACGAAGTTAACTTATAAAAAGGGTTTCTAGGCTTCAGAGAGCCTTTAAATTAGTGCAGAACACTGTACCTTTAATTTAAATGCCCTTGGAGATGAGGAAGGAGAAGGAGAAGGAGAAAAAGAAGGAGAAGGATGAGAAGAAGGAGAAGGATGAGAAGAAGGAGAAGGAGAAGGATGAGAAGAAGGAGAAGGAGAAGGATGAGAAGAAGGAGAAGGATGAGAAGAAGGAGAAGGATGAGAAGAAGGATGAGAAGAAGGAGAAGGAGAAGGAGGAGAAGGAGAAGGATGAGAAGAAGGATGAGAAGAAGGAGAAGGATGAGAAGAAGGAGAAGGAGAAGGATGAGAAGAAGGAGAAGGATGAGAAGAAGGAGAAGGATGAGAAGAAGGATGAGAAGAAGGATGAGAAGAAGGAGAAGGATGAGAAGAAGGACAGTTCTGTGACAGTTTCTGTCTATTTCTGACAGTTCTGTGACATTCACTCCATACAGCGGTTTCAACCGCTGTATGGAGGGAATGTCCCAGAACTGTCAGAAATAGTCTATTTCTGACAGTTCTGGGACATGTATGGAGTGAATGTCCCAGAACTGTCAGAAATAGTCTATTTCTGACAGTTGTGGGACATTCCCTCCATACAGCGGTTTCAACCGCTGTATGGAGGGAATGTCCCAGAACTGTCATAAATAGTCTATTTCTGACAGTTGTGGGACATTCACTCCATACAGCGGTTTCAACCGCTGTATGGAGGGAATGTCCCAGAACTGTCAGAAATAGTCTATTTCTGACAGTTGTGGGACATTCACTCCATACAGCGGTTTCAACCGCTGTATGGAGGGAATGTCCCAGAACTGTCATAAATAGTCTATTTCTGACAGTTCTGGGACATTCACTCCATACAGCGGTTGAAACATTGTATCTATTTGTTTCCATAAATGACATTCTGCAGATACACTTAGAGGAGCTCTGCAGATACACTTTTTGCCGGCTTGGAATTATTCTTATTTTCATCCTACTTCTTCTTCTTCTTCATCCTCATCCTCTTCTTCTTCTTCTGAGGATGAGGATGAGGATGAAGAAGAAGAAGAAGAAGTAGGATGAAAATAAGATTAATTCCAAGCCGGCAAAAAGTGTATGTGCAGAGCTCCTCTAAGTGTATCTGCAGAGCTCCTCTAAGTGTATCTGCAGAATAGAGGAACTCTGCACATACACTTTTTGCCGGCTTGGAATTATTCTTATTTTCATCCTACTTCTTCTTCTTCTTCTTCATCCTCATCCTCATCCTCTTCTTCTTCTTCTGAGGATGAGGATGAAGAAGAAGAAGAAGAAGTAGGATGAAAATAAGATTAATTCCAAGCCGGCAAAAAGTGTATGTGCAGAGCTCCTCTAAGTGTATCTGCAGAGCTCCTCTAAGTGTATCTGCAGAATAGAGGAACTCTGCACATACACTTTTTGCCGGCTTGGAATTATTCTTATTTTCATCCTACTTCTTCTTCTTCTTCTTCTTCATCCTCATCCTCATCCTCTTCTTCTTCTTCTGAGGATGAGGATGAAGAAGTAGAAGAAGTAGGATGAAAATAAGAATTCCAAACCGGCAAAAAGTGTATGTGCAGAGTTCCTCTATTTCTGACAGTTCTCTGACAGCTTCTTCACATGTACAGCGGTTGAAACATCTGTATCCTAAATGGAAACTAATAGATACAATGTTTCAACCGCTGTACATGTGTTCCTTCTGTCAGAGAACTGTCAGAAATAGCGGAGCTCTCTGCAGGGACACTTTTGCCGGCTGATCGGGAAAAATCCGATTCGCGCACCCGAAGTAGGCAAATATTCGGATTCGACGCGAATCGAATTTTTCCTGAAATTCGTATCGAATTCCGGTTCGCCTGGTTCGATTCGCTCATCTCTAGTTATAACGTCTACAAACTATGGGATATATATCTAAAAATTTTCAATCCTGATGTATTGATGTATACTGATCTCATTTCTTGAGGCCCTAAAATGCCAGGACAGTGCAAATGCCCTCCAAATGACCCCTTTTAGAAAGTAGACATAAGTATTTAGTAAGAGGTATGGCGAGTTTTTTGAAGTTGCTAGTTTTTGTCACAATTTTTTGGAAAATGAAGAAATTAAATAAAATTTGGGATTTGTTCACAAATTTCTTACATACCATCACCACTGCAGTACAGCATCATCATATGACTGGCCTGGTGGTGACCAGGAATACTGACTGGTAACAGTATGTAAAAAAAAACATAATTCATTTTTTTATTTTTTTTTCCTTTTTT
Source organism: Staurois parvus (assembly GCF_062004578.1). Lineage (NCBI taxonomy): Eukaryota > Metazoa > Chordata > Amphibia > Anura > Ranidae > Staurois > Staurois parvus. Next base: position 3,033,615 of record NW_028317994.1, on the reverse strand, counting down.
GCATACTGTCATCAGAGTAGTTCAGTGTCACCATAGTGACCTGGTACTACTTAGGTGGAGGTTGTTACACTGTGATTGCTGTTACAGTGTTGATAACAGATTTTATTTATAACAGCTGAGCTTACTCGAGTGATGCTGTAATTGGCCCACAGCTATCACATGGTACAGGGTGCTGTGATTGGCCCAGGTACCATATGATAACTGTTGGATAATCACAGCATCACTAGAGTAAGCACAGCTGGTATGAATAAAATTAATTCACGACAGTTTTGAGTACATTGAGCTCATGTGATACCAGGAACCGAAATTCACTCTAGGGGGTACGCCAGTGGGCATGTGCCAGGCAACGTATATTTATGTTGCTGAGCCTGGCTGTGCCGCCAACCACAGTAAGAGTACTGTGGGTGGGAAGGCAAATAGTTAATGTAAACAATTCCTGTTTTATACATAAACAAGTAAATTCATATCTAGCAGGCATACGTGTTTATGTGAATTGCTGACACCTCTGATTTTTTTTCTCAAAGGAGCAATAGCTATTGAAAGAAGACTTCAAATGGAATTCTGATAGCCTTTTTGCTAATAGTGTTTTCTTTTCCTAATGTCTCTGCTGGAGTGAATTTGCTTTAGGCAACTTAATTTTTGGTCTGTTCTGATGAACTTGCAGGTATCGCACAGCATTTTTTTACTGACTGTGGCTTCCATTACAATTAGAAAACATCATCAAAAAATATAAAAATTAAATAGTTTAAAGAGATAGATTTCCTTTTAGCTAGTCAATGTACAAAATTCAATAACAGACTTTGACATAAAACAACTGTTTTTAAATATAGTTACTTCTATAATGGACTTGTGCTATATTTGATACAACATGCCATGGCCCTGTTGCAGATAATCTTTATGCTTACCAGGTTATGAACATTAAAATTTTACAAATTCCTAAAGCGGTAGTAAAGTGCACTTTTTTATTTATATCTACTGGTAAGCCTATAATAGGGCTTACCTGTAGGTACAGTAAATATCTCCTAAACATGCTCCGTTTAAGAGATATTTACTTAAAACAGCCAGTAACCTCACCAGCACATGTGCACCATGTTCTGAATGGACGATACAGTATCATCCATTTAAAGCTCTGTGCCACTGCCGTGACTCTCGCATGCAAGCAGAAAAGTGACGTCATCACGGCTTGGCCATTCAAATGGATGAAGCCCACAAGCCTGGAAGGAAGACCGGGTGAAGACGAAAGCTCTGTCAGCAGTGACAGCGCAGCAATGGAGAGTTTCGGTTTAAGGTACATCATTCATAATGTGGTGCACACTAGCACATTATGACATTATCCTGCAGCAGCCCAATTTCTTCTTGCTTTTTGTTTTTTCTTCACAGTCAACTACCACTTTAACCAGCAGTGATTAAAAAAAGTCTTCACTGTCCTCAGAAGAAGCAGACACTGTGGGAGCAATTCATCAAAATTCTCAGAACACTTGAACTTAGTCTAGTTGTTTTCACAGCAGCTATCCTTACCTTCCTCCTGTTCTGTGTTTAAATTACAGAGCGTAAGGCTGTAAGGCTACCAAGTCACTACTGGAAAGAGGGAGCAGGGGGAGCTGAGCTACTGGAGAGAACCATGTGAATGATGGCTATTAATATGTAAATACTTACAGTATATGTTCTTAGCCTGACCACAGGTTTACTGTCTTTCTGAAAACAGTTGGGCTCCAAAGGCTGTGTCGAAAGTTAGTTACCTCCTTCTTCTTTAATAAAGGTTTCTGTTTGGTGCTGAAGGTGAAAATGCTGTTGCTCTTAGCCAATATCATTTTCATGTATAATGACAGTTCTTTCCCTGGTCTACATACTCTCTTCTTCTGAAAAGGGATCATATTCCTTGCAGACAAGCAACAAGTTAATTTAATAGCTGCCCTCCCAAGTTAAGGGACCTCCTGAGCAGGACTGTTGGTGTTTTAAAGTGAGCCTAAAGCATTAGCCAAAACATGTATGATACAACTGACAGTATTACCTTTACTAGCCTAATCTGACAGAGCATTGCTCCTCAGCGCCAGTATCCTGACAAAACAGCAGTGCAGATAACTTTCTCTGATCACTAGTTCCATAACTATAAGCATGGACCACCCCCCTTGTGGTGGTGTCCAAGTCTGAAGTTCAAGTCTGTGGCAGTGGGGCATTGGGCATATCATTGTAGAATATAGACAGTGATGGACAAGTGAAAGTATGTGCTCAAAGCTTGGAATTTTGAATTGTCATTCACTTTATGTTTTGCTGCAACTGGTTCTTTATACTGTAACTGGAGTTGCCCTGTACTGATCTTCTAAAATCACATGTATTTTAAAAATTGTTTCAATTATGATTTCCATTTTTTCACCAGCAACTATTCAATTTGGATAGCAGACTGTCACCCCATGATTGCTACCCACAAATTTCAAATGTTCTGCGTCATTCCACTTATTCATTGCCATTTAAATTACAACCAGTGGCGTTGCTACTCTGCAATAAATTCTTCATTACTAGTTCTTCATCACTGAACCTGAGAAGACTTTGTTATTTCACCAAGGTAACATGCAGCGAACATCCAGCTGACAGCAGCTTAGATTTCTGGAAACACATTACAGCTCAAAAGCAACAATTATTTTCCCATCTATCTAAATCAGAAGAGCTTGCAGAATTTTTTGCAAATTTGATATTTTTTTTCAAGGGTCGGTCAGTATGTATTATGGCTGAACATATGTACGTATCTTTCTTTCTCTTTTTAATCCCATTAGAGATTCCCTAAACCTTTGCTGTACTTCATCATTATGATGTGTCTTGGAACGTAGTCAAAACTGGGGAAATATATGAAAGTCATTTGTTCATTTAAAACTAAATACACAGTATAGCTTGCCCAGAGTATTCAAAGTGTCCTAAGTACAGTATATATATTTATATATATATATAGAGAGAGAGAGTAGAGCCACTCATTCACAGGTCTTGAGCAGGAGCATGTGTCCAAAAAAAAGAAGTTTATTGTGTCCAACATTTTAAAAGATTGCAGCCAATAGCATTTTATCTGATGGTAACTTCCATGAATATCTTAATAGATAATATGATCTTCTAGATCCTGCAAAAAGCTGATGTTTTTGTAGCACTGATAATTTGTATGTTGTTGGTAAATTATTTAAATAGTAATCTCTAACTGCACCTACTTCGGGCAAATATACCAAGAGCTTTTCAAATAATTTTCATATAGATATATATAAAATCACAGTATGAAAGTTATTCACTGAGAAGATGACTGATGCATTACCTGAATCTGAAACCAGAGGAAGACGCTCTGATCCTACATGACATTACATCTATCAATATAGATAATAGTATGACTTATTGAAATATCCCTCAGCATTTCAATCTTACATCCATCACCGGATGGCTTTGCAAAGTTATTATTACTAGCTTGTTGGTTTCATTTTAAACCAGGCTTTCAGTTTGGTGAGCTTTCATGCCTAATGGTACTGATTTAGCTACTTATAGCTTCCAGCTCTGCTCTAAAATATTTTGTTATATTTAAATAGGTTAAAATGTATCTAAATAGAGGAACAAAAATAAATGATGTTGCAGTTTTCCAGTCCTAGATATGGTGACTGCATTCATTATCTTTTTCAGGCTTTATCCCCCTTTATTTTCATCCGGTGATCATGTCAATAGCACACTTCCTGTTCTAGATGTCAATGCTGGCTCACTCTGCTGAATATATGTAGGAGCAACATTCTCATCCAATGAGAGAAAGTGTGCTTGGATTACAGAACAACTCCCCCCTCATCTCAACTCTATTATAAAGGGGGGGACAAGTTCTGAAGTTCATAGATGTGAACTGAACAGAGCTGATAACACTGAAATAACACCGCAGAGTGCACATGACATTACAAGTTAAGAGGATTTGTGCTAAGATCAATAGGTATTTTGTAATAATTATTGAACAAATGTAACAAAACATTTTCAACTGTGTATTTAACAGACCAAAATTAAGTAAATAAGAAAAGTTCATTGTTGGGATTTTATGTACCTTTTAATGCCCGGTTCACACAATGGCCATACATGAATCTCATAGGAATTTGCTGTGCGTTCATGTGTGATTCAAACAGCATGCAAAACACACTCCATTTGCGATCTGCAGTGGGTTTCAAAACAAAGTTAACAACATCACAAACACAGATCGCAAAGCAGTTTAACTGCACTGCTTTTGTACCATGCTGTCCATGTTGCAGTTTTAAAAATCAGTGCATGCACTACTTTTGATGCTGTGCAGTGCGATTTTAAGTTCAAATGTATGGGCTGAAATCGCACAGCAGAGAACCACATTGGAAAGCACAGTGTGTTCCTGTGCAATTCATGTGGAGGCATGGTGTGAACAGGCTCTCGAGGTAGTAAAAATTTTAAAAAGAAGGGTAATGGTCCCCTTGCAGGTTTAGGTCATAATGTACTAATATGCACCACATACTAGTACATTATGAGAGGCTTACATACAAACGGAGCCCTCCAGCACTGAGCTCTCACAGACCCTTCTGGTCCACTGTATTTCCATCTTGGGTCAGTCTTTGTTCTGGGTTCTGTATCTTCGGCCGCTTGAATGACCGGGCTGCGAGTATATCACATCAATGTGGTCTGAGCAGCACATGCATGGCTCAGATCACATTACCTCTGACATGCAGGGTGGACATTTATGACAAAAGAGACCACTATGGTCTCTTCTGTTATAAATCCCTGCTTATCAGCAGATTTTGCATAAACTAGCTTTACTACCACTTTAACTATGCTCACTATATAACTATAACTGATGTGTTTGCTTTGTGGAATGATTTTCTGGAACATTTTCGAACTGCAAAGTATTTCTACTATATTGAAGTGAATATGCTATTGTGTTTATTCTTCCAAGATAATGTAAATAATATTGTTAAAACTAATTGAGTTTTTAATAAATAGCTCTTTTTTTCTGTTTTGAGATTTTAATTAGAAGAGCAGTTAATATATTGGTCGCATATTTGCTTTTTAAATATTCATGTTGTGCTTACTATGTAATACACAAAGCATAATGTTTGGGGTAAAGTTTTCCTATCTCAGTGCAATCTCAGTGGATAACCAAATCAGAAGAAATTTTGTAAGTATTGTTGTAGAACCACTGAATAAATAGCTTATTGTACAAACTGCAGACAATGGGGGAGGCTTAACCAAGACTAAAACAGAAAGAATATGAAGCAGTTGTCCATAGTACCCAATCAGCTTCTATCTTCAGCTTGTTCAGTTAAACTTTGAAAATAAAAACTCACATCTGGCTGGTTGTCATGCACAGCTGCTCCATATTCCACCAGGTTCAGTTTTATTAAATTCCCCTCAGTGAATACACTGAGGGGAAGTACTGATAACTTGTCTGCTTTTTCAGTGGTCTTTTTGCATGGATGCTTACTGCACTATACAGATATGTCAGCCAGAAAAACAATCTGGAGCTTGACTGCCATATCCAATTAAATATTAAAAATATATAGAAATGCCACAAATGATTCTCGGTAATAGAATTACCAGCATAAATAATTCTCAGTGCTGCCATTTTAAGGTATTGCATAACTGTTCCTGGCCTGCTTTGCCTTTCCTACAGCAACATATCTCTGGGATAGTGTTGTATTGCTATAGTGGTTACGTTTGAGAATTCTCAAGAAAAAAAAAAAGTATGGAGGGGGGAGCATATACTTCAAGCCACTACTAGAGATATTGTGAACGTTGCAGTTGCCGAAACAATTATCTAGTCTTAGATAAAGACAACCTGTACCTAAGAATAGGGACTACAAAAAGTTACAGTTATATACCTAAAAATTTCAGAGCAATAATTCATGTACTCTAATTATAACATTGCATTAAGGTTACTAATACTGAAAGGAGAACTGACACATAAATCTAATAGTAACTGTACTATTTAGAGATGTGAAATGGCAAAGATTAAAATATATTGATCCACCATATTCCATTAAATTAGCCAATGGACATTCATGTCTTAGCAAGAATTTCCCTTGAAATTTAGGCTTATGACCTAAAAAGAAGCTAGATGGGTAGTATATGATAACCATTTGTAGTCACTGCAACCTAGATGACTAAAGAGGAACTTATAAGTCAGGCTTTTATGGTTTCACTGACAGAATACACATTGAAGTACAATATTGTATTTTGAGTGATTTCATACCAAAGCATGATTTTCCTACTTTGGACTTTATAAATATGGCATTTACATGAGCCCAGGCCTAAAAACTTTAAAACATATCCTATACAGACAAGCTTAAATTAGCAGAACAACTCACCTGATCAATAAACAGGTCCAATAGGTCAAGCACCCACTACACCTTGTACAACAAACTGCTGTTAATTATATCAAAACTGCCACTAGTCTGGAATCAGTGAAAGTAATAAAATCCCCATTGTCAGCAGAAGGAATAAAGTCCCCTGTATCAGTGGGAGGATAAATTCCACTGTCAGTGGTGATTGTAAGTAATAAATGTCCGGTGTCAGTGGGAAAAATAAATGCCCTTGTCAGTGGTCAATGGGTGGAATGGGCACCTGAGTTAATGGGAGGAACAGTGCCCCTGTGTCAATGATCAGTGGGAAATGGTACCCGATTATTGGGCTTTAGTGCTAACACACCTTGTAGGCTATATGCCCTGTTTTGCTTCTCATAGTGACCTCAAATCCAGTACTATATATGCACCACTGTAAATTATAATAAAAGCAGGCAAGAGGGTAGGACAAGTACATTAAATTTCAAGAGAGCCAACTTTACTAAACAGTGCTCCATACTCCATGACATTAAATAAGATGATATCCTAGAAACAAAAAACATAGAGGAAAAGTAGGAGTGCTTTAGGAACATTTCAATTAATGGCCCTAGCCAGTGTACAACATTGGGTAGCAAATAGAAAGTACTAAGGTTAAATCTGGATGGCTAGATTCGATCAAGATAAAGCACATTAAAGAGAAAAAACTGTCCTTAAAAAATATAAGGCCAAGGAGACATTGTATTTATTCCAACACTACAAAGATAATCAGGGGAAGTTGGGTACAAGTTACAGGAAGTAGGCAACTGTATTAAATACATTCTTACCTTCAGTTTTTACTATGGTATAAGAGTTGTATAACAGACAAGACAGCATTGTTAGGAACACAGCAAGGAATGTACCCTTAGGGCTAACAAAAAAAACTATCCTTGAAAGACTAGAAAAACTTAATATGAACAAATCACCAGGACCAGATGAGTTACACCCGAGAGTCCTCAAAGAACTTAACCATATCATTGCTAAACCATTATTCATAATCTTTAAGGACAGCTTACTGATCAGAATTGTACCAGCAGACTGGCAAAAAGCTAACATGGAACCAATATTCAAAAAAGGGCCTAGATAAATACCTGAAAACTTCAGGCCAGTAAGCCTTACATCTATAGTTTTTAAACCAATAGAGGGAATGATAAGGGACCATATCCAAGAACATGCTGATGAAAACAGCATCACTAGTAGTAACCAGCATGGATTTATAAAAAATCGTTCTTGCCAGACCAATCTATTAACATTCTATGAGGAAGAGAGCTATAATCTGAATAAAGGAAGGCCTGTGGATGTAGTGTATCTAGATTTCAGCAAATCATTTGACATGGTATACTATAAACACTTAATTTTCAAATTGAGGTCTGTTGGTTTTGATGGTAGTACCTGGATAGGAAACTGGTTACGGGGTGTGCCCAAAGGGTAGTGATAAAGTCTGTAGTTGTCAGTGGGCTTCTCCAGGGCTCTGTCCTGGGACCAATTTTGAAACCTTACAAGAAGACCTTGATAAAATAGAGGGGTGGGCAAATACATGGCAAATGAGGTTCAATGTAGGAAAATGTAAAGTAATGCACTTGGGGGCTAAACATATGAACCCAAGTTACTCGCTAGAGGGAGAACACCTGGAGAATCAAGAATGGAAAAGGAACTGGAAGACATAGTGGACAACAGACTCACCAACAGCATGCAATGCCAAGCTGCCGCAAGCAAAGCCAACAGACTATTAACATGCATTAAAAAGGATATTTACTCAAGGGATAAAAAAACTGTAATTCTATCACTTTACAAAACTTTGGTTCAGCCTCATCTTGAGTATGCTGTCCAGTTCTAGTCATCAGTCCTCAGGAAGGATGTACTGGAACTGCAGAGAGTCCAGAGAATGGCAACAATACTAAAAAAAGGGCTGGAGGACCTCAGTTATGAGGAAAGGCTGCACACATGAAGCTTATTTTCTCTGGAGAATAGATGCTTAAGATGAGATATGATTGCAATATATACAGTAAATATCTAAATGGAGATCCTAGATTAGAGAGAAAACTGTTAAAAAGTAAACTGAAAAAGGTTAAATGGTTTAACCTTAAAAATGTAGGGGGTTCTTTACTGTCAGAGTGGTAAGGATGTGGAACTCTGTTCTACAATCACTGGTGTCAGTGTTGATAATTTAAAAAAAACTATTAGATGGGCATCTTAGAGAACACAGTATACAGGGACAGGGGTGGACTGACAATTTGGAAACTCGGGCATCGCCCGAGGGCCCGGGGTCAGTAGCGGGCCCCATGAGATGCCCCTGGTACCTTTTTCATAGGCTTTTTTGAGTTTGGTCAAGGACACAGGGGCCCCATGAGTTGTCAGTCCGCCCCTGTACAGGGATATGGAAAGCGGTAGAGACATAAATGCATATACATCCCCTCACAGGTTGAACTGGATGAACTGAATTATTTATTCTACCTTTCCAACTATGTAACATTTGGATAGTGCCTGTTATATTGCCAGGTGCTGGAATGCTCTGCATGGCATCTGCTCCCACTGGGCCCCTTTTTCCAGCTTGCAATAAGAAAGCTCTGCATGCATGGCTTTCTCAATGCAGGGGCTTATCAATGGCAACCTAGGACCCATATTTGGGAACCATTGGTTTAGGTCAGGCATGTCCAAAGTCCGGCCCGCGGGCCATTTACGGCCTGGGGGTCGGTTTAATACGGCCCTCCAACAGCCCTCCCTGCTCTGTATAATGTGGCCCTCCCACGGCCCTCCCTTCTATGGCAGACAGTCTTCTGCTTGAGAGCAGAGAGCAGTGCGCATGCCTGACTGCGGCGCGTTCTCCCTGGTCTGTGTAAAGGCGGCTGTCGCACGGCCCTCCCTTCTGTGGCAGACAGTCTTCTGCTTGAGAGCAGTGCGCATGCGTGACTGCGCCGCGCTGGGAGCGACAGAGGGCGGTGATGTCAGGGCCGGGCTTCCAGCGTGAAGTGTGTTTCTCTTCCCCTCCCGGCTGCCGAGCAGAGACTTCAGCTCCAGCTACCTTTTTCACCCTTCACATTAGTGCAGGTAAGTTTTTTTTTAATTTATTTTCAATACATTGTGAAAACTCAGCTGTCAGTTGATCTTAATGTTATGAAATGAAAAGTATGTCGTTTGCAATTAACTTGGCATAAAATAATTTATTTGCATTTAATTGTAAAGGTTCAAAGAATGTTCGGAAAAATGTTCGGCCCTCCACCATGTTCACTTCATCCAATCTGGCCCTCTTTGAAAAAAGTTTGGACACCCCTGGTTTAGGTAGATCAATATAATATGCTTATTTCAAGTGGTATTAAACCCAAAACCAAAAATGTATTATATTGCAGTTTACAATAAGATGTGGTTGTCACATTTGTTTTCTTTTCTTTGTTTCCTTCTGTTTTCACATGGTGATCTGACCAGTAACTATTAGTGAGATACCACTCTGGAAGAATGAGTACAGCAGGCAGCAGCATTGTCAGTCTGGGGGGGGATAGGAGTATTAAATGTATTAGCAGATGTTTATACAATAACAGAGTGAATGGCTTCATGAATGAAAACTCATACATTCTGTTGGAGAGCTTGAGCTTCTGAAACACAACAGGCTTACTGGATGAATCACCAGATCAAAATAGAAGAAAGAAAGCCTAAAAGGGAAACTAATGCAGCCATCATAAGTAATAAATGGTAAGCTACAATATAATAAATGTTTGCTTTTGGGTTTAATACCACTTTCCAGTAATCAAATATTTCTTGCTTGGAAACAACTGAAATGCAATATCTTTATATTACTTTTTTGAAGAAATGTAGTTTGATTTTTACTACTGACTATTAATAAAGGGCCTCTTTATGGACTTCAAATTTAAATTCAAACCTTTTTTCGATGCAGTCTTTTTCGTTATTATGTTACTTGTTATAGCAGCCAGTATATAGAGATGTACATAAGATGTGAGTGCAGCTTGCCACTCAAAAGATTCGGCTTTTCACCTGCATGATATTCCTTAAAGCTACAGACAAACAGAAGATGAGCCCTACAGAGCTCAGAATCTTTCAGTGCAATAAGGCCATAATATGCAGCTATACAGAGCTAACAGCTGAATAGGCTTTGTATGAGAATGATACCATCAGCCTCAGCTATGGATGCCTGTGCATGAAGAAAATAAGATCTATTGTTGCCTTTTTAAAAAAAAAGTTATTATTTTCTTTAAATTAGGCAACACTAACAGTCTAAAAAGACAATCTGAGACATCGGAAATGCTCCACTGCACTAGTAGCCCACTGCACAACATTACAATGGTGCTAGAGGGTAACAAGGAGTAAATGGAAGCCCTTAAAAATTAAAATGTTGCCCTATGCTCACAGGTGGAAGATGAGACATGGAATTGTCTCCCCAACCTCCATCTCAGGAGCCTGCTGGAGATCAGTTTCGGTCATTCCCCATCCTGTTCCAGGAACTGACACCAGAGCTCATAACTGTTTGCTTTGTATTTAATTGAATGCACCAGCACCTGCCAGCACACACTCTGAATGTCCCTCTGAGGAACATTGTGTCTATCTCCACTATTACATAACAAAGGGAATGCTTATACAATGGTGCTTGAGGTGGAACCTTTCAACCTATACCAAATATTTTTCTTACTCTACAAAACCATGAATAGACAGCCGCTTGCTCAATATGACTCCAACATTAAACATATAAATCAAAAAACATAAGAAACCAACATGTATCAGTAAAGTGCTTTTCCCAACACCACATTAAATAGTGAGAGTTCTATAAAAGGGTGTCACATAAATCTAGAATGGTGAATGGAAGAGATCCTAAAGAAAGGGTGTCACATTAATCCAGATAGGTCTTCTCCTCCACTGGTGAGTAATATACGAATTTCCCACTCACCAGAAGGTGTTGACCCTCAATATGGATTGTCAAATATAGCTTGGATGATCAAATAACACTTGGATTCCCAGCTGTAAGCTCTCATATGGTGGGTCTCCAGACTCCCCTTCTCTCAATAGTGGCTCTCAGAAGAACTCAAAATAAAGAGAGAATATCCATAATATACAGTAAATTCCAAATGTAGTATTTATTGAGGACCATAGTTCCAGATAAAATAGATAAAGAACACACTCACATTGTGTGGTGCCTAAACCCCAGCACCAGTCTGTACAGCCAATATGGATATATCATGTCTCTCTAAGGATTGTCAGCGTGCGTTCCAAGCCTCGTGTTGACAGGCTGGACGTGAGGTCACGCAGGATCCCGAAGTGACAGGATCATGC